>NW_006921992.1:576117-580269 GCF_000298275.1 Orycteropus afer afer | reverse complement strand
TGGCTATGAGTCAGAGCTGACTCAACGGCATCTAATGGCTAATGATCGTGTATCTTCATGTGTTTGTTAGCTGCCTGAATGTCTTCTTTGGTGAAGTGTCTGTTCGTGTCTTCTGCCCACTTTTTATATTGCATTGTTTGTCTTTGTTGTTGAGGGCTAACGTTTTCTATAAACACAGAACAGAGTGCGCCATCGGGATCCCTAGGCTGAAAAATGTATGAGAGCGAATCATCAAGCCTTTTATCTTTGGAGTGACTAATGAGTTCAAACTGTGGACCTTTCATTTGGCAGCCAAGCGCTTAACCACTGGGTCCCCAGGGTTTCTTGGGATTACCATGAGACCCAGCAGTTCCACTCCTAGATATATACCCGAGAGACTTGAAAGCATGTATGGAAACAGAAACCAGTACACCATTGTTAATTACAATATTGCTCACAATATGCAAAAGGTGGCGATCACCCAAGTAAGTGTCCATTAACAAATGGAACAGATAAACAAAATATGATATATACATACAAACACTCCCAAAGTTTCCTGCTCCCATTCTGGGGATTCTCCAAGAATTCCCAACAGAGACAGGTCCAGCCTATTGTAGTGACTGAGACCAGTGGCAAGATCTGAGTCTAGAAACTAAAGGCTTCCAGGCACCCGCAGGCTGCCTGGCCCTGACAACATCAACAGAGAAGGAAGAGTAGGGACCGTTGTCCAAACTCCCTGCTCAGGCAGACACCTTTCAGAGCTGTAACCAGACAACCCCAAAACCCTTCAGTGGACCCTGTACAACTGCAGCATGTCCTGCCATACCTAGCAAGCCCAGTGGCCATCTGACTTCTGCATAGACTACTGGCTCAGCTTACTGACAGCCAGACAGATGCACTTCCACACGGTTGGCTGGGAAACATGTGTGAGCTTCCTGTTTCTGCTTTGACAAATCACACATGCTAGGAGGCTTCAAAGAACACATATTTATCCTCTGGCAGTTATGGGGGCCAGAAGTCCAAACCTTGTAAGAGGGAGGGAAGAGGGTCAAAGACATGCTATGCTGCCAGCCTTGAAGATGGGGAAGAAGCCATGAGCCAAGGAACAGGGCAGCCTCTAGAAGGTGGGAAATGAAGGGAAACATGGATGTTGTCTGGCTACCATTACTGAGCATTTTGATCAAGGACCCAACAGATAGATCCTGATAAAAAGGAGAAAAATTGTAGAACAGAACTTCAAACTCACATAGAAACCAGACTTACTGGATCCATTGAAGCTGGCTGTTGTTAGGTGTCATAGAGTCAGTTCCAACTCATAGTGGCCCTTTGTACACAGCACAAAACACTGCCCAGTCCTGCACCATCCTCACAATCATTGCTATGCTTGAGTCCATCATTGCAGCCATTGTGTCAATCCATCTCATTGAAGGTCTTCCTCTTTTTTGCTAACTTTCTACTTTACCAAGCATGATATCCTTCTCCAGGGATTAGTTCCTACTGATAACATGTCCAAATTCCTTGAGAAGAAATCTTACCATCCTCACTTCTAATGAGCATTCTGGCTGTACTTCTTCAAAGATAGATTTATTCATTTTTCCAGCAGGGCAGTCTATGTTTTATCCAATATTCAATATTGATTATTCAATAATTTATTACATAAAATATTATTTATTCAATAATATATTGAATGTTCAATATTGAGACTGAGAGAACTTCCAAATCTAATATGCAGAAATAATCTTTAAACCTTGCACCAAGTCTATCTTATGAAGCCATCATTGAACTAAATAACAGTTTACCTCGATTATTTAATGTTTGCTTCGAGCACAGTGTTCTTATAAGTCATTATCTATATGAGTGTAAACTGATGAAGTTAACCTAAAGGCCCCCCACATGAGAACTTTCAGGGGCAGTGAGCCTAAACTGACGGTGATGAAACAATATACATAAGGATAGAGAGAATGATGGCATAATGTGCAGTATGTGACCAATGTCACTGAACCGTTCATGGAGAAATTGTGACTGTAGATATGTTCGGTTGTATATATTGACACCAAAATAATAATAATAAGAAGACTTTTTTAAAAAACATGCAAGGAAATAGATTGTCCTCTAGAGCCCCCTGAAGAAACACAACCTTACCAACACCTTGACTTCAGCCCCTTAAGACTCATGTTGAACTTCTTATCTCCAGAACTATAAGATAATCAATTCATGTTGTTTTAAGCTACTAAATGTGAACTCATTTTTTTACAGTAGCAAGAGGAAATGAACAAAAGATCTAGCATATTGCTCACCTCAAACTCCATAGTAACCACCTGCAACACACCAGCAACCACCTGTCACAGTACTGTAATAAATCTTAGCATATCTGTAAGGACCTGTTGTTGTTGTTAGGTGCCCCGGAGTGAGTTCCAACTCATAGTGACATTATGAACAACAGAACAAAACACCGTCCGGGCCTGCTCCATCCTCACAACTGTTGCTGTGTTCAAGCCCGTTGTTGCAGCCACTGTATCAATCCATCTCCCTGAGGGCCTTCTTTTTCGCTGAGCCTTTACTTTACCAAGCATGATGTTCTTCTCCAAGGACTGGTCCCTCCTGATAACAAGTTCAATGTACATGAGACAAAGTCTGGTCATCCTTGCTTCTAAGTAACATTCTGGCTTTATGTCTTCTAAGACAGATATATCTGTCCTTCTGGCAGCCTGTGGTATCTTCAATAGTCCTTGCCAACACCATAATTTGAAGTCACCAATTCTTTTTCAACCTTCTCTATTCATCGTTCAGCTTTCAGATGTGAGGCAATTGAAAATATCATGACTTGGGTCAGGAGCATCTTAGTCCTCAAGGTGACATCTTCATGAGTTAGAGGTTGACTCCATGGCAGCAAACAACAACAACAGAACTCAATGCAGGGGCTTATCTTAGATAAGAGCATAAGAGGAGGAAGTGAAGCTAGAAGTTGAAGCAGATAATAAGGAAGACAGGAAGCAGGTGGTGTTCTGCTGATAACACATGTTTTCATGAGATGAAAGCCCTGGACATGCAGAGGAACATGAGTTGGAAAGCAGAGGCTGGAGGGTCTATACTGTTTCCAATTACAGCCCCAGGGAGGAAGAAGGAACCCACAAACTGAGACAAGTAGCAAGGTTGGTGGATGCACCATAGCAGATGTATCTTCTGGAGGTGACAAGGGGTAGAGGAAGCCTGGAACATCAGCAGGCAAAGGAGAAGTTTAGTCAGAGAGAGGCAGGAGAAAGGGGAACTGTGAGCTGGACAGGAGGGGTGAGGAGTGGGAGCTGGGGTGGGGGGACATTTTCAAGAAAGCAGGAGCAATTTCATCCACGTGATCTCTTTCTCACCACGAACGTTTCTTGAGCACCACACGTTTCAGCAAAGAGAAAGAAGTCTGGGTGAAGGACTCAAGGAACCCCTTCCTATGAAGTTCCAGAACACACAGCTCAAATTGTGGAGTTGGATGCTTCTACATGTGTATTTGTATGTGCTGTGAGAATGTCCAGGTGTATAGTAGAGCTAACAAGAGGCAAGGTTGTGGTGACTTCTTGGCCACAGCCAGCTACCTGGATGGAGCAAGTAGTTGGACCTGTGGGCTCAGAACTATGGTCACAGGGGACATCAAGCTCAATTGACATAACATACTACACAAAAACAACATTGTTCTACATCCTACTTTGGAGCTCTGGTGGTGTAGTGCCAACGGTATTTGATTGATAAGCAGAAGGCTGGCAGTTCAAATCCACCAGCCACTTCTCAGAAGGATGATTGGGCAATCTACTTCCATAGTGATACCGCCTTAGAAACCCAAGGAAGGGTCACTATGAGTCGGAAACAACTCAACGGCAGTGATTTTGGTGAGAGTTTGACACCCTACTTTGGTGAGTAGTGACTGAGGTCTTAAATGCTTACAAGTGGCCATCTAGATGCAACAATGAGTGTCTCTTTGTCCAGAGCAAAGAAGAGTGAAGAAAACCAAAGACACATAGGGACTAGCAGACCATGCAATCCTCAGGCTATATGGCCATAAGAGCAGAAGAACTAGATGGTGCCAAACTACAACTGTCAACCACTTGGAGGGGGATCAGTGCAGGAGATCCTGGATAGAAGGAGAGAACAAGGTGGAACAAAATTCAGAATCATGAAAAAAAAAAA
>NW_006921992.1:574420-575472 GCF_000298275.1 Orycteropus afer afer | reverse complement strand
CCATTTGTGGTATATTCTTGTCAGAGCAGCACTAGGTAACCAATACATGGGGTGAACATTTACATCAGGTAGATACACTCCTTGGAGCAATCAATCATGGGAGAATAGAAGGGCAGTGTTTACACCAGGAGATAGCTCAGGGCAGAGGATGGCAATGCATGGAAGGAAAGGACACAGGGAAGAGGTAACTACAGGGAGGAAGTGGGAAGACAGCTGTTACACTATGGGGAACTGCAGTAAATGTCATGAAACAAAATGTGTATGAACTACTGTATGGAAAATGAATTTGCTCTATAAACTTTCACCCAAATCACAATAAAAATTTGAAATAGAAAACAAAATTGTGGTATTAGCAAAGAATAGCTAATATGCCAAGGACTGCCAGAAGAATGAACAAATCACGTCTTGGAGGAAGTACAGCCAGAATGCCCCTTAGAAGCAAAGATTGCAAGACTTCATCTCACATACTTTGGGCATGTATCAGGAGGGTCTGGTTCCTGGAGAAGAACATCATGCTTGGTAATGCAGAGAGTCAATGAAAAAGAGGTTCTCAATGAGATGGACTGACCCAGTGGCTGCAACAATGGACTCAAACATAGCAACGATTGTGAAGGTGGACAGAACCAGGAAATGTTTTGATCTGTTATACATAGGATCATTAGGAGTTGAAGCTAAAACCACGGCCCCTGACAAAAACAAAAAAGAAGGCGTAAAACACCTCTGTGGTTGAAACAAAAGGAGAACAGTGATTATCTGGGTGTGGAGAGAGAGATTGCTTGGGAAGGGCCATGAAACTACTTTCCAGGGTGGTTGTGATGTTCTGTGTCCTGATAGGGGCTGAAATTTACAAGTGAATGCATTTGTCAAAGCTGGAGGAGAGCGCACTTGACATGTGTGCATTGCAGTGTATGTAATTCCACTGAAAAGAATAAAGGGGCGGAGAACCACAAACAAATATTGGACCCTAGCTGATGCTCTGCAAGCTGAAGTGTTTCAGGGGAAGTGGGCTGAAGGCTGCAACTTACCTTGAAATGCAAAAAAAAAAAAAAAAA
>NW_006921992.1:568467-569546 GCF_000298275.1 Orycteropus afer afer | reverse complement strand
GAGCAAGGGAAGGTGGGAGGCACCTGCCCCACAGGGCCTGTTGGCTGCAGGGATTTGGGTTTATTCTAAGAGCCTTGGAGGGGTTAGTTACTGGAGAGCTGTGACAGGGATGTTTCTGGAAATAACACGATAATGCTCCCACCTGTTGAGGACTTCCCCAGGCTCAGTTGTATGCACACTGCAGCCTATGCAGGAGATTGTGGTTCTCCTCTCTTTAGAGATGAAGAAACTGAGGCCCAGGTGCAGCAGGAACTCGAACCAATGTGGACAATTTCTGGTGGGGCCTGGGGGCCTGGATTCCTGGCTCCTAAGGGGCCAGGAGGACCCTGGGTGGTGCAAATGGTTTGTTCTCTGAAAGGATGGGGACTTAATCTCACCCAGCGACACCACAAGGGAAAGGCCTGGCCTTCTGCTTCCGTGAAGGTCACAGCCAGGAACACCCTGTGGAGCAGCTCTACTCTGTCACACACGGGGTCCTCATGGGTCAGAATCGACTCAATGACAATGTGACAATGGTTAGTTTATGGTTTTCTTGGAAGAGGGGACCTGGGTCACTGAGTGCAGAGTCTTGGGTCCCTGGTCTCTGAGGGGCTGAGGACCACCCTCCATCCTGGTCCCCACATGCTACCCCATCCTTTCAGAGAACCACAGGCATTCTCAGGAAAGATGCCCCCCGAATATCCCAGCCCAGGCCTGGCTGCTCTTAGCATTCTGGTGTGTCAGCTTAGCCCCTTTGACCCTGGGAGTGTCCTGGGGCCTGTGGAGGGGGTGGGCAGTTGGCCTGGGACTCCCTGTAGAGTTTGGGGACCCTCCAGAGGGAAGGGTGTGCGCAGGCTGACCTCTGTGTCCCTTCATCCTGAGGACTTCTGGCCGCACACACCAGCGCCCTCCAGTCTCTTCACCGCCAACGACACAAAAACAAAAACAGCCCGGGCTCCAGACCCTGAGGATCCAGGAAGGAGAAATACAGAGCCAGCCTCTCCCCACATGTCTATGTCCCCTCCTTCTTCCTGTTACCTGCTCTCACAGGTGGAGGGAAAGGGAGGGGAGAGGAGTGTGATAGTTAAGTTATGTGTCAG
>NW_006921992.1:562297-566792 GCF_000298275.1 Orycteropus afer afer | reverse complement strand
TGGACAAACGAATGAATTAGTTAATGAATGTGTGGTGAATTAGTGTGTGAGTGAATAAGTGAATGAACTAATGAATGAGTGAATGAAACAATGAGTGAGCAAGTGAATGAGTGAATGACTGAATGAGAGTAAATGAGCGAATGAATGCATGAGTAATGAGTAAACAAATGAATGAGTGAATGACTAAATGAATAAGTGAATTAATAGGTCAGTGAATGAATGCATGCATGAACAAATGAAGCTCAGGGGATGGGCTGGGCTGAAGACAGGGATGTGGGAAGCTAGCCAGGGTCAGGGAGACAGTGAAGCGAAGGTGCACTGGGGAAGAAGAGAGAGTTCCTGAGAGCAAACTGAGGCTGGCAGTGGAGGGAGGACAGCAGAGTCAACGGGAGCACTGCTGGTGGACGGGGCACTGCTGTGTCCCTCAACTCAATAACGTTGCCCATGAACAGCTCAGCAGAAGACCAGCAGAGGATGTGTGTGTGTGTGTGTGTGTGTGTCTGTATGGCTGTATGTTTGTGTGTTTGTCCATGGATGTGCTGCATGTCTGAGTTGTGTGTCTTTGTGTGTCCGTGAGTTGGGCTTGTTTGTATGTTTTTGTGGTATTTGTATGTGTGTTTGTGTTTCTATGTGTTACTTGTGTTTGTCCATGTTGTATGTTTTGTGATGTCTATATCTGTGTCTGTATGTGAGTGTGCCTTTGTGTGTGATCTCTGTGTGTTGTGTGTGTTTCTGTACATCTGCATTTTTTGTATGTGTGTTGTATGTACTTCTTAGTTTTTGCCTCTCTGTGTGTATCTGTGGCTTTAGGATGTGTCTATGTCTATGGCTTGGTTGTGTCATGCCTGTGTTTCTATGTATTTATCTGTACGTATCTGTATATCTGGTTTTATTGTATGTGTGTGTAGCATGTATATATGTCTGAGGTTTTATTGTGTTGTCTCTGTGACTGGTTTAATTGTGTTGTGTTTGCTGTGTATATTTTTGTATGTGTATTGTGTAGATATCTATGTTGAAGCACACCTCAGAGATATGTGGGTTGGGTTCCAGACCACCACAATAAAGCAAGTATCTCAATAAAGGGAGTCACAGGAATTTTTCGGTTTCCTAGTACATGTGTAAGTTATGCTTATAGTACACTGTAGTCTGTTAAGTGGGCAATAGCATGATGAAAAAGTTTAAAATATTGTGAAAATTACCAAAATGTGACAAGACACACAGCAAACAACTGCTGTTGGAAAAATGGCATCAACAGACTTGCTTAAGTCAGGATTGCCACAAACCTCCAATTTGTAACAAAAGCAATATCTGCAAAGCACAATGAAGCAACAGGCAATGAAAGGATGTGTGTCTGTGTTGTGTCTGTGGTTTGGTTGTGTTGTGTGTGTGTGTCTGTGTGTGTTGTGTGTGCCTGTGGTTTGCTTGCGCTGTGACTAGGTGTGCCTCTGTGTATTTGTGTGACTCTGTGGGCGGTGGTGTTGCATCACTCCATATGTGTGTGAGCATGTGTGCGTCTTGGGGGGCCCCCACACCCTACATCTCTCACCCTGAGTCATATCAGCCATTGCTCTGGTCCCTCGGAATTCCCATTGCCCACAGCGCTGGGCAGGGCCCTTCCGGGACCAGCTGACCGGGACTCCAGGACATCCAGGGCAGAAGCCCAGTGCCCTCCTCCGTGGGGGAAACTGAGGCCCTGAGACGGTGGAGACTCGGCCACACAGCTGAGGATGGGAGAGGCCGGGGGGGCTGCCAGCCCCTCCTGCGTCCTGGGGGCCCTAGGGGAGCCTTCTTGTGTACTAGAGAGGACAATGGGGATTTCCCCTGGTAGGACAGGCACAGGCACGCTTCAAGGTTGCAAAGCCCCAGGGGAGGGCACTGTGGCTTGAAGCCTTCAGGTCAGACAGGAAGGAGGAAACCCAGCAGCAGCCCGTGCTCAGGAGTCCCCTCCCCTCCCCCAGGCTGCTGAACCTTCCAGTCTGGGGTAGCCCCAGCCCCTCCCGACTCGTCTCCCACCACCCGTCCTTGTCTATTTGTCTCTGGGTTTGGAGCTTGGCCTCCCTGCCCCATAATCAGGGGCAGATAGGACCACAGGGTTCTCATTGGCTGATTTTCAGAAGTCGATCACGAGCCCTTTCTTCCTAGTCCATCTTAGTCTGGAAGCCCCACTGAAACTTGTTCAGTATCCTAGCAACATGACATGACAGCTGCACAGGAAGTGCACTGGCCGGGAATCAAAGCAGGTCTACCACATGGAGGGTGAGAATTCTACCACTGAACCACCACTACAGCCTGGAGCACAATGTTGTCGTTGTTAGATGCCATCTAGTTGGCTCCAACTCATAGCAACCCCATGTACAACGGAACAAAACACTGCCTGGTCCTGTGCCAGCCCCACGATCCTTGCTATACCTGAGCACATCGTTGCAGCCTCTGTGTCAATCCATTTCATTGAGGGCCTTCCCTTCTTCATTGACCCTCCACTTTACCAAGCATGATATCATTCTCCAGGGAATGGTCCCTTCTGATAACATGACCAAAGTAGGTGAAACGAAGTCTGGCCATTCTCCTTTCCAAGGAGCATTCTGGCTGCACTTCTTCCAGGACAGATTTGTTCATTCTTCTGGGCAGCCTGTGGTACTTTCAGTATTCTTTGCCAACACCACAACTCAAAAGCATCAACTCTTCTTTGGTCTTCCTTATTCACTGTCCAGCTCTCACATGCATATAAGGTGACTGAAAATACCATGCTTGAGTTAAGCACACCTTAGTCTTTGCTCTTCAGCACTTAAAAGAGGTCTTTTGCAGCAGATTTGCCCAGTGCAATATATTGTCTGATTTCTTGACTGCTGCTTCCATTGGTGTTGATTGTGGAAACAAGTAATATGAAATCTTTGTCAAACTTCAATCTTTTCTCCATTCATCATGATGCTGCTTATTGGTCCAGTTGTGAGGATTGAGGTTTTCTTTATGTTCAGGTGTAATCCATATTGCAGACTGTAGTCTTTAATCTTCATCAGTAAGCATTTCAAGTTATCCTCACTTTCACCTAGCAAGGTTGTATCATCTGCATATCGCAAGTTGTTAATGAGTCTTCTTCCAATCCTGATGCCAGTTCTTCATATGGTCCTGCTTCTTGGATTATTTGCTCAGCGTACAGATTGAATAAGTATGGTGAAAGGATACAACCCTGACACACTCCCTTCCTGATTTTAAACCATGCAGTGTGCCCTTGTTCTAGTTGAATCACAGCCTCCTGGTCTATGTACAGGTTCCTCACGAGCACAATTAAGTGTTCTGGAATTCCCATTCTTCTCAATGCTATCCATAATTTGTTATGAGCCACACAATTGAATGCTTTTGCATAGTCAATAAAATGCAAGTAAACATCTTTCTGGTATTCTTTGCTTTCAGCTAAGATCCATCTGACATCAGCAATGATATCCCTCATTCCACATCCTCTTCTGAATCCAGCTTGCATTTCTGGAATTTATCTGTCAATACACTGCTGCAATCATTTTTTAGTTATCTTCAGCAAGATTTTACTTGCATGTGATATTAATGATATTGTTCAATAATTTCCACATTCTGTGGGATCACTTTTCCTTGGAATGGGTATAAATATGAATATCTTTCTGTCAGTTGGCCAGGTGGCTCTCTTCCAAATTTCTTGGCATAGACGAGTGCCTCCAGTGTAACATCTGCTTGTTGAAATATCTTAACAGGTATTCCATCAATTCCCGGAGCTTTGTTCTTTGCCAATTCCTTCAGTGCAGCTTCAACTTCTTCCTTCAGTACCATTGGTTCTTGATCGTTTGCCACCTCCTGAAATGGATGAACATCAACCAATTCTTTTTGGTACAGTGACTCTGTATATCCCTTCCATCTTCTTTTGATGTTTCCTGCATCTTTCAATATTTTGTCCATAGAAACTTTCAATATTGTAACCCAAGACTTAAATATTTTCTTCAGTTCTTTCAGCTGAGAAATGCCAATTATGTCCTTCCCTTTTGGTTTTCTAACTCCAGATCTTTGCACATTTCGTTATAATAACTGACTTTGTCTTCTTGAGCTGCTCTTTGAAATCTTCTGTTCAGTTCTGTTATCTTGTCATTTCTTGCATTTGCTGTATCTCCATTCAGGGTGGTTACCTACTCCTGGTAACCACTAATAATCTTTGGTTTCTCATCCCTGGTAAGAAACAAATAAATTTCCCTTCCATGTATAAACTTGACTTTCTACAATAGTGGATAATACAATATTTGTCCTTCTGTAGTTGACTTATTTCACTCAGCAAAATATCCTCCAAGTTCACCCATGTTATATGGTGTTTTGCAGATTCTACATGATTCTTTAGGGTTGCATAGTTGTGATGGTTATATTTGTATGTCAACTTGGCTAGGCCTGGTTGAGTGGCTGGGCAGCTGGATGTAGTATTCCCCATGAATCAACTCCATGGTGGAATCTACTGGGAGCAGCTGAGTAGCTGCCTTTGGGT
>NW_006921992.1:558142-561276 GCF_000298275.1 Orycteropus afer afer | reverse complement strand
TTTTTTTTTTTTTTTTCTAATAGCTAATGATTGTGAACATTTCTTCATGTGTTTGTTGGCTGCCTGAATATATTCTTTGGTGAAGTATCTGTTCATATCTTCTGTTCATCTTATAATCAGATTGTTCGTCTTTTTGATGTTGAGGCATTGGAGTTTTCTAGAAATTTTAGAAGTAAAAGAAATGTCATTACTGAATAGTTCTCCCAGTCTGTAGGTTCTCTTTTTACTCTTTTTGAGAAGTCTTCTGATCCACATAAGAATTTAGTTTTCAGAAGGTCCCAATCATCTAGTTTATCTTCTGCTGTCTGTACATCTTGAGTTATGTTTGATTGTCCATTTATGCCATAAATTAAGGCCCCTAAGTTTGCCTCTATTTTTTCTTTGATGAATTTTATAGTTTTATGTATCACATTTAAGTCTTTGATCCACTTGGAGTTAGTTTTTGTGTATGGTGTGAGGTATGGATCTTGTTTCATTTTTCTGCAAATGGATATCCAGTTTTGCCAGCACCATTTGTGAAAGAGATATGTTTCATGTGTGCTGGAAAAGAATGTATATTGTGCTGTTGTTGGGTGATGTGCTCTGTAGATGTTTATAAGGTCAAGTTGCATGATCATATTTTTTATTTCTTCTGCATCTTTGTTGAGTTTCTTTCCAGTTGTTCTTTTATTGAAAGTGGTGTATTAAATCTCCAGCTATTACTGTAGAGTCATCTATTTGTCTTTTCAATTCTTTAAAGTCTGATTTATGTATTTTGGGGCTCTTTCATTGGGTGCATAGATATTTATTATGGTTGTGTCCTCTTGTTCAGTCAGTCCTTTAATCATTTTATAATGCCCTTCCTCATTTCTTAAGGTCATTTTTGTCTTAAAGTCTATTTTATCAGAAATTAATATTGGCACATCTGCCCTCTTTTGGTTGCCATTTGCTTGATATATCTTTTTCCAACCCTTGATTTTGAATCTATTTTTGTCTTTGTGTCTAAGGTGAATCTCTTGTAGACAGCATCTTGATGGAATATGTTTTCTTATCCAGTCTGCAACCCTCCATCTCTTGAGTGGTGCATTTAATCCATTCACATTCAGTGTAATTATCAACAAGTATGAATTTACTATCATTTTGTTATGTGTTTGTGTGTGTGTGTGTGTGTGTGTGGTGATGCTGTTTTCTTTGTTCTGTATAATTTTTTGTGCTGAGCTCATTTTGTTTATGAATCGTGTTATCATCTCCTTCATTGCTATTGTTTTAGTATTTGCTAAATATTTGTGCTTGTCCTCTTTTTTATTTTGATGGGAAGGTTTATTATTTTTCTTTGAGGTTACCCTGTGATTTATTATTTTCTTCCCAAGTTTAAAACAGTGTGTTCTATCTTGCAATTGTCTTGACTTCCTCACTATTTGGAAGTTCTCTAACTACACTACTTATTCCCTCTTTTTGACAGGCTCTGTCAGGGCACAGACCAGGATGGAATTCCTGCTGATCAAGAAGGTGGGTCGAAGCAGGGGATGGCCATATCTCTGTTCACCAAGAGGGAGTATAAGAGTAACAGGGGAAATACTGCACCTTTCTAGATGTCAACCTCCAGTGCAGTTGTCTATGCTGTCCTATGCAAGTGGAGCCTATTCTTAGGTCACTGTCCAGGTAAGTACACTATTTGCAAATATTCTAAATGGCTGTGCCCTCAGGTCAGCCACTGGCAGTCCACAAGTCTGTGTGTCTCCTTCTTTGCTGTTTTCCTTTCTGGCTGTCAAGCACCAATGCAGTCCTTGTCCATGCAGTCTTTGGTTGAGCATAGCTGATTCTTAGGTTGCTACCAGGAAATATTCAAGATGGCTGTGCCCTCAGGGCAGCCAGCAGTCCACAGCTCCATTTGTCTCCTTACTCACTGTTTTCATTCAGGTTCTTCTACTAATTGGTATTTAATCCACTTCTTTATCCTTCCCTTCAAAGATCAAGGTTCCAGGATCATCTTCTGTATCGGTTTCAGTTGGTTTCTCATTGCTTCGTTGCAGAGGGTCTGTGTAGCTTGTCTGCCTATTGAGCCATGAACTCAAGCCATGGTCTTTTCAATCACCTCATCTGCATGTGAAAGCTAGACAGTGAAAAAGGAAGACAGAAGAATTGGTGTGTTTGATCAAACTGTGGTGTTGGCAAAGAATATTGAACGCACCGTGGACTGCCAGAAGAGGGAACAAATAACTCTTAGAAGAAATCAAAGTGGAGTGCTCCTTGCGAGGGAGGATGCAGAGACTTGGTCTTGCTTATTTGGGGCTTGTCATCAGAAAAGAGCAATAAACTAAAAAAGACATCACGTTTGGTAAAGTGGAGGGTCAGCAAAAATGAGGCAGATTGACACAATGACCGTAACAATGGACTCAAACATACCAACCACCGTGGAGATGGAGCAGGACCTGGCAATGTTTCCTTCTGGCCCACATGCGCTGGCCTTGAGACGGAGTTGACTCTAAGATGACTAACAACGCCTCCCACCCCCACCCAACTACCCCTCCCAACACCAGGAGAGTCTGGCCTCGGGTGGGAAAGCCCAGGGCTCTTCGGGGATGAGGGTGGGGTCAGGGGCCCTGGCTCCTCGTCATGTAGGTACTGATGCCCGGGGCGAAGCACTGGGCTCTGTCCCAGGTGCTGAGTGCCCAGCGTAGCGCGATGGATATTGTTCCTCCGCGCACAGCGCACGGGGGTTCCAATTGCGGATGGGATCATCTTTGGGGTTGTGTCAGGGTTGCGGCCACTACCGGGGATGGGTGGGGTCCCCCGGGGGACTGTTCAGGGTTCCTCGCCTTACTGATCCAGAATTCATTCCTGCTGAATCCGGATCGGAGCATGAGGCCCCACCCCAGGCTCGAGAATCCCAAACCTGAAAGAAGAAGTGACACCCTCGGATCTGTGGCCACATCCGCACGGTGGGTTTCCTGTTTTTCCCCAAACCGAGCACAGACGCTTCTTGAAGCCACAGACGGGAGGGAAAGGGGTGGTCTCCTGCCTGGGTCCCCTTGGCCTCCAGAGTCCAGGGTGAGGTTGCAGCCCCAGAGCATTGGCTTGTCTGACCTGAGTCTTGGCCGGGGTCCAGAAGGGAAGGAGGGTCGCCTAGAGGCTGACAGATGATGAGATGGCAG
>NW_006921992.1:524801-556977 GCF_000298275.1 Orycteropus afer afer | reverse complement strand
CATGGAGTCAATTCCGACTCATAGTGACCCTATAGGACAGAGTAGAGCTGCTGTGTAGGGTTTCCAAGACTGGCTGCCACATCTTCCTCCTGCAGAACGGCTAGTGGGTTAGTAGCTGAGTGCTTAACCACTGCACCACCAGGGCTCCTCTGTAAAGACGACAGCCAGGAAAACCCTATGGAGCGCTCTACTCAGTAATTCACAAGGTTGCCATGAGTCAGGATCAAGCCAATGGCAATGGGCTTTTAATCATGTATGATTATGTATGTATGTATCTGTGGCCTTATGTGAAGCTGACAACATCTTTAAAGACTCTATTTCCAAGCAGGACCACATTTCCAGGTCCCGAGGTTAGGACTTCCACATAGCTTTGGGTGAGGACACAATTCAACCCGTGACATAGTGTGATGGACAAAGCAGCATGGTCTCTTGCTGTTCCATGGAACATTGCAGCCAGCCCCCTGCCCACTATGGTGGGGACATCCTCCTCTGGTTTCTTCCCAGAGGGTAGTCCAGCCCAGTCCTGGCTGGGAGATGGGACATGGGAACACAGGTGGGTGTCTTCTAGAGTGAGAGATGGGAGCAGCAAGCCTGGGGTGGGGAGGTAGCCCAGACATACAGGAGCTGGGGTTCAGGAGAAGGGAGTTCACCAGTTGAGATTGGAGAGGAATAAAGAATGTGTTTTAGGGAGGAAGAACAGAGGGACAAATTTCCCAGGAGTCGTTGTATATACAAAGCTAGGTACAGGGAGACTAGGGCTATAGATGCAGGATCCACATGGCCAGGATTCAAATCCCAGCTCTGACATGTATGAGCTGTGTGACTTTGGGCAAGTTGCTTAACCTCTCTGTGCTTCAGATATTTGTCCATCAGGCAGCATTGATAACAAAAGCATCTACCTCATGGGGTGGTTGTAAAATTTAAATATGGTAGTGTATGTAGAGCTGTGCCCAACATTTGTTAACGTGAAATTGAACCACACAACAAAATTGTCAATATTTGACCTAAATCCCATCTCCTGGATCTTCCTTCCTCCCTCCCCCCCCACCTCTTTATCTGTGTGTGTCTTTGCCTGCCTTCCTTTTCACTGCAGCACGATGATCTAGCCCACAGACACCTTGGTTTAAATCCCAACTCTACCTCTGACCTCCTTCAGCACTTCAGAAACTTGGCGTGGCCTCTCCCAGCCTCGGTCTGCTTACCTGAGATATGGAGATGACAGTAGCTTGGACTTCCCCAGGTTACGGGGAATCAGAAGGGACCAGGCCATGCGTGTAATGCAGTCATCCGGGGGCAAGCCCATAATTAGGACTCTGAGAATAGACGCAGTAGGTGGGCTGACTTTCAGAAGCAAGCTTTCTATCCTGTTCAAACTTCTCACTGCAGCCTCCGGGATCCTGCCTGCTCTGGCCTCTGCCCACCTGTCCACTTGGCCCCAACTAGCCAGGAGGACAGCTACAGGCTGAGTGTGTACAGGTTGTGTGTGTGTGTCTACGTGTTAATGTGTGTAAGTGTGCATGTGAATGTGTGTGCACATGGGTAGCTGTGTGTGGGACTGTGAGAGTCTGTGTGTGTGAATGTGTGCATGTATGTGGATGTGTGTGCATATGTGTGAATGGGTGTGCCTGTATGTGAATCTGTGCATGTATGTGAATGTGTGTGCATGTATGGCTGTTTATTTGTGTTTAACTTTTTTATTTCTTGTATGACTTTGTGTGTAAATGTGTGCACACATCTGTGTGTGAGTGTGTGTGTGAATGTATGTGCACATGTATGTCTATGTATGGGTGTGGGTGTCGGGGCTGGGAGTGGGAAGTGGACATCGAAGGCTTCTTGACAGACATGAGCATTCAATTGAGTCTGAGGGGGTGACCGGGGAGGGGGTGGCAGTCAGAGAAGGGAGGTGGGGGTGGGGCAGAGTCAGGTGGGTATGGGGACCTGGTCTGGGGAAGTGAAAGCCACCATCTAACGTGACAGCCCAGAGAGGCCAAGTTGGGCAGATGCCATGGGGGCTGACTGTGGCAAGCCCTGGGGAGCCATGGCAGGCTGTAGGGGAGGCAAGGCCCTAAGGTTTGGAAAGATGGCCTGGCTGTCCAGATTCTGCTGTGCTGGCATTTTGCCACTGGACACCCCACTAGGAGGCAGTGTCCTGAGGTGGTTGAGCAAGGCCTGAGGTCAAGGGCCAGGCTTCGAGTTCCAGCCCCTGTGTGACATGGACACATTATTTCAAATGGCAACACTGATTCCAGGTCATCAAATCAAATGGTCAAATGAGCAGTCACTGAGCCCCCTGGACCCCAGTGCTGCTCTGTGCTGGTAACTAGAGCCTGACGTCTGAACCTAACCTTCGTTCCAACCTAGATCCCAGCCAGATCCGTGCCCATCAAGTGGACAGCCCTGCCAGGTGGTGAGTGCCCCATCACCAAGACAGACCAGGAAAGGACACCATGGAGGAACCTACGTATGTAGGTGCGAGAATTCTCTGGGCCTGATATGGCAGGATAAGGACCCTGACCCCCTGCCTTCTGCCCAGAAGAGGGGGCTCACAGGCCCATCTCTGGGAAGAAGATTGGATTTCTAGGAAAGGCCCAGATGTGGGGGAGGGGAGGGGAGCCCCAACAGACTTTGCCAGAATGAGGTCAAGCAGGCGAGGGAAGCTGCAGGCCCCTCCCTGCTCTGACTCAACGCCCTCCTGACAAAAAACAGCCCAGCTGGGATGCTGGGAGCCCCACGGAGACTGAGACGGACAGCAGTGGACTGGGAGCTCAGTGAGAAGGACTCAGCTTGATGAATCCTCCAGGCCAGGGTGAGGGGAGGGGTGGGGGGCCACGGAGGGCAGGAAGACAGAGTCAGGGGGCAGGTATTGGGAGGAGGCCTGGAGGTATCTGACATTGGGGAAGGGGCTGGGGAGGGGTTCAGATCGGGCAGAACTCAGCACCAGTGTCCTGTGACTAGGGAAAGGATTTGGGGGAGGGAACAGGCACCAGGTAGAGCTTGGGGGCCCTGGTGTAGGGGTGAGGGCTGGGGAACCAGAAAAGGGAGTGGAAAGGAGGACCCAGCCATCTGGAGGTGACGCTGGGGACCCAGCTTTGGTGGGGATAACCAAACCCACAAAAGGAAGGAAGGTGCAGATGTTAAAGGTGAGGGCTGGGTAGGGGTCAGCCATCTAAAGAAAGGCCCCGTGAAGGGGAAGTCTCAGCCCCCGGTCCTTAACCTGTTCCTGTGGGCAGTGACCTGGACCCAAGTCAGGCTTGTTGACTGCCGGCATGTGTGCCAAATGAGGTGGGCAGACAGAGAGACAGAAGGGCAGACTCAGATGTGCGCAGATGCAGAGATGGACAGATAAAGGTCAGAGGGGAACATGGACAAGCAGTGGACAGTTAGACACAGAGTGAACAGGGCCACTGAGAGACAGCACTGTGCGAGGAAGGTGTGCAGAGGAATCTGAGGTCCACTGAGCCCCTCTGCTTCCATGGAAGCTCAGGATGGTCTCCCAGGACACTGGGGCTCTGGGTGATGGTGAGATGGGCAGAGCCAGAGCTGACCTTCACCTTGTACCTTTCCCTCACTATCCCACCCCCTGCAGGGTTCGAGGATCCCCCCAAGAAGCGATGCTGCAGGCAGAGGACACAGCTCATACTGTTGGGGCTGGTGACCGCCTCCCTGTGGGCTGTGCTGCTGACCTTGCTTCTCCTATGGCGTGAGGACACCCCCAGCCCTTTGGGTCCCCCCCACCAGCCCACTGGGGCCTCCTATGTGCTCTCCCAGAACCCCTTCTTAGAGTCAGGGAATCCAATACACCCCTTGGAGCCTAATTTCCTCATCGTGGGCCCGCACCTTGACCTTGCCAGACCCTTCTCACTTGTCCACCCACCCTCTAGGGCTCCAGCCCTGCTCAGTATCTCCCACCTTCTCAGCACATCTTAGGCTTTATACTCAAAGCCTCCATCCTCTGCTGGCAGGTGGGGCACGGGAAGGGACACCTGACAACCCTTCCCTCTCCCTTCCTTTCTTCTCTCCCTCCCCAGATTGGGACACTGCAAAGAACCTGAAACAGCTGGAAGGGACTGCCAACCAGAATGGTATGGAGGGGCTTCGGGTGGGGTCAGGACACCAGACTCTCACCCTATCCTGCTAGTGGCTCCTGGGCGAAGGGATACCCCTCTCTGGGCCTCAGTGTCCCAACTAGGAACTGAGGCTCAGCCTGTGTGGCCCCCTCCCTCGAAGGCTTGGAGAGGAGGGCTCTGAGAAGGCCCTGATGAGACATTAACATCTGTGGCTGTCACAAGAGTTACAGAACCTCTCTGTGCCTCAGTTTCCCCATCTGTAAAATGGGCATCATTTTAGTGCTATAAAGTGGAAATGAGCTAGGACTTGTGAAGCACTTAGAACAGCTCCTGGCTTCCAATAAGCTTTCAATAAATGCCCATAGGTTTTTATCTTTAATTTGCGGGGGGGGGGGGGGCAAGTCCACATGTTCATTCCCTCTTTGTCTGTACTTTCCTGGGTACTTTTCCCTAAAACAAAAACCAGTAGCCCATGCACTTGGGGCTGGGGTGGGGGGTCAAGGACCTGCCTTTATGGTCCCCAAAGACTCTTCTTCTGCTACCCCAGTGTCTCAAGTGTCCAAGGACTTGGAAAGACATAAGAGTGAACAGATGGCCCAGAAATCCGAGGGTGAGGAACCTCAGGTTGGGGTCTGGAATGGGGGTGGGGTGGAGACTCGGTGACTGTGGACACACAGTATTCTAAACCAACTGTGCCCTCACCACGGACTCCAACGTGAGCAGGTGGCCCTAAAGACCCAGGCTAAGAGGCCAAGGGGGCAGATGGGAGGGCTTATGGGGAGACACTAAGGACTTTCTTACCACTGAGCCCCCTCCCCTGCAACCAGCTGCCCAGCTGTTGAAGAAAATAGAGAAAATCCAAGCTGAGCAGAAGAGCATCAAGTCTCATGGTGAGACCTGGTTGGAGGCATGGGGTCAGACTTGGGGGTCCTGGAGCCATGGGACCAGGCTTGGGGCCTTTCTGGTCTTTGCACCATCCCTGACATCTGTCCTGTCCTCCCCACTCCAGAGTCTGAGCTCACCCGATACCTGGAGGGACTTGGAGCTGATCTGAGCAACCTCAAATCCCAGAGTGAGGCTTGGGAGGGGAAGGGGACAGGGAGTGAAAGGGGGGCTTGCAAGTGCATCTCTGAGCCCTGACACCCTCGCCCCACTCACCCAAGGCTTGAACGAGAGGCGCGCAGCCTCAGACTCACTGGAGAGACTCCAGGAAGAAGTGGCGAAGCTGTGGATCGAGCTAAAGATAGCAAATGGTGAGTGTATGTGTCTGTGCAATGGTGTGGTGGTAACGTGTAGGCATGCAAACGTGATGACACATGTGTGATGGGTATTGCAGCATGGCAATGCATCCAGGCGAGTTGGGTGTGAGGTGAACCCTCCCAGAGGCACTGGAGAAGGCCTGCTCCTTCTGTAGATTGTGGTGGTGGTGGTGGTTAGGTGCCAGTGCCTTGATTCTGACTCAGAGCAACCCCGTGTACAACTGAACGACACACCGCCTGGTCCTACCCTATCCTCACAACCATGTCTATGTTCAAGCCTATCGTTCCAGCACTGTGTCCATCCATCTCATTGAGGGCCTTCCTTTTTTTTGCTGACACTCGACCTTACCAATTACGATCTCCTTCTCCAGGAACTGGTCCATCCTGATAACATGTCCAAAGTACATGAGACGAAGTCTCACCATCCTTGCTTCTAAGGAGCATTCTGGCCATACCTCCTCCAAGATATTTGTCTGTTCTTCTGGCAGTCCATAGTATATCTAATACCCTTTGCAAACACCATAATTCAGAGGCATCCATTCTTTGGTCTTCTTACTCATCATCCAGTTTTTGCATGCATATGAGGCAACTGTAAAGATCATGGCTTGGTCTGAGTGTGATAGCATCCCTGGGTTTACATCTGTGTGTGTGGCAGGGCACAAGAGGAGCACACAAGAATGCCCTTTCTGATGCCAGCTGCTTCTGGCCACTGCTTTGGGAGGCTCTCACACCCCCTCCTGCAGGTAACTGCATTCCTGCATTTGCCATCACTGGGTCCTCTCTTTGATGCCCTCTCCTCTGTCCACTGTGGCTTAGTGGACGGGCATCAGTAGATTTGCTTAGCCACAGCCCTTCCAGGAGACTGTCCACCCCAGCCAGGGAACCAGAGGAGGTAACCTCTGCACTGATGAGGAAGATGAGGGTGGTGGCATCTTCCCAGGCACGACAATGATGGAGGTGAACTTGGAAGTTCTGAGGGTCAGCTGGGTGTTATCAGGAGAGGCTGTAGAAAGAGATGTTTAATCACTGCCCTAAACTGGAGCAGGAACCTGGCCTTTAGAGTTTTTCTGTGGCTTCTTGAGCTTCCTGCAGTCCTGCCCCCTTGGTTTTTGGTCTTCCTCCTCCGGGAAGCCCCAGCTTCCCCAAGTGTGCAAGAGAAGAGGAAGGATCTCCACTTGGTGTGAAGGAGTCTTGTCCCTCGGGACACGGTGTGGCTACGGGAATCCCAGTGAGAAACCCCGTTGTAGGTCCTCTGGGGTGGCTGTGGGGGCTGGATCATGGTGACCAACCCAGTCCTTGTTGTGATTGTTGTTGGGTGCCATGGAGTTGGTTCCCATTCACAGTGACCCCATGGAAACTGAACAAACACTGCCTGGTCCATCCTCACAATAGTGGCTATGTTTGGGTCCATTATGGCAACCACTGTGTCAACCCTTCTCGTTGAGGGTCTTCCTCTTTTTTGCTGACCTTCTGCTTTCCCATGCATAATGTACTTCTCCAGGGACTGGTCCCTCCTGAGAGCACGTCGAAAAGTCTCACCACCTTTGTTTCTAAGGAACATTCTGGCTTCACTTCTTCCGAGACAGATTTTTTGTTGTTCTTCTTCTGACAATCCATGATATATTCAACATTCTTCACCAACACCACAATTAAAATGCATGAAATCTGGCTCCATGGCTTAGGGTCTGAGTCTAGTTCTAGAGTTGTCTCTTGACTGTAGTTGTCAGCCTACCCAGGGATATTCTTTTCTTGTTGTAAAGCTGCACCCTCAGAGGATCACATATTGGTTACTGTTTGATATACAAGAAGCACCCAGTTCTGTTCTCCTGAGGGGCCCTCAAACTACTGTGGAGCCCAGGCCCCTTGGAATTTGACCAAAGCTATGGAGTCTCCCTATATGTCACTAGAAGAAAATCTTATTTTCAATCAAAAGAGTCAATCCAGTAATAATAGAAAGTGTTGGTAGTGATGGTTGTTGGGGTGCTGCTGGCCATGAGGTGTCTGTGCCAATGGTGTCAGTGGCAGAGGTGCTGCTGGCCATGGAGCTAGTGTCATGTGTCAACATCAGAATGCCAGGGAGCGCAGCCTGTGAGACCCTCTGTTGGGCCTCAGGTGGGTCTGCTTCCAGCCCAGCCCTAGGAGTGACTTCATAAGAGACATTTGTCACCCACTCTACCCCTTCTGTCCATGGTGCCCACCCCAGGGCCAACTCCAGCTACCCCAAAACTTCTCCTCCACCCCAGGCTCCGTGTGCAACACATGCCCCGAGAAGTGGATCAATTTCCAGAGGAAGTGCTACTACTTTGGTGAGGGTGCTCAGATGTGGATCCAGGCCAAGTATGCCTGCAATGACCTGCATGCACAGCTGGTCAGCATCCACAGCCCAGAGGAGCAGGTGAGCCTGGAGCTCTGTGGAGGGTGTAGTGTGGGGTTGGAGAGCATGGACCCTCAGTCCAACCTGCTGTACAGAGGATGGGAGGGAGGGACCCAAGCACATCCCCCAGTCCTCCAGCCTGGTCCTGCTTCCCAGGACTTCCTGAGCAGACATGCCAAGAAGGACTCCTGGACTGGCCTTCAGGACCTGGACGTGGAGGGAGAGTTTATCTGGTTGGATGGGAGCCCTGTGGACTACAGGTGAGAGGAGGCCTCTGGGGTCATGAGTAATCAGATGAGGAGGTGGGAACACCATGGAGGGAGGAGCTCTCTGAATGAGCCCTTGGGGATGGGAGTCAGAACTCAGAGAGGGTACCTCAAGGGTGCAAATGAAGGAGTGTGGCTATGGGAGGGGGCCCTGGATGGGGCTCAGAGAGGAGGTTCTCTGGCCAGCAGAGAGAGAGGGAGCTCCCAGTATAGACTTGAAGGGCAGTCTCCAGGTTCCAAGTGTAGGGTGGGAAAACTGGGTCAGGAAGCTCTGGGGAGGGGGAGACAGGAGGAGTTAGGAAAACAACCCAGGTCCAGACTCAAAGAGGGGGAGCTTCTCTGCCATACTGTTGGGTGCCATTGGGCCTATTCTGACTCACAGCGGCCCTATAGCACAGAGGAGAACTACCCTGTGGGGTTCTCTAGGTTGTAATCTTTTTCTCTTTTTTTCAACTTCTTACTCTGAATTGGGTGAAGGTTCACAGAAAGAGATCAGTTTTCCATTCAACAATTCACACACATTTTGTTTCATGCCATTGACTGTAAACCCCACAATGTAACACTGTTCATCCCATTTCTCCCAGTGTTTCCTACTTCCATTCCTCTTTCTTTCCTATCCCTTCCTGCCTTCTGAACTTTGTCCCTGGGCAAATGCAGTCCTATCAATCTCGAATGTTTGATTGTTCTAAGGAGCGTGTACTTCCCTGATGTTACTGTTCACCTCACAGTTCTGTCTGTTCTTTGGCTCAAAGATGAGCCACAGGGGTGAGTTCAGTTCCAGGCTTGAAGGATGCCTAAGGGCCATAGTCTTGGGGTTCCACCACTCTCCATCCGACCACAAAGCCAGGTCTTTTTTTAAGTTTTGTCCCACATCTTTCTTCCTTTCCAGGACCTACTAATGTGATCCCTTTCAGAGCGGTTGATAGTGGTAGCCGGGCACCATCTAGTTCTTCTGGTCTCAGAGTGAGACTGGGATTCACGTGGCCTGTTAGTCTTTTACACTCATTGTTTTCATGTGTCTTTGATTTTCCTCGCTCTTCTTTGCTCCAGACGGGGAGAGACCAAGAGTTGCACTTTAAATTGCCACTCACAAGCTTTTAAGACCCTAGTTCCTAGTCACCAAAGTAGGATGTAGAACATTTTCTTTGAAGATTATGTTGTGCCAATGGACCTTGATGTCTCGTGAGACTATGGTCTTAAGCCCGTTCCAAGGTGTTTGGTTGTGGCTAAGAGGTTTTCATAACTTTGCCCCTGTATTCTCTACCATATTCATGGATCTATTTGCAGCGTATGTAAATACACGGGTAGAAATATCCTGTCAAACCTATATATATTCATGGGTGTAGTACTCTTTGCCTTCCCACCCCTGTTCAGCTTGAATGCCTGTGTAGCTACATGTGTATTGTTGGTATTACTGTTACGGCAGGACTGTGTATGAAACAGTATTCACCTTTGTTCCTTTAACCCTTGTGCTTGTCCCAGTGTCTTCCTCTGCCTGGTTATTGCGCTGACCTCCCAACTGGATACTGCCTTTCCCTTCACCCAAGTTAACATGTATCTACCTTCTAATTACTCATTGACTCTCCCTTCCCCTCCTAACCCTGGAAACCATCAAAGTATGTTTCTTTCTGTGTGAAACCCTTGGTGGTGCTGTGGTTACAGCACTGGGCTGCTAACTGAAAGGTTGGTGGTTCAAACCCATGAGCTGTCCTGCAGGAGAAAGATACAGTCTGCCTCTGTAGAGATCTACAGCCTTGGAAACCCTATAGTGCAGTTCTACACTATCCTAGAGGGTTGCTATGGGTTGGGATCCACTCGATCAGTGGGTTTGGTTTTTGCTTTGGTTTAATAGTGGTCTCATACAATATTTAACGTTTTGTGATTGACTAATTTCACTCAGCGTAGTGTCCTCCGGGTTCATCCACGCTATCAGGTGTTTCACAGACTCAGTGTTGTTCAATATTGTGCAGTATTCCAGTGTGTGTATATACCATCGTTTGTTTAACCATTCATCTGTCTGTTGATGGGCACTAGGATTTTCCCATCTTTTTGTTATTGGAAATAGTGCTGCAATGAACATGGGTGTGCAAGTATCTTTTTGCATCACAGCTCCTTCCTCTAGGATATATACCTAGTATTATGATTGCTAGGAGCTCTGGTGGCATAGTGCCTAAGGCACTTGACTGCTGACCAGAAGGCTGGTGGTTCAAACCCACCAGCCACTGCTCAGAAGGAAGGTTGGGCAATCTACTTCTGTAGTGATACTGCCTCGGAAACCCAAGGAGGGGATGTGATATTACTATTTCCAGCTTTTTAAGGAAGTGCCATACCATTTTCCACAGTGGTCATACCTTTTCACAATCCCACCAGCAGAGTAGGAGGGTTATAGTCTGTACATACCCTCGCCAGCATTTGTTAGTTTTCTTGAACTTTATCATGAATGCTGGGGTGAGGTGTTGTCGTTTCGATTTGCATCTCTCTAACAGCTGATGATTATGAGCATTTCTTGATGTGTTTGCTGGCTGCCTGGATGTCTTCCTTGGTGAAGTGTCAGCTCATGTTCTCCTCTCATCTTTTAACTGGAATAGGCTGTAATCTTTACGGTGCAGATCGCCAGGTCTTCTCTCCTGCAGAGTGCTGGCTGGGTTTGAACCATCAACCTTTCAGTTAGCAGCTCAGTGCTTGGCCATTGTGCCACTGGAGCTTCCCTGCTCTGCCACGAGGGGAGGAAATCTGAGGACGAGGGCCCCAGGTCCGGACTTGAGGAAAACTTGTGCCCTACAGCTGAGGGGACGGTCAGGGTTTGGGCAGCAGGCCCAGGCTGAGCGGCGGGAGCAGAGGCTTTTCTGGGCTGCAGGGAGCTGGAGGTGGGGGGACACAGGAAAGGGGTCTGGAGGCCCTCCAGGCCCGACTCTGGCAGGGGTGTCTAAACAGCAGGGAATGAGACTGGGGGATGAGGATCTGCTTCCCTACCCACTCTCCTGACCTGGAGCCATTGTTACAGCAACTGGCGGCCAGGGGAGCCCAACAACCAGGACCCCGGCGAGAACTGCATGATGATGGTCGGCTCTTCTGGCCAGTGGAACGACGCCTTCTGCCGCAGCCAGCTGGAGGGCTGGGTGTGCCAGCAGCTGGCCACATGCTGACTGCCACCCTGCTTCAAGCAGCACTCAGACCTGCCCTAGGCATCACCCCTGAAGGCCCCTGCCTTCCCTAGCACACCTCCCTGCACCCCTCCCCTGCCTTGCCTCCTTCACACCTTCCTATAAGGACAGCCAGGCCCAGAGCAAGACGCTGAGGACCCCAACCAAGACCTGGACACCTCTACAGGGTGGCAGGAGGGGAGATATTTTCCCTCACCCAGCCTGGCACTAGGCAGCTGACCCGTCCCGTCAACACCTACTATGACTGAATTGTGTCCTCCCAAAATGTGTATTAAAGTCCCATCCATGTGGGTGGGGCCCTGTTTGCAAATGGGGGGTTCTTTTGTTGTTAATGAGGTGGTAACAGGGTGGGGTGGGTCCTAAACCCTCTCACTTCTGAGTTACATAAAAAAGGAGAGAGGCAGGGACACCACAGGGTAGAGACAGAAGCCATGCGAGGGCCTGTTAGCAAAGGGACGTCAGGGATCATGGGCAGACATCAGAAACGAGGAGAGAAGCCCCCAGGACTGACGTGGCCGAGGCCTGAGGCGGGCTTAGCCTCTAGCACTGCCCTGTAAAGCCACCCACTTGTGGGATTGCTGTTACGGCCGAACCAAAAACCAAACCAGTTGCCATTCTGCTGATTCTGACTCATGGTGACCCGTGTGCCACAGCAGAACTGTGTTCCACAGGGTCTTCAAGGACTGAGTTTTCAGAAGCAGATTGCCAGTACTTTCTTCCACCGTACCTCTGGGTGGACTCTGACCTCCAATCTTTCAGTTAGTAGCCATGCAGCACTACATAACTAAGATAATGTGCCTGATGGCCTGTCCCTCCAAATTCCCACCACGAGAGCCACTGCCGCCAAGCCTTAAGGCTAGAAGCCCCCTCCCCACCTGCACGCAGCTCCTGCCAGCCCAGCCTCTGGGAAGCCCTCCCTCTGACCTGTGTGTGCCCTCTATGACCCCTCCTTCTCTCCCCTATCCACAGGGAGACCCTCAGGGGGCACCACAGGGTAACTACCACAGGCTCAGGTTTCCCAGCCCCCCACCTCCAGCTGCATACATCAACTAAACGGGGCACAGCCCCTCACACTCACGCCGTCCTCAGAGGTCTCCAGCATGAACCGTGGGGCTGGGCATTCCAGAGCCCAGTGTCGAGGAGACAGCCTCTGTGGAGGGGGCAACTGAGGTGGAAGTCCCCCTAACTTTCCTACTTCATTACAAGCACCACCTACTAGTTGAGAGCCTGGAGATGTGTTCTGGGGTCCAATGAGCCTAGGGCACTGCAGATGCCCCAGGGATCTTGAGGGTGAGGGCGTGGACCCTCTAAGCTCACAGGGCTGCAGGGAAGGGGCTGAGTTGACACACAGGAAGAACAGAGCCCAGGTCCCAAGAGGCAAGTGCTAGCTGGCTAGAGAGGGAGGGGCAGCCAGGACAGGGCCTGGTCAGCAATAGAGGCTCTAGAAGGCTGAGGAGGCACCAGTCTCAAGTCTGGCCAAGGCCAGCCATGTCTCTGAGGCGGGGGAAGGAGGTCAGGACACCCCCATCAGCATCCCTCCACCCGCACTTGGCCATGGGGCCATGATTCTCAGGTCCACTCAGGAGGGAGACACCCACAGGGACCGCTCGGGGTCCCAGGGATCGAGGGCGGGGCCGAGGTGCTCCCTACACCCCGGGGAGCTGGGGAGAGGCCCGGAGCCTGGGCACCGCGATGCTGGGGAGGGGCTGGAACGGGGCAAGACAAAGCCAGGCTCTGGGTCAGACCTGGGCTGGAATCCACAGATGACATGTCGGATGCACCCTCCAGATCCTCACCTGTAACTTCAGGCCAGGGTGTAGCTGCCAGGCAGGGCCACTACTCCATCCCACCAGCTGCTCAGGCCAATGTCTGGGTCCGTCTTGTGGCGCCACTCTCCCACCTCCAAACCCCTAAGACCCTATGGGCGCTGCCAGCAAAAGGCACTCAGAACCCACCCACTTCTCGCCCATGCTGCCACCATGGGCATCACTCCCTGGACTGCTATGGCCGCCTCCTCCCACTTCACTCCACTGCTGCGGCCCTTCCAGAAGCTTCCTTCCCATTCAGAGAAACAGCCACTCCTACAAGGCCCTCTGTAATGGCAGCACGCCCCTCCCCCACACCTTCCTTCCCCAACTTCACCTCTGGCCTCCCTCCCCCTGCACCAGCCCCCTCACTGTGCCTGGAACCTCCAGGCTGGCTCCCACCTCAGGGCCGGCTCCTCTCAGCTGCTCAGAATACTAGGGGTGATGTCAGCTGTCCTCGCGTCAACCTGTCTCCATGCACAACACCTGGTCTTGCACCATCCTGGCGACTGGCTGTGGCTCGGACCACTGTGATCCACAGGGTTTCCATGGGCTGATTCTCAAAAGTTGATCACCAGGCCTTTCTTCCCAGCCTCAGTCTAGAAGCTCCTCTGAAACTTTTCAGTGTGCTAGCAACACACGAGCCTCGCCTGGCAGATGGTGGTTGCTGTGCGTGAGGCGCTCCAGCCCGGCATTGAACCCAGGTCTGCTGCATGGAAGGCGAGACTTCCACCACTTACTGACCACAGACCTCCACCAAGGTCTTTAGTGGACATCCTATTGCAGCCCAAAGCACCCTAAGACAGACCCACCACCAAGATCAAAACCTGCCTGACCACTGCCTCCTGTTCTCTGTCCCCACTTGCCCCAAACTGGGGCCCAGCTTCACAATTCTACAGCTGCCTTCAAACCTCCCTTCTCCACCAGCCCCCTGCCTGATCCTCAGCAAGGAGAAAGAGACCCCAGGCCCCCTCTCCTGGCCTACAAGCACCCTGCACCCCTCCCTTGGGACCAGCCCTTCGCCTCCCTCGCCCACGTCCCTCTGCCATCCACCGCTGCCAGGCCTCTGCACAGAGGTGCCCTCCTGCTCCTCCTCCTCCTCTTTCTCACTTCTGCAATCTGACCCCTGCCCCTGGCTGCCCTGCAAACCCCAGGACCTCGGGTGGCTACAGCCGAAGCCCACTCCGGCAGCTTCCCAGGAAAACCCGCGTCCCAGCCTCAGTGCCTCTGGCTCTCCCACCTTCTGCTGCCGCCAGGGGCTCCAGCTCCCCCCACAGCCACCTGCTCCAGGCCTGTGGCTTCATCTCTTTGCAGACCCCCAGACCTGCCTCTTGAACTCAAGCCCCAATCCTCAGACCTGTGCACCTCCCCCAGATTCAGGCTGTACCTCAACCCAGCTACCCCGGACCTCTCCCCTCTCCCAGCCCTGCCTCATTCCACAGCTATTTCCTGATGGCCTGCTGTCCTCTATGTGACAGGTACCCCATATTTTTCCTTGTCCTGATGACAACACCTTCCCAACACGCCAAAGCCCACGGCCGCTCAGCACTTCCTGACCGGAGCCGGTGTGCCATTGCACCCCGGTGTCCCTCTGGCCATGCCACCCCCATGACACAAGTGGATGGAGCCTCTTCAACAACAAATCCAAAAGTCACACCCACCCACCACTAAGCCCTTTGCGGGGGCAGTCAGGGGGCAGCTGAAAGCACCTGTGGTTCCTTCTCAAAACAGGGCCTGGAGGGAAACGGAGCAAGGAAGATTTGAGCAATCTTCCCCAAAAGAGCGACCAGAAGCTGAGAGAGGTGGGCAGAGGGTTGGGAAGACTGCCTGCTGGGTAACATGTGCACATGTGTCAGCTGCGTATTTCAAAATTAACTTAAAGAGACTTCAAGCTTCTCCAGCTGAACCTCTTGGAGAACCAGCTCACAAGAGCAGAGGTTTTCCAAGTGCAGTCTCAGGCCCTTCAGCAGCTCCTGGGGAACTAGTTGGAAACGCCAATTCACAGGTCACCTGGGCCCTGGAGAACCTCAATGGCTGGGGTGGGGCCCAGCCACGTCCATTTTGAGGAACACTCCTGGCCAAAGACTTCAGTTTGGGAGCCACAGCCTCACAGCACTGCTTCTCAACTAAGGTCCCCAGGAGGCACCTGAAGAGCTTGCTGAAATGCACCCGGCCTGGGCAGTCAGGGTGAGGCCTGAGTGTCTGCGACACAGACAAGCTCCAGGGTGATGCTGAGGCTGCTGGTCCACGGACCACACCTTGAGTAGCAACAGTGTACTGAGGCTGCTTTCAGTGGAGCAGTGGGATAGAGCGCACAAAGCATAACCATTTACCATCTGGGAACGCCTGGGTGCTGCAAACGCTGAATGCTCAGCTACTAACCACAAGGTCGGAGGTTTGAGTCCAGCTACAGGAGCCTTGGAAGAAAGGCCCAGTTATACTCTGACACACAAGGGATCGCTGTGAGTCAGAGTTGACTCCACAGTCACTGGTTTTTATTTTTTAAAAAATCCGATCCTTTACAGAAAAATTTTCAGACCCTTGGTCTACAGGAAGGAGCTCTGGTGGTGCAGTGCTTAAAGTGTTTATCTGCTAACCAAAAGGTTGGTGGTTCAAACCCACCAGCCACTACAAAGGAAAAAGATGAGGCAGTCTGCTTCCCTACAAGATTTACAGCTTTGGAAACCCTGTGGGGGAAGTTTGTCCTATAAGGTTGCTGAGTCGGATCAACTTAAGGACACTGGGTTTGGCTTTGGTCTACAGAAGTCTGTCTGTCTCCTGGGATTCCTGCACCACCCCCACATCCCCAGCCTGCAGGCAGCTTCCAACTGTTCCAATTCCAGAACATGCCAGCATCCCCCCGCCCGCCAAGCAGCAGAAATTCACTCCACAGCCTCCTGTCCACCAACCCCCAACCCTATCTAAAAACCCAAGCTGGAACAGGCGTGCCCCTCCCCACTGCATTATAAACATATTTGAGCCCAGGCATCCCTCAAGAGCCTGGGGTCCGCACATGGGTCAAAATGCTCTAAGTGACCTCTGAGGCCCCCACACAAGACACACAACACACTAAAGAAGGGGGCTCTGCATCCTTTATCTCCCATAGAGTCAGCGGCCCTCCAGGGCCCGGTCGCGGGCGATGACTGCCTCCTCGAACTTGATCATGAGCGTAGTGCCCTTGTGCCAGTGCGCCGTGACCTTGGCGGGAAAGCCGCTGTGCGTAAGCACCGCCTCCACGATGCCCGCTGTGAAGCTGGCGCAGTTGAGCGTGCTGTTCTCCTTGGGCACCGAGATGTAGGTGTTGATGAGCGGCTCACGCTCGATGATGTAGAAGGTGCGCGCGTCATCATTGGCCTGCTCCAGCTTGTCTGCCTCCTTGCCGAAGAGCGCCTTCCACACGGCGCCCTTAACGAAGAGCAGCGCGCCTAGCACCTTGGTCTCGCGCCGGGCACCCTTCTCGCGTGCCACCAGCGCATCCAGCACGCGTGCACCCACCTGGCGACCCAGCGCAGCCAAGCGTGCCTGCAGCTCGGCCACAGAGAAGACGCGGCTCTGGCAGTGCTGCACCAGCTCAGAGAAGAGCAGTGCAAAGGCGCTCAAGCTCACTTCCGTGCGCGGCCGCGCCAGCGCGCGCTCCAGCAGCGCCGACTTCCCGCGCGTGAAGCGCGCCTCCATGCCGCCGCCCTGCGGAGACACGAGGAATTGAGGGTGTCAGGGGCCATGAATAGGGGCCCCTGGTGGGGAGGACAGGCGGGGGAGCCTGGAGGGAGCGTGCATGCACGTGCACACGCGCTCACGCACACACACTGTCACGGGCTACAACTCTGCCTTCCCACCAGAGAAAAGATGGAGAGGGAAGGAAAGGAGGCACCCAACCTGCTCAAGAAAGCGGCTCCGGCAGCGTAGTGCCTAAGGCATCTGACTGCTAACCAGAAGGCTGGTGGTTCAATCCCACCAGCCACCGCTGAAGACTGGGCAATCTACTTCTGTAAGGATTTACCGTCTCGGAAACCCAAAGGGGGTCTTTATGAGTCTTAATCAACTAAATGGCAGCGAGTTTGGGTTTTTTTTGTAACCTGCTCATGAAGGACGTTTCCACTAGGGGACAAGGTGGGCTCCTATCCTTGGCAGGAGAAGGCTTAGGTGTGGGGAGGTGGGAGAAACAGAGGGCGGCCTGAAGGGGGCAGTGGAAACCACCCAATTCCCGTGCCCCAGATGATTTCCTGGCGGGCCTTCAAGACCCCTCAGCCGCCAGTGGGAGTAACTGAAGAACTGTTTTGGGGGTGGAACTCCAAACCAAGACAAGAGGGGACAAGGACAGAAGACCATGAGGGATACAAGCAAGCTGGATAAACTGGAAAACGGGGTAGGAAGGAGTCAAGACCGACAGCAAGAGGGCTGGGGGCCACATGGCGCAAACCTCTCAACCTTGCGCCCTCGGGCTTTGTCAAGCACGAGGCGTCCTCCTCTGCTACTTGGATGGACCTGGGTTCGAAGAAAGACTAGCAGAAGAGCACCTCAGCCCCATGATCTCCAGAAAGGACCGTGAGAAACGGAGGGGGCAGATAGTCAGCCTCAGGGTTTCCCGAAGCCTGGAGGAGGCACACCCACCCAGCACAAGAAGCCATAGCTGTCGGTGGGGACAGAGGAAGTGGGTTTAGGAGATGGTAGCAAAGACCTCCCCGTACTGGGGCTCTGCGAAGGGGTAGCAGAAGCCCCAGGGGCGCTGAGACACAACACCCCTTCCCGCTCACTCGGGGGCTTGAAGGCGCCCTCAAGGGTGGGGTCTGGAGAGGGAGCTGAGAGTTGCGCCTTCCTGATTCCCGGACGACGTCAGACGCCTGAGAGGTCTGGGGATGCTGAGATCCCCCCGAGGGCTGCGTGTCGGGGAAACCAGGGAACCAGGGGAGTCACCAGGCTCCTGGACGCCCCCGCCCCGGCGTGCAGCGCTTTCGCAGGAGGACCCACAGAGCGAGAGATGAGATGTTGGAAACCCCTCACTGGGACACGATGGGGGTGCGTGAGCTGAGCCGCAGAAGGGCCGGGTCCCCGAGGGTCCCGTAAGCACCTAGATCTCCGCTCTGGCTTGGACCGGGTAGAGGGGCCGGGAGGAGCTCACCGCCCTCGCGGCCCCTCGGGATGGGCCGAACCGGATGGAGTGGGTTTCGCTATGCCAAAACCCTGCCAAAGGACCCATAGGCCCGTTGCGGGGGCGGGGGGTAGGGGGTCACGGCGCGGAAGAAGCCCGACGCGGACTCACCGGGAAAAGCGACCGTCGGCTCAGCCGAGCTGCTTTACGGCACTGTAAAAGGCCCTGCGCGCGCAGGCGCGGCGGTGAGATGGGCGTGTATGCGGTGCGCGCGGTGATTCTAGGAGGGGCAGCCAGAGGGCGCACGTGTCCGTGTTCGACCCAGAGTCTCGCGGGCTTTGGTTGACCCATGCTCAGGGGAAGAGCAGCACGCATGATCACCTGCTCAGGAGCAGCGCACATATGTCCCTGAACATACACCCTCTTGTCTCAGGGACACACGTGTGACCATGGGCACACGCTCTCTTATGTGTCCCAAGAGACATATATGCCCTTGGACACACAGTCCATAAGCTGTGGGTATAGTACACTCAGGGACACATACTCTCATGGATACATGCTCAACCAAACACACCCACTGCCATGGAGTCAATTAGACTCATAGCGACCCGTTAGGACAGAGGAGAACTGCCCCATAGGGTTTTCAATGCTGTAAATCTTTACAGAAGCAGACTGACCCATCTTTTTCAGTGGAATGAGCCGGGAGGGGGGTGTCTAAGCACCCCTGGGATCCTCCAGTCTTCTGCAATCTCCTCCACAGAGGCCCAATATGGAGGGCTTTCTTACCACCCCCTAATCTCTCTCCCTCTATCCCCTCTGATAGCTCTGGCTTCTTGTAGTGGGGTGGGCTGCACCTCCTCCATACTGCCCCATCTTTCTCAGTGGAGCAGCTGGTGGGTTCGAACTACAGATCTTTTGGTTGGCAGCAACTGCCTTAACCACTACACCACCAGAGCTCCATATATATATGTGTGTATATGCATGTATGTATGTATGTATCCATCTCCACTGGCCCATGTACACGTAGGGTGACATTGTACATATTGGGCTGCACATGTGCTCATGAACACATGCTCTGAGGCATATATGCACGTAAGGGCACTCACTCAAGGACACACATGTACTTGAGAGAATATGCCTGGGTCAGGGACTCAATTCCACCCTGGGTATATGTCTGTGAACAAGGTCAAGGACGCATTCATACATGAGGACCCTCACAAGGCATTTATTCCCACTTGCTCTGTGCCTTAGGGTCTCGGCCCTCGGCTCCATCTCTACATACTTACTGCGGTTTGCCCCATCCCCCAAGTCTGAGCACTTGCAGACTCTCCTCCACCAGGCCCCAAATCCCCACAGACGCCCCAAGAACAGATCTGGAAGCCATGTTTCCCCTTGACTTATATCTTCATGAATCACAAAACAGGAGTGATAATCATATGGACATGTGCTCCAAACACAAGATAGTATCATCAGGTACATTCACATTGGCACACCTGTTGACATGGGCACAGGTATGACAGGGCACATACCTTAGCACCCATGGTCACGATGGTAGAGTCTCATGGCATATAACAAACAGAAACACACATCATGACATGCTTACACAGGCAACATACCACAACACACTCTTACATGTTACACTGACTGCGAAATAGGCCCACGTGACACATATTGCCAACACCCACATTCACAGTGACACGTTTTTGAGATACTTACTAACACAACCAACCACCATGGTGTGCTTCCAGTCATAACACATCATGACACACATGTGAATCACATGTACAGGGAAAAGGGTGTGCACAACACATTTGTGGTGACATCCACATTCACTGTGATGCATTCTTGTGGAGCACACCAGCACACACACCCTCCAGGAAATGCTTACACACACAAAACCTCAAGGCACACATTCACCAGGACACATGCACACATCACCAGGACATGGGCACACGTCAACCAGGACACAGGCACACATCAACCAGGACATGGGTACACATCACCAGGACATGTGTACACATCACCAGGACAAGTGCACACATTCACCAGGACACGGGCACACATCACCAGGACATGGGTACACATCACCAGGACACGGGCACACATCACCAGGACACGTTTTTCTATGTCAGGAGTAGGGGCAGGTTCGGATCAAGTTGAGTCCCCCTTTCCTATCTTCTTTGGGAGGTGCAGTCCTTTCTCCAAGCTGTAGGGTGTGACTGTGATTCCTTACATTATTAAGATGTAGGCTCTGCAGAGGTGGCATGTGAAAGATACAGAGGGTCAGGCAGAACCCCAACCCTGAAGAGACAGTGGGGCCAAGTCCAAGGTTCCACCCCATCCACTTCCTCTGACCCAAACTCACTTTGTTGCAGCAGCTTGTCCAGCTTCATCACAATATGGTTCGTTTTCTTCCCCAGTTCCACTAAAATGTTACTCTTGGCATTGTTCATGGCTGGGGGCAGGGAGGGCAGGAGGAAGCTAGGGAAGGACCTCAGACAAGACCCCCACCTTCTTTGGAAGACCCTTCCTGCCCGACCCCTAGCCGGCGATGCTGCAGACCCCACATCCTTGGAGTTCCCAGCAGAATTTAAATAAATACCCCTGAGTTTGGGTAGGGTGGGTCCCCAGCACCCAGCCCCAGGACCAGCATTGATACAAACTTGCCAAATGAAGACAAGGTCTTCAAGGGCACCTGTTTACAGTGTATCCAACTTATCGTTACCATTCTGGATAGTGGTGTTGACATTGCTGATGGCCGCCTTGTTCTGATCAACTGCCCACTGGATGTGGGTCTGGCCCTTGTTCTGCGCTTCCTGCCCCTCGCGCACAGAGTTTGAGACTGAAGGCATGGAACAGGGGTGCCCAGGTCACCACCACTCTCCCAGGAGGCCCTGACCCCTACCACGACCTCTCAACCCCCTCCAGGCACCCCACTCACCGTTCCATAGCTCCCTTTTCAAGACCAGCAACTCTTGGGACATCTCAGCATCTGTCAGGAGGGGGCAAGGGAAGCCATGAAGTCCCAGTTCTGCCCTCCTGGGAGCAGAGTTGGGGGAGGGAGGGGAGAGGGAGAGGAAACCCAGGTAGAAACACTGGGCCTCCCTGGCTCCTGAGGACCCTTCCCAGCTGCCCCAGGCCTCTGCACCAACCACCCTTAAAAAAAAAAAAAAAAAAAAAGCAACTCACTCTTTACCAGGACCACAGCGGAGAGGATGATGAAGAAGATGAAGGTCAAGGCCAGGAGAATGTACAGGCTCATGATGGCTCTGTACAGCCACTGGGGGGTCTGGGCAGGTCCTGAGGGTGGCCTGGACTTGGCTGGGACTAAGACAGAGAGGCAGGCCTGGTGACCTCCAGGGCTTCAGATGAGCACCACTCACACCATCAATACTGACTCTACCCCATCAACAGATCTGTCACCTCCACTCCTTCTTCCCAACACCATCCAAAGCTGTCACCAGGAATAACACTGCCACCAACATGCACCCTCACCATCACCACCAGTAATTGTCTCTCCTAATACGATCACCTGGGCAAAGCGCCGAAGGCACTTGACTGCTAACCAGAAGGCTGGCGGTTCAAACCCACCCGCCACTCCTCGGAAGAAAAGTGGGGCAATCCACTTCTGTAGTGATACCACCTCAGAAACCCAAGGAGGGGTCGCTATGACTCAGGTCCGACTCGACGGCACATAACAACGACAACAACAGACACAGTCACCATCACAGCCCTCTTAACATCTGTTATGGATTAATTCGTGTCCCCATGAAGATATGTGTGGGAATCCTAACCTCCCTGTAGATGTACAGGTAATCACCTCCCATATTGCAATCTTATATAATGTGATCACCTCCTATAATGTAATCTTATGTAATCACCTTCCATAATGTAACATAAGCAAGCTATAGGATGGATCCTAGATCTAATCACATTTGACTTGTAAAAAGAGAAGAATAAACACAGACACATGAATGCACACACAGGGCATAACACATGAGGTCAAGACTGTATATAGAGGAATGCCAAAGATGGCCCTAGACACCACAACTAGGAGGGAGGTTCACAGAAGGCATCCACACGGCTGTCTTGCTATCTAGTCCTGGTGTAGCTGATATTCCACGAGTGGCTTTGTCACACAGAAAATTATTCCCTCACAGTTTAGGAGGCTGGAACACTGACTCCAGGGCAGACTTTCACTCTGTGTGTCTCTTGGTCCCAGGAGGATCCCAGCGCAGGTGCCCTGGGAGCGAAGGATGTGCTGTGCTCCCAGATCTTTCCTGGTGGTAGTAGGTTCCCCCGTCTCTGCTCATTCCTGTCTCCTTTTATCTCTTGTAAGATAAAAGGTGTTTCAGGCCACACCCCAGAGATGCTCCCCTTCCAGGGCTGTGATGGGCCTGAGGGGTTGCATCCCACCCTTAATCCTCTTACATCTGATCAGTTTGTCACATGAGATCACACCACGGGAGATCATTACATATCTGCCACATGACATCATTACCTAACTGCTAAACCACTACATTGCCCAGCCAAATTGACACAAACTTGGGGGAGGGGGCCCAATTCAATCTGTGACAATGGCTAAGCGTCTGATTTGGACTTTTAGCTCCCAGAACTGTGAGAAAATAAAGCTGTTCCTTAAAGCCACCCACTTGTGGTATTTGTGTCACAGCAGCGCCAGGGAACTAAGGCACCACCCTCAACAATGCTCTCCCAGCACTCCCCCACATTAGCAGTGGCTGCCACCAGCACTACACCACCAACAGCCCTCACACTAACAGCGTCAGCAACACTCAGCAACGGGAGTGCCCAAGGATTCCAGGAGGGTCACGGTAAATGGGCTGCTCTGGCACCGTCAGCAGCAGCATCAACATCTGTTCCTTCTTGATCAACCACAATGCACCTACGTTCACTCTCCCCAACACCATCACCCAAACCTTCACCCATACCGTCACCAACACTTCCACCAACATACCAACAGCACCATCACCATCGTACACCTCATCACCACCACCACTTGCAAAGCTCTCCCCACCTTGTTACCATCACAATCATGGATGCCACCACACTCACACTGTTGACCCCAACCTCCACTTGCAGCCCCTTTCCCATGCACAGCCCCTCCTATGGGCCCCTTCCCAAGGTTGTGGAACATGGGCAAGCAGGCGTCTGCTCACCCTGACTCTTGGGTGGTGAATGGTTACCATTTGGCCGGCCCTGGTTTCTGAAGGTCAAGCTGATATTCTCATAGTCAGGGTCACTGGCGTCTGTAGGGTGGGTTGGTAGAAGGGGTTGTGAGAACCTGCCCAGAGCTTTGTGGGGAGGGGTTCAGAGATCTTGGCTCACTGAACTCCTGCACACAATGAAAGTCTGGGGGTAAAAGATAAGACCGGAGGAGAACAAATGTGCTTCTCAGTTAAGCACACACACACACACATCTTGGGCATGGGACGAAGCCAGTCTCTGGACTCCCCTTCATCTCCTCCCCCCTCACATATGAACCCTTCTTTCTCAACCTCTCTCCTCCCCACCCCAAGGATCTGCACCTTTGTTTTGCGCTAGGCACCCTGGTTTCTTGTCTTTGAAGGCTGCTGCCTGCATCTTCACCTCCTGGTTCATGTAGATTTCTTCAGCCTCCATGAGCCTTGGTCTGCCAAGACATCCCCACCCACCGGAAGGTGTCAGGGAAGATGAGGAAATCCTGGGGTGGGGGGAAGAAAGAGGGCTTGGCCTCCTCTCCCCAGGGCTGCATGACACCCCTCACCTTGGGGTACTGTCACCCCCTCCGTGTCAAGAGGTCTCAGGGGACTAGAGGGGTTGGGCCAAGGAGAGAAGCTCCCAGACTCACAGATGGACAAGAAGTTAACAGGAAGCTCTGTTTAAATGTGTGTCTGTCTGTCTGTCTACTGGGTGGACCTTGTCCTGCCATTTCCTTTCAGTCCCAGGAGAGGAATTGTGGTAACTTGGAGTCTCACGATTTAGATTAAAGGCAGAATTAGAATAAAGGTAGAATTTCTAAGTACCCCAGACTTCTTCCTCTCCCCAACCCCATACCTCAGCTCCACCCCCTAGAAATTCTACTTCTCCAAGGCTTCTGCAAAGGAAGGGACGGAAGTGAGGCAAAGGGCCCAACCACTGGACTCCACACCCATCTGGGCTTCAGGCCAAATCCATTCCCATCCCCAGCTTTGTAGGCCCTGGAGGAACCTACATGTTCCTCCCACCCTGGGAACCACAGGCTAAGAAACTCTCAAATTACACACACACTGTCATCCATGCGTGTGCACACAAACGGTGTCTTAATTTCCTAGTAATACCATAACACAAATACCACAAACAGGTGGGGGTTTTATTTTAGTTTTTTTTATTGTGATTTGGCTGAAAGTTCACTGAGCAAATTCATTTTCCATACAGCAGTTTATACACATTTTGTTTCATAACATTGATTGAAATCCCCGTAATGTAACAGCTCTCTGCCCACTTCCTCCCTGTGGTTACCTTTTCCCCGTGTCCTCCTTTCCTATGCATGCCTACCCTTTGAGCTGTCTCCCTGTGCAAACATTGCCCTCCTGATCTCCCATGGTTGACTGTTCTAAGGTGTGTATATGCCTGGTATAAATGTTCAATTTATATGCCTGTCTATCATTTGGCTGGAAGCCACAGGAGTGAGTTCAATTCCAGGCCTGAAGAGTGACTAAGGGTCATAGTCTCAGGGGTTTCACCAGTCTCTATCGGAACAGTAACCTGTTTGGGGTTTTTGTTGTTGTTGTTGTTGTTTTTTAATGATTTTGAGTTTTGTTCTACATTTTTCTCCCACTCTGTCCAGGATCTCCTGCATTGATCCCTTTCTGAGTGGTTGACAGTGGTAGTTGGGCACCATCTAGTTCTTCTGGTCTCATGGTCACGTAGGCTGAGGTTCCCATCGTTCACTAGTCCCTTGGGCTGTTTCCATGTGTCCTTGGTTTTCTTCATTCTTCTTTGCTCCAGAGGAGGAGAGACCAATTATTGCATCTAGATGGCCACTTACAAGCTTTTAAGACCCCAGGTGCTGTTCACCAAAGTAGGGTATAGAAAGGAGCTGTGGTGGCATAGTGCCTAAGGCATGGGACTACTAACTAGAAGGCTGGCAGTTCAAACCCACAAGTCACTCCTCGGAAGGAAGATTGGGTAATATAAGTCCATAGAGACACCACCTCAGAAACCCAAGGAGGGGTCACTATGAGTCAGATTTGACTGAATGGCCATGTTTTTGTATAGTGCATTATGCCAGTTGAGCTTGATGTCCCCTGTGACCGTGGTCCCACAAGCAGGTGGTTTTAAAGAACAGAAATTTATTTTCTCCCAGTTCTGGAAGCTAAATCAAGTCCAAATCAATAACCCCGGGCATTCCATGTTCCTTGACTTGTAATGAGGCTCACATGGCATCTCTCTGCCCCTGTATGCTGTGTGTATGTATGTGTACATGTGTATGTGTGTGTATCTGTGTGCACCCATGTACGTGCACATATACATGTGCACATACATGTTTGTGTGGGGGTTATGTGTATGTGTGTGCATTGTACATATGTGTTGCATGCACTGAAGCAAACTGTCTACCCTAAGCATGTGTGTTGTGTGCATGCGTGTGCACATGCATATGCATGTATGCATTGTAGGTATGGTTGTGAGTGCATGTGCATAGGTATTGTGTGCACGTGTATATGTGCATGTGTGCATGTGTTTGTGTGCACTCACATCTGTGTATATGTGTTCATGCACATGCATGTGTGTGCATCGTGTGCATCGTGTGCATGTGTGTGTGCATGCATGCATGTGTGGCTATACTTGTAATGCATGCACATAGGTATGTGTGTGCATGTGTATATGTGAGTTCTGCAAAAATGTCAGTTTATAGTTTGCAGGCAGAAACTCCTTTTTCAATTGATGGATTATGTAACATGAGATTTGCACTATGGAAAGTGATTACATTGTATTGCATTGCATTGCACTGCACTACATTCCATTCCATTCCATCTGGGAGATAATCTGCTCTCCCCAAGGCCAACGGATTAATCTAAGTCACATCATGTAGCTACTCCATGAGAGCAATGACTAGTATTTGGCCAGACCACTGGGAACCACTGCCTTGTCAAGTTGACACATAAGATTAATCCATCACACCCAGATGCACACACACTCCCCCACTTGTACACACACACTTCTGAACACTCTCGTCACCCATATGCTCACAGATACACATCACACCCTCATGTGTGTGCTTCTGCACATGCCCACACAGAGAGATATACACATTCCTGCATTCAGATGCTTGACCCTGCCTAGAAGATGATTTCAAGTTCGTTTTGTGTTTATCAAAGGTGCTCTGGTGGTGGAGTGGTTAAGGCATTCAGCTTCTAACCAAAAAGCTGGCAGTTTGAATCCACCAGCCGCTCTGCAGGAGAAAGATGAGGCAGTCTGTTTCCATAAAGATGTACAGCCTCGGAAACTCTATGGGGCAGTTCTACTCTGTCCTAGCAGGTTGCTGTGAGTTGGAATCAACTAGAAGGCAGTGGGTTTAGTTTTTGGTTTGGTTTGTGTCTATCTGAGCTTGAAAGCTGGGGATCAGAAAGGAACAAAGTATAGAGGGAATTGCCTCCAGCATTAAGAGCACTGCCTTGCAATAGAAATAAAGCAGGAGCCACATATGTCGTTCAGAATTTTCTAGTAGCCACCTTAAGAAAGGCAGAGCCCTGAAACTATTACCCTGAGATATTTTTAAAAGAAAAAAAAAAACCTCACTGCCATTGAGTCGAGTCCAACTCATAGCAACCCCTGCCTGCTTGGGTTTCCGAGGCGGTATTTCTATGGAAGTAGATTGCCCAACCTTCCTTCCGAGGAGTGGCTGGTGGGTTTGAACCGCCAGCCTTCTGGTTAGCAATCAAGTGCCTTAGGCGCTACACTACCAGAGCTACTCTTTAGACCAAAGGTATTCCCTCAAGTCTTCTTGAAACCAAACAATAGTTTAGCTTAACCAGTAAAAAATGTCTACCCTGAGCATGATGCTCTTTGAAGAGCTATGGAATCAAAGTGACCCCAGCAACTTGAAAGGTTGGACAGGAAGCTTGGGGGACAGTGAGTGTGTTCATGGGGGAGGAAGAATTTGGAGAAAGAGGGTGAAAATGGTGGCACAACTCAAAGAATGGAATCAATGTTACTGAATGGTACATGCAGAAACAGTGGAATTGCTATGTATATTCTCAACAACGACAAAATAAAAAAAAAAGAGAGAGAGAAAGAGAGAGAGAGGGGAACCTTCAAGGCACTGAGCGTACAACTCCTCAAGCATAGAGTTCCTTCAGCACAGGGAGTCAGAGTCCTGGGTGGAATCATCTCTCAGCTCAGTGACACCTGTTGACACTGACAAGCCAATAAAGCTGAGGTCCCCCCTGAGCAGAGGAGTTAGGGATGCTTGTGACTGCTGACAATGTTGCTGCATGAAGCGGGAGACTGAGAATCACATTAAATGTACACACATGACTTCTGAGCCTTCCTCACATGCTCTGCCTCCTGGATAAACAATTTGCATCAATGCACTGAAGAAAAAAAAAATTGTGAAAATGATTAGTTTCTTCTGGGTTGAGGTCCTTAAGGTCACAGTCCCTGAGATTAAAGTCTGAGAAAGACTTATAAACAAAGCTGAGGGGACTGCACACTGCTCTGAGCATAAGACGTAGCAAGACCCACCTTGTCCCACACATTTTGGACTATGAGTGGTCCTAGCTGGACAGACATGGTGTCCTGGTCCTTTCTTCCTCCTCCGGCTGTTCCTGTCCTGCAACATAAAAGACCCCATACAGTGATGTTCAAACACACTCCCCTAGTAAAACCAAAAACAACCAAACTCACTGCCCTCGAGTCAGATCTGACCCATAGTGACCCCTCCTTGGGTTTCCGAAGTGGTGTCACCACGGAAGTAGATTGCTCAACTTTCCTTCCGAGCAGTTGCTGGTGGGTTTGAACCACAAGCCTTCTGGTTAGCAGTCAAATGCCTTAGATACTGTACCACCACAGCTCCTGACCTTAAAAAAAAAAAAAAAACCTCACTGCCATCGAGTTGATTCCAACTCATAGCCACCCCCTTTGGGTTTCTGAGGTGGCAAATATTTACACAAGTACATGCCCAGTCTTCCTTCCATGGAGTGGCTGGTGCACCTGGAATTTACAGTGCTCTTTGTTGTTGTTGTTGTTGTTGTTGTTGTTGTTGTTTGGGGGGGTTGATTTTGTAGAGTGCTGTTGGGCAATCTACTTGTGTAGTGATACCACCTCGGAAACCCAAGGAGGGGTCACTATGAGTCAGATCTGAGTCAACGTCCATGAGTTTGGTTTGTGGTAGTGAAGGTTATGTGTCAACTTGGCTGGGCCGTGGTTTTGAGTGGCTGGGAAGTTAGGTGTAGTTATTCCCCATGATGAGACTGGTAATCAGCTCTATGGTGGAATCTGCTTTCAGTAGCCAAGTAGCTGCTTCAGGGTGTGGCCTGCTTCCAGTACTCAAGGGGAAGCCTTGAGAAAGCCACAGGCTTCTTGGCACATCTGGATCCTCCATTTGGCTGAGTCTTCAGTGGCCTGCCATGTTGTCTGTGGGTCTTGGGACTGTTTCTGGACTTAAACTAGTGGCCTGTCATGGTGGTTGCTGTTTTGGCTCTCTAGTGCTGCTCCAACAGGATTATACCACAAATGTATGGCCTTAACAAACAGGAGTTTATTCTCCTACAGTTTAGGAGGCTGGAAGTCTGAGTTTAAAGTGCCACCTCTAGGGGCTTGGTGAAGGGCTGTCGACCTTGGGCTTCAGCTCTGCCTCTTGCTCCTGGCCCACTGAAGCTGGAGGCTTCTCTTCACTCAGGCAGCTCCTGGCTACTGAGGCTGACAAACTCAAGGTAGATGAGTAAAATGGCACAGTTCCAAGATTATCAAGTGACACTTTGTTGTTGTTGTTGTTAGGTGTCGTCGAGTCAGCTCCGACTCATCGTGACCCCATGTACAGCAAAATGAAACACTGCCTGGTCCTGTGCCAGCCTCACAATTGTTGCTATACCTGAGCCCATCATTGCAGCCACTGTGTCAATCCATCTTGCTGAGGGCCTTCCCCTTTTTCATTGACCCTCCACTTTACCAAGCATGATATTGTTCTCCAGGGAATGGTCCTTTCTGACAGCATGACCAAAGTAGGGGAGACAAAGTCTGGCCATTCTCACTTCCAAGGAGGAATCCAGTGGTACAGCCACTAATTCAAATCTATTAATGGTCCCAAGATCAGCAGACAACATGGCAGGCCACTGAGAGGAAGCCTCGCTCAAATGCAGGATCCAGACGTCCCAAAAGCTTGATTCCTTCCTGAAGCATCATCTTATATACTGTCAGAAGACCACATCCCTAGGGCAGCTACTCAGCTGCTCACAGTAGATTCTACCATGGAGTTGATCACCAGTCTCATCATGGGGAATAACTACATCCAGCTGCCAGCCACTCAAAACACAAACCCAGCCAAGTTGGCATACAACCTAAGTACCACAGTTGCTAATCTTGGGACTGTGCCATTTTACTTGTCAATCTTGGATTCATCAGCCTCAGAAGTCAGTGGCTGCATGAGTCAGAAAAATCCTCCAGCTCTAGTGGAACACTGAAGTCCAAGGTCATCCAGTCCCTAGAGCCAGCACCTTGAACTCAGACTTCCAGCCTCCTAAACTGTAAGAGAATAAATCCCTGTTTGTAAAGCCATCCACTCATAGTATGTCTATTACGGCAGCACTAAAGGACCAAAACAAGTGCCATTGACAAGTGCTAGGTTGAATTCCATCATGCAAACTACTGACACTTTGAAGAAGAGACAAATGGTACCGAGCACCAAAGATTTAAGGATGTTTAACTAACCTCTGAGTACAGATGGGCATAAACTTAAAAAACCTCACTGCCCTCGAGTTGAACTGCTCCATAGGATTTTCAAGGCTGTCAATTTTCATGGAAGCAGACCGCCACATCTTTCTTGCACAGAGTGGCTGGTGGATTTGAACTGCCGATCTTTTGGTCAGCAGCCGAATGCTTTAACCACTGTGCTACCAGGGCTCCTTCAGAAGGTAGGAAATGATTCATAAATTTCCCCTTCCCGGTCTGCCACCATTTCTACTCCTTCTCCACAAAGAACCACTGTTGACAGTTTCTTAAGTATCCTTCCAGAAATATGTCCAAGTCTGTATAAGCATATATTGAATACATAGTTTCCATCTATATAAGTATATATATTCTTTTTCAAAAAGAAACAATAAGGAGTTCATATAACAGGTGCTCTTTTGTACATTGGTATTATCAGCTAAATTGTGCTATGAATGTATTACAAAAACTCAAAATCGTTAAAAAAAAAAAAAAAAGACCAGGCCTACTGGTGGAATAGAGACTGGTGAAACCCCAGAGACTATGGCTCCGCATGACCCTTCAGGCCTAGAATTGAACTCACACCCGTGGCTTCCAGCCAAACCATAGACAGGGACGTGGGGTGGACATTTACACCAGGCAGGTATCCTCCTTAGGACAATCAACAACGGGAGATCAGAAGGGCAGCATTTGCACAGGGAGATGGCTCAGGGAGCAGGAATGCACAGGAAAGAAAGACACAGGGGAGAGGTAACCACATAACCACAGGGAGGAAGTGGGGAGACGGCTGTTACATTGTGAGAATTGCAATCAATGTCAGGAAACAAAATGTTGTATGAACTGTTGAATAGAAAATGAATTTGCTCCGTAAACTTTCACCCCAACCACAATTTAAAAAAAAAAAAAAAGTATTGTTAAATGTTTTTGAATTAAAAAAAAAAAAGAAGAGACAGGCTAAATGAATTTTAATCATGCATTTTATCCAACATGCTGTTATTGTTGTTATTAGTTACCATTAACTTGGTGTGGGCTCACAGCGACCCCACTCCTGACAGAGTGGGACGTCGCCCAGTCCCATACCACCCTCACCACCTCACAGTGGGTGGTCTGCTGTTGTGGTCACTGGGTCTCTGGAGTGCCTTCCAACCCAGGGGCTCGTCGTCAGCATATAGTGGACAAGACTGTGCTGTGATCCACATTGTCTTGGTTCCCTAGTGCTGAGACAACAGAAGCAGCATAGGTGGATGGCTTTAACAAGCAGGAATTTATTCTCTTACAATTTAGGAGGTTAGAAATCCAAGGTCAGAGTGCCAGCTCTAGAGGCCGGATGGAGGGCCCTCGACCTTGGGCTTCAGCTCTATCTCCTGTGCCAGACCCACTAGAGCTGCAGGCTTTTTCTAACTCACACAGCTGCTGGCTGAAGAGGCTGACGAACCCCCAAGAGTGACAGGTGAAAGGGCACAATCCCAAGGTCAGCCGGCAACATGGCAGACTGCTGGTTCAAATCCAGGAGCTGGAGATGAAGACCCAGCCGAATGCAGGACCCAGATGTGCCAAAAAGCTAGAGACCACCCTCAAAGCATCTCCTTACATACTGGAAGCAGGCCTCACCCCAAAGGCAACCACTTGCTGCTCACAGCAGTTTCCACCACGGAGGTGAGAAGGTGATTACAATCTCATCATGAGAAATAACTGCATCCAGCCGCCCAGCCAAGTTGACACAGAGTTAACTACTACCATGCATAGGCTTTGTGTTTTTGTTTGTTGTTGTTGTTTTGATCCACCGGATTTTCATTGGCTAATTTTCAGAGATAGATCACCAGGCCTTTCTTCCCAGTCTGCCTCAGTCTGGAAGCTCTGCTGAAACCTGTCCACCATGGGTGACCCTGCTGGTATTTGAAATCCCAGTGGCATAGCTTCCAGCCTCACAGAAACATGCAGGTCACCCCAGTACGACAAACTGACAGGCAGATGGTGGTTATTTAACATAATATATCCAAAGTATGACCCTTCCTCTCATGTTTGCTCCTTCTCTATGCATGGATCTAACCCCACAGATTGCCATGCCACACTGCATGTGCCTCCAGGCCTTCTTCTTACTCCAGAGCTTACAGTACTTGTGTCCAAATCTGTGTGAAGGGTTACAAGGAAGAATCAGATGCTCCTTTTTGGGAATCCCACAATATCTTGTATTTATCTCTATTTAGGAGTTAATCACATTGTTTCTATGTGTGCATGAGTTACTGAA
>NW_006921992.1:511175-524521 GCF_000298275.1 Orycteropus afer afer | reverse complement strand
TTGACTGCTAACCAGAAGGCTGGCAGTTCAAACCCACCAGCCACTCCTCAGAAGGAAGGTTAGGCAATCTACTTCTGTAGTGATACCATCTTGGAAACCCAAGGAGGGGTCGCTATGAGTCGGGGACGACTCCACAGCAGTGGTTTGTTCGTTTGTTCATTCCCTTTGGAACAATTAGCAAAAGAGGTGCTCAGCAAAACATTTTCTAACTATGTGCAAGAAGTGAGTATGTTTTGGTTTAAAATGTGTCATTAAATTCGAGATAACTTGGAATGGTTCCCAAGATCTGGTAACGATAATGTTCTCCTTCCTAAAGTATTAGAACTGTGTGTCCTCAAGAAAGAAACATTAATAGTGACTAGATGCCAGCTCCTCTGTTTGGCCTCAAGAAGGAGTCAGCCATTGAGAAATGCCACCCCTTTCTGATGTAACAACCTGGGGAGGTAGGAAAAGGACCAATTGGGAGCTGGCTCTGGTCTGATGGACAGAAACAGTGGGCGGGGCCTAGGCTTGACACATTTCCTCCCTGGAAAGGGCCTAAGACATGGTCACAACCCTCAAGTTATCCTTTGAGCCAAAGACAACTGTGATATCAGGGTCACACTAGATGGATCCTGATAGAAAGGGAGAAAAAATGTGGATCAGAACTTCAAATTCAGACTTACTGAATTATGTGTTGAAATTGTTTAAGGAGAATCTGTTTTTCTGTGTCTAGTTGCACCAAACATACAGTAAAATATTAATTAAAAAAAAAAAGGCAACTGGGAAACCTGAGGCCCAAAACAGCCACATCATGGTGGCCAGAGAAGGCTCCGTGGGAAGTATCTATGGGGCTCGTTTGTTGCTATTGTTGCTACTGCTGTTGTCATTAGGTGCCATCAAGTCAGCTCCAACTCCTAGTCACCCCATGTACAACAGAAGGAAACACTGCCCAGTCCTGCACCAACCACACAATCCTTGCTACACCTGAGCCCATTGTTGTAGCCACTGTGTCGATCCATCTCATTGAGGGCCTTCCTCTTTTTTACTGACCCTCCACTTTACCAAGCATGATATTCTTCTCCAGGAAATGGTCCCTTCTCAAAATATGATCAAAGTAGGTGAGATGAAGTTTGGCCATTCTTGTTTTCAATGAGCATTCCGGCTGCACTTCCTCCAAGACAGATTTGTTCCTTCTTCTGGCAGTCCATGGTACTTTCAGTATTATTCACAACTCAAGCCCACGGCATCGCCTCGCTCCCTCCAGTTCAGAGAGCAGAGGGAGGCCAGGAAGGAAGCCAGAGAGGCAGGTTTGGAGCAGCTAAGAGAGGGCAGAAATTGAGCAGAGTGGTTTGGAACAACTAAGGCAGATGAACTTGTCTGTCAGTTTGTCATACTGTGGTGGTTGCTAAAACAGACTCAGAAGAAGGAAGAGGCCATCCACTTCTCAAAGAATTGGCCAGTGAAAACCTTATGAATAGCAGTGATACACTGTCTGATATACTACTGGAAAACTTTATGAATAGCCCTGAAACACTGTCCAATATAGTGCCAGAAGATGAGCCCTCAGGTTGGAAGGCACTCAAAATGTGACTGGGGAAGAGCTGCCTCCTCAGAGTAGAGCTGACCTTAATGATGTGCGTGGAGTAAAGCTTTTGGGACCTTTCTTTGCTGATGGGGCATGACTCAAGACAAGAAGAAACAGCTGGAGACATCCATTAATAATCGGAACATGGAATATATGAAGTATGAATCTAGGAAAACTGGAAGTTGTCAAAAATGAAATGGAAAGCATAAAGATCAATATCCTAGGCATTAGCAAACTGAAATGGACCGATTTGAGCCATCGTGAATCAGACAGTCATATAACCTACTGTTCTAAGAACGACAAATTGAAGAGGAATGGCTTGGCATTCATCATCACAAAGAAAGTATCAAGATTTATCCTGAAGTACAATGCTGTCAGTGATAGGATAATATCCATGCACCTACAAGGAAGACCAGTTAATACAAATATTATTTGAATTTATGCACAAACCACCAAATCCAAAGATGAGGAAATTGAAGATTTTTACCAACTTCTGCAGTCTGAAATTGACTGAACATGTAATCAAGCTGTACTGAATATCACTGGTGATTGGAATGCAAAAATTGGAAACAAAGAAGAATCACCAGCAGTTGGGAAAATATGGCCTTAGTGATAGAAATAACACTGGAGATCACATGATAGAATTTTGCAACACCAACAACTTATTCATTGCAAATACCTATTTTCAACAATACAGATGGTAGCTATACATATGGACTTTGCCTGATGGAGTACATAGGAATCAGATTGACTACATCTGTGACAAGAGGCAATGAAGAAGTTCAATATCTTCAGCCAAAACAAGGCCAGGAGCTGACTGTGGAACAGACCATCAACTGCTCATGTGCAAGTTCAAGTTGAAGCTGAAGACAATTAAAACAAGTCCATGAGAACCAAAATATAACCTTGAATATATCCCTTCTGAATTTAGAGACCACCTAAAGAATAGATTTGATGCATTGAACACCAATGACCGAAAACCAGACGAATTGTGGGATGACGTTAAGAACATCATCCATGAGGAAAGCAAATGGTCATTAAAAAAGACAGGAAAGGAAGAAAAGACCAAAATGGATGTCAGAAGAGATTCTGAAACTTGCCCTTGAACAGAGAGTAGCTAAACCAAATGGAAGAAATGTCAAGATACAAGAGCTGAAAAGAAGATTGCAAAGAGCAGCTTGAGAAGACAAAGTCAATTATTATAATGAAATGGCTAAACACTTGTAGTTAGAAAACCAAAATGGAAGAACAAAAGGAAAGACATTTTATAATGATTGAAGGATCGATTGAACAACAAGACGTAACCATAATAAATATCTATGGCCCCAATGAAAGAGGTCCAAAATACATAAATCAGACTTTAAAAGAGTTGAAAAGGCAAATAGAGGACACCACAGTCATAGTGCAAGACTTTAATACACCACTTTCAATGAAAGATAGAATAACTGGAAAGAAACTCAACAAAGATGCAGAAGAGCTAAAGAATACAATCCACCAACTTGGCCTTTTAGACATCTACAGAGCACTTCACCCAACAACAGCACAACGTGCATTCTTTTCCAGTGCGCATGGAGCATTCTCCAGGACAGAGAGAATGTCTGTGAGGCCATAAAGCAGCCTTCATAAATTTAAAAACAATGAAACACGGCAAAGCATCTTCTCAGATCACAATGCTATCAAATTAGAAACCAACAATAAGAAGATCAACAGAAAAAGAGCAAACACATGGAAACTGAACAACACCCTCCTTGAAAATGACTGGGTAATAGAAGAAACAAAAAAATGAAATTTAAAAATTCCTTGAATCAAATGAGAATGAAAACACAACATACCAAAATCTTTGGGACACAGCAAAAGCAGTGACCAGAGGCCAATTTATAGCAACAAATGCACACATCAAAAAAGAAGAAAGAGTGAAAATCAACACCTTAAGCCAACGTCTCCAACAATTAGAAAAAGAGCAGCAAAAAAAAAAAAAAAAAAAAATTCTACAATCACCAGAAGAAAGGAAATAAAGATTCAAGCAGAAATCAATGAAACAGAAAATGGAAAAATCAACAGGACAAGAGGTTGGTTTTTTGAAAAGATTAATAAAATTGACAAACCATTGGCAAATTTAACAAAAGAAAAGAGGGAAGGAATACAAATAATATGAATAAGAAATGAAATGGGTAACAACACAACAGAACCAAAAGGGAAGAACATGCTCATCATTTCTCAAGCTGAAAGAACTGAAGAGGAAATTTTAGCCTCGATTAGCAATATTGAAAAATTCTATGGGCCATATACTGAATGATGCAGGAAACATCAAAAGATGGAAGGAATACACAAAGTCACTGTACCAAAAAGAATTGGTTGATGTTCATACGTTTCAGGAGGTGGCATATGATCAAGAACCAATGGTACTTCAGGAAGAAGGTGAAGCTGCTGAGGAATTAGTGAAGAACAAGGGTCCAAGAATTGACGGAATACCCATTAAAATATTTCAACAAGCAGATGCTGTGCTGTAAGCATTCACTCATCTATGCCAAGAGATTTGGAAGACAGCTACCTGGCCAAGTGACTGAAAGAGATCCATATTTGTACCCATTCCAAAGAAAGGTGATGCCACAGAATGTGGAAATTATCAAACAATATAATTTATATCACATGCAAGTAAATTCTTACTGAAGATAATCCAAAAACGGTTGCAGCTATATTGCAGAGAACTTCCAGAAATGCAAGCTGGATGCAGAAGAGAAGGTGGAATGAGGGATATCATTACTGATGTCAGATAGATCTTGGCTCAAAGCAAAGAATACCAGAAAGATGTTTACTTGTGTTTTATTGACTATGCAAAAGCATTCAATTCTGTGGATCATAACAAATTGTGGATAACATTGAGAAGAATGTCTGGAACAAGGGATATCATTGCTGATGCAGATAGATCTTGGCTCAAAGCAAAGAATACCAGAAAGATGTTTACTTGTGTTTTATTGACTATGCAAAAGCATTCAATTCTGTGGATCATAACAAATTGTGGATAACATTGAGAAGAATGGGAATTCCAGAGCACATAATTGTGCTCGTGAGGAACCTGTACATAGACCAGGAGGCTGTCCTTTGAACAGAACAAGGGGAATCTGCATGGTTTAAAATCAGAAAGGGAGTATGTCAGGGTTGTATCCTTTCACCATACTTATTCAATCTGTATGCTGAGTAAATAATTCAAGAAGCTGGACTATATGAAGAAGAACGTGGCATCAGGGCTGGAGGAAGACTTATTAACAACCTGTGATATGCAGATGACACAACTTTGCTTGCTGAAAGTGAAGATGACTTGAAGCACTTACTGATGCACTTACTGATGAAGATTGAAGACTACAGTCTGCAGTATGGATTACACCTCAATATAAAGAAAACAAAAGTCCTCACAACTGGACCAATGAGCAGCATCACAATAAATGGAGAAAAGATTGAAGTTGTTAAAGACAACTTGTTGATACACCAGTGTAAGCAGCAGTCAAGACATCAGACAACGAACGTATTGTATTGGGCAAATCTGCTGCAAAAGACATCTTTAAAGTGCTGAAGAACAATGATATCTCCTTGAAGACTAAGGTGCGCCCAACCCAAGCCATGGTAATTTCAATTGTCTCATATGTGTATGAGAGCTGGACAATGAATAAGGAAGGCCAAAGAAGAGTTGATGCTTTTGAATTGTGGTGTTGGTGAAGAATACTGAAAGTACCATGACTGCTAAAAGAACTAACAAAACTGTCCTGGAAGAAGTGCAGCTGGAATGCACCTTGGAAGCGAGAATGGCCAGAGTTCATCTCACCTACTTTGGTCATGTTGTCAGAAGGGACCCTTCTCTGGAGAAGGATATCATTCTTAGTAAAGTGGAGGGTCAACAAAAATGCGGAAGGCACTCAACAAGGTAGATTGACACAGTGGCTGCAATGATGGGCTAGGGTATAGCAAGGATCGTGAGGCTGGCACAGGGCTGACTGGGCAGTGCTTTGTTCTGTTATATATAAGGTCACTATGAGTCAGGGGTAACTTGACAGCAACTAACAACAACAGCAACTCAAAAGCATCAACTCTTTCTCAGTCTTCCTTATTCATTGTCTAGCTCTCACATGCATATGTTGTTGTCGTGTTGTTAGGTGCCATCGAGTCGTTTCTGACTCATAGTGACCCTATGCACAGCAGAATGAAACATTGCCCAATCCCACGCCAGCTCCATGATCCTACCTATACTTGAGCCCGTTGTCGCAGCCACCATGTCAATCCATCTTGTTGAAGGCCTTTCCTCTTTTGTCGACCCTCTATCTTACCAAGCATGACACCCTTCTCCGGGGAATGGTCCCTTCTGACAACATGACCAAAGTAGGTGAGACGAAGTCTGGCCATTCTCACTTCCAAGGAGCATTTCGGCTGCACTTCCTACAGGACAGACCTGTTAATTCTTTTAACATGGCTTGTGTTAGGTACACCTTAGTCTTCAAAGAGATATCTTTGCTCTTCAGCACTTTAAAGAGGTCTCCTGAAACAGATTTTCCCAGTGCAATATGTTGTCTGATTCCTTGACTGTTGCTTCCACTGGTGTTGATTGTGGAACCAAGTAATACGAAATGTTGACAACTTCTATCTTTTCTCCATTTATCATGATGCTGCTTATTGGTCCAGATGTGAGAATTTTTGTTTTCTTTATGTTGAGATGTAATCCATACTGCAGACTGTAGTCTTTAATCTTCATCAGTAAATGCTTCAGGTCCTTTTCACTCTTAGAAAGCAAGGTTTTGTCATCTGCATATCACAAATTGTTAGAGTCTTCCTCCAGTCCTGATGTCATGTTCTTCTTCATATAGTCCAGCTTCTCGGATTATTTGCTCAGCATACAGATTGAATAAGTATGGTGAAAGGTAAAACCCTGAAGCACTCCCTTCCTGATTTTAAACCATGCAGTATCCCCTTGTTCTGTTTGAAGGACAGTCTCCTGGCCTATGTATAGGTTCCTCATGAGCACGATTCAGTGTTCAGGAATTCCCATTCTTCTCAATGTTATCTGCAATTTATTATGATCCACACAGTCAAATGCTTTTGTATAGTCAACAAAACACAGGTAAACATCTTTCTGGTATTCTTTGCTTTGAGCCAAGATCCATCTCACATCGGCATGACACCCCTTGTTCCCACATCCTCTTCTGAATCCAGCTTGCATTTTTGGAAGATCCATGTCAATGTACTGCTGCAATTGTTTTTGAATTATCTTCAACAAAATTTTACTTGTGTGTAATATTAATTATATTGTTCAATAATTTCTACATTCTGTGGGATAACCTTTCTTTGGAATGGGTACAAATATGGATCTCTTTCAGTCAGTAGGTCATGTAGTTGTCTTCCAAATTTCTTGGCATAGATGAATAAGTGCTTCCAGCACAGCATCCATCTGTTGAAACATCTCAATGGGTAGTCCCTTGATTCTTGGAGCCTTGTCTTTTTTGTAAATCCCTTCAGTGCAGCTTCAACTTCTTCCCTCAATACCATTGGTTCTTGATCATATGCCACCTCCTGAAATGGATGAACATCAACCAATTCTTTTTGGTACAGTGACTTTGTGTATTCCTTTCATCTTCTTTTGATATTTGATTCATCATTCAATATTTTGCCCACAAAAACTTTCAATATTGCAACTTGAGGCTTGAATTTTTTCCTCAGTTCTTTCAGCTTGAGAAATGCTGAGCATGTTCTCCCCTCTTGGTTTTCTAACTCCAGGTCTTTGCACATTTCATTATAATTGACTTTGTCTTCTTTAGCTGTTCTTTGGAATCTTCTGTTCAGCTCTTTCATCTTGTCATTTCCTCCATTTGCTTTAGCTACTCTCTGTTCAAGAGCAAGTTTTGGAGTATTTTCTGCCATCCATTTTGGTCTTTTCTTCCTTTCCTGCCTTTTAAATGACCTTTTGCTTTCTTCATGGGTTATATTCTTGATGTCATCCCACAATTCCTCTGGTTTTCAGTCACTGGTCTTAATGCATCAAATCTGTTCTTCAGATGGTCCTTGAATTCAGGAGGAATATAATCAAGGTCATATTTTGGCTCTCATGCACTTCTTTAATTGTCTTCAGCTTCACCTTGAACTTGTACATGAGTAATTGATGGTCTGTTCCACGGTCAGCTCCTGGCTTGTTTTGGCTGACGATACTGAGCTTCTCCATCACCTCTTGCCACAGATATAGTCAATCTGAATCCTGTGTACTCCATCTGGAGAAGTCCAAGCGTATAGCCGCCATTTATGTTGTTGAAAAAGAGTACTTGCGATGAATAAGTCGTTGGTCTTGCAGAATTCTATCATGTGATCTGAAGTCATTTTTATCACCAAAGCCATATTTTCCAACTATCAGTGATTCTTCTTTGTTTCCAACTTTTACATTCCAATTACCAACAATAATCAATACATCTTGATTTCATGTTTGGTCAGTTTCAGACTGCAGAAGTTGGTATTAAAAAAAAAAAAAAGCTTCAATTTCCTCATCTTTAGCTTTAGTAGTTGGTGTGTAAATTTGAATAATAGTGGTATTAACTGGTCTTCTTTGTAAGTGTCTGGATATTATCCTATCGCTGAGACCATTGTACTTCAGGATAGATCTTGAGACATTTTTTGTGATGATGAATACCCACTATTGCTCTTCAGTTGGTCATTCCCAGCATAGTAGATCATATGGCTGACTGATTCAAAAGGCCAAAACCAATCCATTTCAGCTCACTAATGCCTAAGATACCAATCTTTATGTGTTTCATTTCATTTTTGACAACTTCTAATTTTCCTAGATTCATACTTTGTACATTCCATGTTCTGATTATTAATAGATGTTTCCAGCTGTTTCTTCTCATTTTGAGTCATGCCACATCAGGAACTAGAGGTCCCGTAAGCTTTACTCTATCCATGTCATTAAGGTCGACTCTACTTTGAGGAGGCAACTCTTCTCCAGTGTTATTTTGAGCACTTTCTAATCTGAGGGTCTCATATTCTGGCACTATATCGGACAGTGTTTCAGGGCTAGTCATAAAGTTTTCCTGTAATATATCAGACTGTGTTTCACTGTTATTAGTAAGGTTTTCACTGGCCAACTCTTTGAGAAGTGGATGGCCCCTTTCTTCTTCTGAATCTTAGTCTGGAAGCTTTGCTGAAACCTGTCCACCATGGGTGACCCTGCTGGTATTTGAAATACCAGTGGTATAGCCTCCAGCCACACAGCAATACTCAAGCCACCACAGTACCATAAACTGACAGGTAAGTGGTAGATGGAGTTCACCCAGCTGCAGCAATCCCCTTTTGTGGGGTAACGATATTGATTTTCTTTTGAGAAAGAAAATATGTTCAATTCAAAACAAGGGATTGGTTTAGAGTGGGCACATGATCCAGGCCCAACCAATCAGAATCTAAGAATTGGCACAGGGGAGGGAATGTGAGCCAGGCTTGACCAATGAAACTCAGGTCTGGGGCTTTTGTTGAGTTAACCAGGAAAAGAGGCATTCTCTCTCTCTTTCCCTCCACTGGGATTGCCAGACCGGGAGGATGTAACCCTGGGGTGAATTCAGCCTTGAGTCAAGGAAAGCTGAGGGGCAGTCCTGGAGATGGCATTTGAAACTCTAGACCCTGGGGCTCTCAGATTTACAATCCAGAAACTTCCTTTATATGTTTGTCAAGCCAGTTTGAAGCGGGGTCTCTGGCATTTGCAACCAGAAGAATCTTGGCTACTAAAAGTAGCTGGGCAGTTGGCAAATGAGAAAACAAAGACTTGAGAAGGGGATTCACCTATCCAAGGTGACCTTAACAGTCTCCTCCAAGTATGTACTCTGGAACAGGAGGATAACAGTGTTGGAATTGAGGAAAACCTTCTTGGGGTCCAGATACAAGGGGACAATGGAGTGAGGATTGGAGACAAAGGGCATTCACACCAGTGTCTGGGGACAAGTGGGTGCTCCCTCCTCTAGTAAACATGAGAAGGACCGGCAAGACCATGACCCACCCTCTTGTGGTCCTGGCCACACTTGTAACTCACCCCACCCCATGCCCCTCAGTGGGGCCAAGAAGGAGGGCTTGGGAGGGAAATTCCTAGTTGGGTCTGAGTGGGCTCCATAAGCACCAGGAGTGGAAGAAAGCACTGCCCGTGGCCACCAGGATCAGACAGGCACCTGGGCCATCTTAGGGGGTGAGTGGCAGTGGGAGGCAGGTCCAAGACAACCTGAGCATGGTCCCACCCTATGACATTTGAGACTGACGTCTCTTTCACATCTGGGCAATAAGGGGCTCTGAAGTCAGTGTCTGCATCCCACAGAGGCTGGATTTTAAAATCCCTGGGTAGGATCCCCTGGGATCTGAGACTACATCACATGGATGTATATCCCAGAGAGGCAGGGACACTGTCGGTGTTCTGTGCTATTCCACCTGCTTTTTGTAGTCCCTGATGGAGATGAAGGGTGAGGAATAGGAGCTCAGAGATGGGTGCTGGGGGAGGACTCAGGGCCCCATCCTGATCCTGGGGCTGCTGGGGATTGAAGCCCAGGACTGTAAGTGTGTGTGTTGGGGGGGGGGGGCTGTCCTGTCCTCTTCTTGGACTGACACAGACCCTAGATAAAGCTTCATTGTGGGGTGAGGGATAATGACCCAACAACTTCCCAGGAGATCTGTGGCTCCACGATGACCATCAATGTGGGTCAAAGATAAGACGCCTTCCCCTCCTAAAGGTGGCATGAGCCCTGGTAGTGACACCATTATAGGAAGTTGGTGTCCCATTCTCGGAGTTAGGGGTGAAGGACAACATGGGAGAAATGGAACAGAGCCTGGCAGCAGAAAGTCTCCCCGATCCCCCAACATCTTCCAGATGACACCAGATTAGTTATTTCCCCAACCCCACAAAAGAAACCAAGAAGTACCCACATGGACTCCATCAGCACGTGGTTTATTTCTGGCTCCACTCCTCCGACGTCTGGCCCCTGACCCTCCAGCCTGCACTGCGCATGCTCAACCTCAAAATAAGATCTGCACGCGGCAGCAGCGAGCTCCGGTCCAGTCAATGCCAGCGCATTGGCAGTGGCAGGTAGTGTCGGCACGCACGTCCCATGAACCACAGGCAGAGCCACATGTGCAGCCGGTGACAGCAAAACCTGCAGGTGGGAACGAGGTAGGGGTTTGAACCTAGAGCTGGGAGGTGGAGGGGTGAGAGTCAGAGTCCAAGTGGTTGGAGGTTCCCCTACCAGGGAATGGGGGTCAGGGGGGTGGAGAGGAAGGAGGCTGGGGCCTTAACATCGGTGACCTAAGGAAATGGGGTCCTGGGCAGAGGTGCGGCGAGAAGGCTGTGAATTCAGACTCAAGGACCCTGGGGAAGTGGAGGCTGGGACTCCACAGTCTTAGAGACAGACAGTCTGGACAGGGGTGGAGGAGTGTCCCAAGAGGCTTGGAAGGGAGCTGAGAGCCTGAACACCAACATTCTGCACTCACCTGCAGGGCAGGAGGCCAGGTCCCCCCTGGAGGTGACAGTGTTGCAGTCCAGGTGGATGTTCCTGACAGCCCGCAGGACTGCAGGAGGGAAAGGGGGAGGGGCTTGGAGACCAAGCTGCACCCCCCCTCCTCTTGCTGACCTGCCCTGGTGGGTTGGAGCTAGGCAGGGGGGCACTCCTAAAGAAGGTATAGGTGGTCCAAGCCCTAGTGGAGAGCCCAGGTAATGGGGAGCCCACCACCTCCTAGGATCCTCTGTCTTTAGTTGAGTTTAGAGTAAGGGAGGGTTTGCGGGTGACACTTAGGGTTGGAATTGGGTTTGGGTGGAAGTTGGGGTTTGGTTTGCAGCTGTGGTTGCAAGTGGAATGGGGTTGGGTTTCAGAGTCCCCGATGATGCACATGGTTAACACACTCAGCTGCTAACTGAAAAGTTGGAGGTTCAAGTCCGCCCAGAAGTTACCTCAGAAGAAAGGCCTGGTGCTCTCCTTCCAAAAAATCACCCATTGAAACCCTGTGGAGGCCAGTTCTGCCCTGACACACATGGGGTCCTCGTGTGTCAGAACTGATGCAACAGCACCTGGGTAGTTGGCTTGCATTGGGTTTGCGTTTGGAGTTGGTGTGTAAATTGGAGCTGGCACTGAAGTTGGGACTGGGTTGGGTTTGAGGTTGGGATTTGGTTAGGATTGGGTTTGAAGTTAAGTTTTGGATGGGGTTGTGAGTGGGTTAGAGTTGACGTGGTGGTTGGATTTGAGTTAGAGATTTGGTTGGGGTTGGGCTTGAAGTTATAGTTGGGTTTTAGGTTACGGTTTTGTTGGGTTTGGGGTTGCGATTTGGCTGGGGATAGGGTCAGGCCTGCTAAGGGATCAGGGAGCCTCTGAGGCAGTCAGGAGCGGGGGGTGCGGTCCTCACATTGGAAGCTGGTGCCCTCCTGGATCTTCTGATTGATGGCTTCATCCACAGGACACAGGGACTTGCCGGACACCAGCAGCCCCAGGACAGGGAGGAGGAGGAGGGAGACAGCCTTCATCCTGCATGTGCTGTTGGGGGAGCCAAGAGACCCACTGCTGCATCAGCCCCATCCCATCCATGGGGGCTCAGGCCCACACAGGGTGTGGGGTCTGGAACTCTGGGTCCCTTTGGGACACAAGGGCTAGAGATCCAGCTTTGTCCCCGACCCTGTGCTGGGGCTGTGGGCAGGGACCGCTGTCACTTACCCTTCTCTGTGGACTCAGCCGAGCAAAATCTGGAACATAAACTACTAAGCCCTGCCACACACAGCCTTCTCTTTTAAGGCCTCTCTCATGAGGCTTCCTGTATTTGCTAATAAGTCCTTTGGCCCCCTGGCACTCCCTTCTCATATCCGGGGCCAAGAGGAAGCCCCTGGAGTTGGCTCAAGGAGCCCAGGGGCAGGAAGCTGTACCTCCTTTTCAGCCACAGCCTCCCGGTTGGAAAGGAGAGCCCTTTCTTCCCATATCCGGACTCTCCGTAATTACCACGTCCAGCAGGAAGTGCCTGGGGGTAATCCCAGGAGCCAAGGTCTGAGGAACAGGTAGAGAACAGGGATCCTGGTGCAGTGGTGGGAGCTGCATGTCTGATGCAAATAACATCCCTCTGTGGAAATTGCATACCATGTTCACACCCAGCACCCTATCTACAGTAGGTAAGTGGATGGCTAAGACTGTGGTTTATTCCTTCCATGGCGTATGCAACAGCAGGGTTGGCAAACTGCAGTCATGGGGCAAGTCAGTCCACTATCTGGTTTGTTTTTTTTAAAAAACAGTCCACCAGCTAAGAATGCTTTTCCCTTTCTCAATGGGTGGAGAAAAGTCCAAATAATACATTTGTTATGTGCCATCGAGTCAAACCCGACTCATAGCGACCCCTCCCCTTGGGTTTCCGAGGCAGTATCACTACGGAAGTAGGATTGCCCAACCTTCCTTCCGAGGGATGTAAAAATGATAGGGAATTCAAAGCCCAGTGTCCACAGAGTTCTCTTGGAACATAGTCACGTCCTCTCAAGTGGGCACAAGGAAGGCTTCTGGGGGCCAATGATGTTCTGATTGTGATCTGGATGAACAGTACTTATATGGGTGTGTACACTGTGAAAATTCAACCTGAATACTTGGATTTGGGCACTTCACACGTTACATTTCAACTCTAGTTGGGTGTGTGTGTGCATGTATGTGTGTGTGTGTTTATATACCTGTAAATATGTGAGTAGCCCTAGTGGCACAGTGGTTAAGTGCTTAGCTGCTAACCCAAAGGTCAACGGTTCAAATCCACCAGTTGCTCC
>NW_006921992.1:509364-510285 GCF_000298275.1 Orycteropus afer afer | reverse complement strand
GATAGGTTAGACAGGAAGTTTAGGGGACGTTGAGTTTATGTTAATGGCAGAAGGACAGTTTGGACAAGAATGGGGATGGTGGGCACCTTGAAGAATGTAACCAATGTCACTGAACTGCACTTGTAAAAACTGTTGAACTGGTGTAGGTCTGCTGTGTATCTTTCCAACAACAACAACAAAAATATGTTTTTGTTAATTACTCCTTAGAAGCAACTTCATCTCACTTACGTTGCAACGTCATCTGAAAAGAGGAATCGCTAGACAAGTACGTGGTGTTCGGTGTAGTAGAGGGTGAGCACAAACAAACGGAGGCTTCCACGGCACAGACTGACGTGCTGCCTGCAGCGGTGGCCGCAGACATACCACAGACTGTGAAGACGGTGCAGAATCAGGCAGCATTTCATTATATTATGCATAAGGTCACTGTGAGTCACAGCCGAGTCAAGGACCCCTAAGAACGACAAATACGTGTGCATGTGCAGTGTAGTGAATGGCTTAATGTGGCCCTTCTAAGGATTCTCCAAACTGTTGAACAGGCTGTTAAGCAAGTAAATGTCCTTGGACATCTGCTTCAGGGTATGGGGCTCAGAGTTTCAAAGATTTCAAGGTTTCTCAGTGGCCTCAGAGAAGCACTTGGGGAGGCAGCCAGACTCTGCAGGACTCTGAAGAGAGATGTGCCTTCTGTTAGGTCCAATCAGGGATTAAGGTCCCCCACATCCACAGAGAGTAACTGGAAGATGAGTGATTGACAGACAGATGAATGGACATTCTGACAGTTATGTTGATCTTGGTATACTCCCATCTCCAAACTTCTTGAGCCTTTTTTATGGAACTGACTGTTGTTGTTGTTGTTGTTGTTAAGTGCCGTTGAGTCGTTTCCGACTCATAGCGACCCCATGCACAGCACAACGAAACACTGCC
>NW_006921992.1:507331-508729 GCF_000298275.1 Orycteropus afer afer | reverse complement strand
GCTGCTCATTGGTCCATCTTGAATATGGAACTGACTAAGGTGCCAAAAATTGAGGGAAGTTGAAAAGGGGAGGGGGCTTGTATCTGGAGATCAAGACTCTCAAATATGTGATTTTAATGGAACGAGAAGTGGCTTTGACATTAAATTATACAGGTTCATTTCATATATATATATATATGTGCATACACACATACATATATGTTGTTGTTGTTATATGCTGTCGAGTCAGACCCAACTCATAGCGACCCCTCCTTGGGTTTCCAAGGTGGTATCACTACAGAAGTAGCCCAACCTTCCTTCTGAGGAGTGGCTGGTGAGTTTGAACCGCCGGCCTTCTGGTAGCACTATGCTACCAGACTCCCACATACATACATTACATATATATATATATATATTTCCATATATATATATGGATACATATATGGCCCGTCTAGCTATTAGCCTCCATTTTGTGATGAATTGTAAATCCTAGTCTCTATGCCTATTTAAGATGGGATGTGTCTTGAGTCCCACCTTGCTGGAGGGTGTGACTCAAGTAACCACCCTTAGCTTCTTTGAGGGTATGTATGTGAATCTTGCTCCAGTCCTACATTTGGTTCCTCATCATCTAAACCCTGACTTGAGACAGTAGCTGGTCATCTGACCCACCAGTTTGGGTTCCCCAGCCCCTGCAATCATGCGTGTAGGGAGAATCCTCTAGACCGACCCATGGCCATGGGACTTGCCAGCCTCCCAGCCTCCACCACCAACACATGAGCCCCTTCCTTAGGAGAGTGTGAGTTCCGTGAGACACTGCAGCAAAATATGGAACCCTAAGGCAGGAGGGAGAGTACACAGGGGAGAAGGAGGAGTTGATGTTCGAGGGGATGGAGTGGCCAGCAGTTTGGAAAGGCTGGACATTTGGGACATCTTTAACCTCTGCCTCATAGGCACCAGGCTTGTACTAATACTTGAAGAAATTATTCAAGCAGTATGTGTACGTAAAAATGGTGTGGGGGCGGCACCATCCCTCCTCTAACTTCACAAGGGGAAAAACCAAAACAAACCAAACTTACTGCCTTCAAGTAGATTCCAACTCATAGCGACCCCTCCTTAGGTTTCTGAGCCTCTATGGAAGTGGATTGCTCAGTCTTCCTTCTGAGGAGTGGCTAGAGGTTTGAACCGCCAGCCTTCTGGTCAGCAGTCAAGTGCCTTAGGCACTGTGCCACCAGAGCTCCCCACAAGGGGGGAGGAGAATCTAAACACCAACAGCCCAAGGCTGATTCCTGTGAGGCCAAGGTCAGACATGCCTCCACTCGCCAACCCTTATACCAGTTCTGGCACCAACTATCCCTCCCACAGCACTGTCTGCTTCTCTGCTGGGCTTGATAATTTGTTGCAGTGGCCACACGGAATTCA
>NW_006921992.1:505596-506141 GCF_000298275.1 Orycteropus afer afer | reverse complement strand
AGAATGGCCAGACTTCATCTTACCTACTTTAGTCATGTTGTCAGAAGGGACCATTCCCTGGAGAAGGATATCATGCTTGGTAAAGTGGAGGGTCAGCGAAAGAGGGGAAGACCTTCAATGAGGTGACTGCAATGATGGGCTCAGGTATAGCAAGGATTGTGAGGCTGGCGCAGGACTGGGCAGTGTTTCATTCTGTTGCACATAGGGTTGCTATGAGTTGAAGCTGACTTGATGGCACCCAAAACAACAACAACAACAACAACAACATGTGTGTGTGTGCAAATATATGTGCATGGGTGTGCATATGTACATATGCATGTGTGTGTGTGCATATGTATGTTGTATATGCATGTGTGTATGTATGGTACACTTGTGTATGTGTATGTTGTTGTTAGGTGCCATCAAGTCAGTCGTGATTCATAGCTATCCCATGCACAACTGAACTAAACTCTGTCCAGTCCTGCACCATCCTCACAGTTGTTGCTGTGTTGAGCCCATTGTTGCTGCCACTGTGTCAATCCATCTTGTTGAGGGTCTTCCTCTTT
>NW_006921992.1:503438-504481 GCF_000298275.1 Orycteropus afer afer | reverse complement strand
TCATCTCTACCATCAACTTCTCCTCCTCTTCCTTCTCCTCCTTCTTTTAGCACTCTCCCTCTCTTCTTAGGGTTCCTCATTTCACTGTAACATTGTCTCACAAAACTCTTGAACTGCCAAGGAAATGGCACACATGGTTGTGGAGGCTGGCAAGTCCCAAATCTGTGAGTCAGGCATCAGTCTAGAGAATTCTCCTCACTCACATGATCACAGGGGCCAGTGAACCCAAATTGGCAGGTCAGGCTGCTGGCTCACAAGGCTGGGGAATCTGGTGAATCAGTCAGGTGATAGGCTGCTGGCTCAAGTCTCAAGAACCAGAGGTCAGATGATGATGAACCAGATGCAGGATCAAGAGGAAAAGAGAGGACTTGGCCAGAGCATTCACATATGTTGGAGGCACATGAAACCCAGTGTTAAAACAACAGTGTGTGTCGGTGATTTATTGAGCACCTACTAAGCCATCAAATACCATGCTAAGCACTGTACATGTGGCAGGGAACAGACAAGCAATCCTGTCCTCTCGCAATGTGCCCTTGTCTGTCTCCATCAAATGCCTGTGTCAAGTGTGGCCTTAGGAGAGGAGCCCAGTTCTCTGGGAACTGCTGACATAAGACCTTGGTCCCAAGTGGGGGGATCCAGAAGGGTTCTGTGGAGAAAATGTCAAAGAGAGAAACTGAGGGCAGAAATCTCGCCGCTTTGCTTTTGATTTTTGCTATCCACGAAACCAAATATTCACTGTAAAGAAATCTCTGACCAAAATCTCTCTGCCAAATGCTTTTCTTTCACCCAAAGTGGCAAATCCTTTCTTTCCTGTTTTAATCTCAAAAGATAGGATTTGCCATCACTTTGCATTAAAACCAAAACCAAACTCACTGCCATCAAGTCAGTTCTGACTCATAGCGACCCCTCCTTAGGTTTCCAAAGTGGTATCACTACAGAAGTAGATTGCCCAGTCTTCCTTCCCAGGAGTGGCTGGTGGGTTTGGAAAGCCAGCCTTCTGGTTAGCAGTCAAATGCCTTAGGCACTACACCACCAGAGCTCCA
>NW_006921992.1:501625-502648 GCF_000298275.1 Orycteropus afer afer | reverse complement strand
ATAGCAATAATGGTGGCACAACATAAAAAATGTCATCAATGTCCCAGAGCTGTAAAGCTGTATATGGGGAAGTTGTTATATTGGTGAATGTCTTATTGAGTATGTTTTCACCACAATAAAAGTTAAAAAAAAAAAAAAAAAGATATGTCTGGGTGGAGGAGCAGAGACTGTCTTGTGATGCATAGTCGTGGCCACATGATGTCCATTCCGGCAATGACTAACTGCATATGCCTCCGTGGTCCCAACCCCCACAAAGCCTATTATATTAAAAGTACATGCAGTAGTTCATAATAACAAATGGGTGCTACTTTGTGACACACATCAAAACATTATTATTATTATCACTGTATTATGTTAAAGATGTTTTAGTGTGTCTGGACATGTTTCTTTAGTGGTTTGTATGCATAGAGAGGTACACTGTCTACTGTACACTAAGACAAACATTTCACTGACATTAGATACAAACCAGACCTAACTGTTCTGATTTATGTACAAATTTGACTTAAAGACAGGCTCAGGAATTCTTTGTAATCCAGGGACTGTATGTACATAATACGGTGTTGGCATAATGTCCAAATCACATACCGTCCTATTTCATGGAACATACCATGGACCTTCGTTAAGCAATGCATGACTGTCTTACTCTCAGTGAAAGAGGGAGGGCAGCGTTCAGTCAGTCACGTTAAGATTAGCCAATAGTTGATTGATATTTCTCCCTCCTCTTTTCCTTATAAGGAGCTCTGGCAGCATAGTGGATAAGGCATTTGAGTAGGAGGTCTGTGGTACAAATCCACCAGCTTCTCTGTGGGAGGAAGATGAGGTAATCTACTTCCATAAGATTCACAGCCTTGGAAACCCAATGAGGGTTGTTGTGAGTCGGAATCAACTTGATGGCAGTGAGTTTAGTTTGGTTTTGGCTTCTCCTCTTTATAAGCTCTCTGAGCCATTTGCTTCCTCTGGACTCAAATGGTCTCCGTCTGTTCATATAGAGTAACTCAAAAAACAAACCTAACTCACTGCCAT
>NW_006921992.1:497820-501152 GCF_000298275.1 Orycteropus afer afer | reverse complement strand
CCCCAGCCCCATGCACACCCCCACCCTGCCATTCTCTAGTCCCAGCGGAGCTTTCAAGGCACTTCCTTGCCCAGACCTCTCCCTGCCCCAGTCCCAGCTCCTCCCTCCTCCTTGAAAACCCCCAGACCCAGTTTGGATGCAGGGTAACTCTCAATGGGCAGAAATCATGTTCTCAGAGCTTTCATTTTCAAATTTTTAAACATTTGAAGACTCTCAGAAGTTTTCAGCTAACTGCTTTTGAGGGGCACAGGAGACATGGGCAGAGGACTGCTCTGGTGGCAGCCTGGGGAAAAGCAGGGGGGGGGTGGAGCCCTTGGGCTTCCCTAGGGACCCAGTTTGAGAACACTTGGTTAAATCGTGGGAAAGGGCGTGTTTCCCTTGATTTTTTTTTTTTTTTTTAATAGTATCCTTTCGATCCCCCATGCTGGCCTCCACTTTGCTTTTAGTTTTTTAAAGAAAACACAAACCAAAAAACCAAACGCACTGCCATAGAGTCATATCTGACTCATAGCGACCTTGCCTTGGGTTTCCTAGGTGGTATCACTACGGAAGTAGGTTGCCCAACCTTCCTTCTGAGGAATGGCTGGTGGGTTTGAACTGCCAGCCTTCTGGTTAGCAGTCAAACACCTTAAGCACGACGCTACCAGAGCTCTTAAACACACACACACACACACACATACACGCACAATTGCTATCAAGTCGACTCCAGCTCACAGCCACCCCAACGTGTGTCAGAGCAGAACCGAGCTCCATGAGGCTTCCAATAACTCATGTTTCTGGAAGGAGATCAGCAGGCCTTTCCCCCAAGGTGCTCCAAGACGAACTTGAACCTTCAACTTTTCAGAGAGCACTCCGTTCTGCACATTTCAGCGAGCAGCTGAGCACACGAACTGCTTCCACTACCCAGGAACTTCTTGCTTTTAGTGCTAATACGATTCCCCAGGAGCTCTGCGGCACAGTAGTTAAAGCAATGGGCGGTCAACCAAAAGTTGATCGTTCGTACCCACCAGCCACTCTGCAGAAGAAGAATGAGGCAGTTTGCTTCCGTGAAGATTGACAGACAGCCTTGGAAACTCTCTGAGGCAGCTCTACTCAGTCCTCTAGGGGTGCTGTGAGTCAAGAGTCCATTCGATGGCAGTGGGTGTGTCCAAAGACATGAAAGAGATGGCCTCTCTATCCCTGCAGCTTCTGAGAGAGACAGACAGGAAAAGAAAGAGAGACAAAGACAGACAGAACGAGCAAGGGGCAGAGAGGCAAACAGAGACTGAAAGAGACCAAGGGAGACAGAGACAGAAAGCGAGAGAAATAGAGGCAGCAGAGAGACAGAGACACAGAGGGAGGGAGCTTGCTCCTGTCCCACAGGCGTCCCTGTGCAGTTGAGCCCTTAGGAGCCTTCATGACTTCCACCAGCTCATTCCCTTCTTGGTTGATACACACCTGTCCTTGCAGTGCTACCTGAACAAAGGAGGCTTGCATCACTGTGAGCCCAAAAACTGCTGCCACCTCCTGGGAAAATGATACTCCCCCCCCACCACCACCAGGAAGCCGGAACTTCTGATTGGCCACTGTCCCAGAGGATAACTCGCCACCCTGGCAACAATGTCGTGATGACAGGTGGCTTTGCAAAACCAGGAAGGAATCCTCTACACTTGCTTCCTCTCCTGGGATGGAACATAAAAATAAGCGCCTTGGGCACTGGCAGATTTCTTCAGAAAGAGTGGGAGCACCTGGCCCCGTTTACATCCCAGTCCTAGCCGCCGGGGATCCACCTTGCAGAACGGAGTGTGAGGAGCTCCCAGCAGACAGCTTGGGGGAGGACAGGGGCTCTGCCAGGACCCGCTGGGGCAGGCTGTGCACTGAGGCAAGGGGCAACAAGAGCTTGGGGCGTGAGGCAAGGGGCAACAAGAGCTTGGGGCGGAGTGGTGGGAGTGATGGCAGTTCTGTGTTAACCTGAGCCCAGGTTCCCTTTACAGAGATGCGCTTCCCCTTCTCGGTGAGCCTGCCGGGGTAGGAGGTTCCAGGCTCCTTGGGGCTTTGCCTCCTGCGGAATCTGAGCACCCTTCACTGCAGGGCTCCTCGTGGAGTTCTGAGATGACTGTATCTAGCATTTCTCCAATTGGAGCCCCTGGGCAGCACAGGGGGTTAAGCAGGTGACTACTAGCCAAAAGGTTGGTGTTTCGAACCCACCCACCCACATGCACCTCACAAGAAAGGCCTGGTGATCTGCTCTGAAAGCGCACAGCCTTGAAAACCTGTGGAGCACAGTTCTACTCTGCACACGTGGGGTGGCCAGGAGTCAGAAATGACTTGATGGCAACTATCAACAAGTTGTTGAACGCTGTGGCAGCTAAGGCTGTGTCAGCTTGGCTGGGCCTGGAGTTAAGTGGCTGGGCAGCTGGATGGAGTTATTCCATGATGAGACTGGTAATCATCTCCATGGTGGAATCTATTGGAGCAGCTGAGTAGCTGCCTTAGGGTGGTCTCCTTCCAGTATCTAAGGAGACAGCTTTGAGAAAGGTCTCTGCAGCTCTGCAGCTTGTTGGCACACTTGGACCCTGCATGTAACTGAGTCTTCATTCAGCAGCCTGCCATGTTTCCTGGGATTGTCTCTGGACTTGAACTAGTGGCCTGCCGTGTTGTATGGTAATACTGGGACTGTGCCGTTTTATTTGTCGACCTTGGGCTTGTCATCCTCAACAGCCAGCAGCTGCCTGAGTGAAAAGAGGCTTCCAGCTCCAGTGAACCAGGAGCAGGAGGCAGAACTAAATCCAAGGTCAAGGGGCTTTCCCCAGCCCCTAAAGCTTGGCACTTTGAACTTGGACTTCTAGCCTCCAAAACTATAAAAGAATAAACTCTGTTTGTTAAAGCCATACATGTGTGGTATTTTTGTTAGAGTGGCACTAGGTAACCAAAACAAATGCTTAACCCTGTTTTGAGCAATTTATACACACAACCTCATGTAATCACCACAACTACCCAGTGAGGAAGCTATGAGTATTGTTTCTACTTCACAAAAGACAAGTGTCTTAAACTCAAAATCATTTGGGGAAAAAAAGGGGGGGGGGAGGAGTGATGGGACCAAGTTTGCTGGTCTGATAGAGCCTAGTGGAACCACTGAGACTATGGCCCCTCGCTGCCCTTCAGGTCTGGAATTGAACCCACACCTGTGGCTTCCAGCCAAACAAAAGGCAGGCAAATGAGTTGAACATTTACCTGAGGTAAATACACTCCTCGGAGAGAACAATCATGGGAGAAAGAAGGGCTGCTTATGCACAGGGAGACAGCTCAGGGGGCAGGAGTGCATGGAGGGATGGACACAGGGAAGAGGTAAC
>NW_006921992.1:493008-497720 GCF_000298275.1 Orycteropus afer afer | reverse complement strand
TATGTGAACTGCTGTATGGAAAGTGAATTTGCTTTATAAATTTTCACCCAAATCACAATTTAAAAAAAAAAAAAAATGAAAATGAAAATCCTCACTACTGGACCAATAAGCAATATCACAATAAATGGAAAAAAAAAGTTAAAAAAAAAAAGTGTCTTCTGAAACATGCGCACAAGGTATAGATAACAGAGGCAAATACTAATGTATGCACAATACTGCATTACCACTAACACCAAACATCAGGCTACAGATAAATGCACAGACAACTGAGAAGATCAGAGGTGGTTCAGTGAACAGGAATGTATCCTAGACCAATGGTACATTTGTTGTTGTTGTTGTTTGCCATCGAGTCGGCCCGACTCATAGCAACCCCTCCTTGAGTTTCCGAGGCAGTATCACAACGGAAGTAGGATTGCCCTACCTTCCTTCCGAGGAGTGGCTGGTGGGTTTTGAACCGCCAGCCTTCTGGTGAGCAGTCAAGTGCCCTAGGCACTATGCTACCAGAGCTCCTATGGTACATTTAGCTGAAGATAATCTTGCACAGATACTAGTGATACAAAATAACCACAATCATTACAGAAGCAACAGAAGACAGACTTGGAGTAATCCCTCAGAGACAACCAAACACCTTGGTAGAGAGAACCACCCGTCCTACTGACTCAGGACCATAGTATTGGGGGACACCAGGCTCAATTGGCACAGCATAATACATAAAAATCTTATTCAACAATCTACTTTGGTGAGTAATGACTGGAGTCTTAAAAGCTTTTGAGTGGCCCTCTAAGATGCAGCTAATGGTCTCCTCTCATCTGAAGAGAAGAAGAGTGAAGAATATCAAGGGCATTTGGAAACAATTAGTCCAAGGATATGATGGACCTCAAGACCAGAGGAACTAGATCATACCCGGCTACCAGTGCCAACCACTTGGGAAGGGATCAAAACTGGAGACATTGGATAGAGGGGGAGGGAAAATGCAGAACAAAACTCAAAAGCATAATAATGACCAGAATTACTGGTCGGATGGAGTCTGGTGGGACCCCCAAGACTATGGCCCTGGGATACCCTTCAAGCCTAGCATAGGACTCACTCCCAAGGACTGGCCATCAGCCCAACAGTAGGAAGACTTACATACAGAACACTCAACTCAAGGTGATGCATCCACCTACTCTGAGATATACCCCTTGGAGCAATTGGCCATAGGGCACCAGAGGGGCAGCATTCACATGGAGGGAGAGCTGGACAGACAGGAATACATAGTTAAGAAGGGCACCGGGAGAGGGGAGTCATGAGAAGGGAGGGGAGGAGAATGGGTTAGGAATGGGGATAGTAATCGGGCTGTGAAATCAAATGTACACAAACTGTTGAATGTAAAACAAATTCTGTTCTATAAATTTGCACCCAAAGCACAATTTAAAAAAAAAAAAAGAGGAGTGTCTTGGTTATCTAATGCTGCTCATGGTAGTTAAGTTGTGTGTGAACTTGGCTGGGCCTGGTTCGGAGTAGCTGGGCAGTTATTCCCCATGATGAGACTGGTAATCAGCTCCATGGTAGAATCTACTGAAGCAGTTGAGTAGCTGCCTTAGGGATGTGGTCTGCTTCAAGTTTATAAGAAAATACTTTCAGAAAGGTCTTGAGCTTTTTGGTACATCTGGATCCTGCATTCAGTCAAGTCTTCATCTCAGTGGCCTGCCTTGTTGTCTGCTGATCTTGGGACGGTTTCTGGACTTGAACTAGTGGCCTGCCATGGTGCTGGATAATCTTGGGACTGTGCCATTGTAGTTGCTGCCTGTGGGTTTGTCAGCCTCAGCAGCCAGCAGCTGCCTGAGTTAAAAGGAGCCTCCAGGTGCAGTGGGCTGGGAGCAAGAGGCAGAGCTGAAGCCCAAGGTCAAGGGGCCTTCACCCAGCCCCTAGAGCTGGCACTTTGAACTTGGACTTCTAGCCTCCTAAGCTGTAAGACAATGAATCCCTGTTTGTCAAAATCACCCACTTATGGTACTTTTTCTGTTAGAGCAGCAGAAGATGCCCAAAACAGAATTTGGTACCAAGAAAGTCAGGTGCTGCTCTGATAAATACCTGAAATGAGGAGACAGGAGTGGAGTGCATCCTTGGCTCAAGACTTTGGCAGAAAGATCCTGGCAGAGAGACGGCAGCAGCAGAGCCAAGAGACCAGCATGAGACAGTGACAGCCTTACCAGCCAATGGAACAAGAAAGCTAAGTGCCTTTTGGGCAGGAAGATTCCTGGAAGAGTGGGTTGCCTTCAGGCATTAATTGGCAGAAGCTAAGAGCCAGGGCTGATGGCCGGAACAAGGAAGGAGGGGAGAGCCCCCAGGCAGGAAGAGGGAGCCAGGGCCGATGGCGGAAACAGGTAGGGGAAAGGCCAGGAAGTGAGCAGAAGAACAGCTAAGGGAGACGAACTTGTCTGTCACTTTGTCATACTGTGGTGGCTTACATGTTGCTGTGAGGCTGGAGGCTGTGCCAGCGGGGTTGCCCACAGTGGACAGGTTTTGGCGGAGCTTCCAGACGGAGACAGACTCAGAAGAAGGAAGAACCCATCCACTTCTCAACGAATTGGCCAGTGAAAACCTTATGAATAGTAGTGAAACACTGTTTGATACATTACTGGACAACTTTATGAATAGCCCTGAAATATTGTCCTATACAGTGCTGGAAGATGAGCCCCTCAGGTTGGAAGGCACTCAAAATACGACTGGGGAAGAGCTGTCTCCTCTGAGCAGAGCCGATTTTAATGATATGGATAAACTACAGTTTTCGGGACCTCCATTTGCTGATGTGGTACAACTTAATAGGAGAAGAAACAGCTGCAAACATCCATTAGTAATCAGAACATGGAATGTACGAAGTATGAATCTAGGAAAATTGGAAGTTGTCAAAAATGAAATGGAATGTATAAAGATTGATATCCTAGGCATTAGTGAGCTGTAATGGACTGGTTTTGGCCATTTTGAATAAGGCAACCATATGATCTACTGTGCCAGGAATGACAAATTGAAGAAGAATGACATGGCATTCATCATCACAAAGAATGTTTCAAGACCTATACTGAAGTACAATGCTGTCAGTGATAGGATAATATCCATATGCCTACGAGGAAGATCAGTTAATACTACTGTTATTCAAATTTGTGCACCAACTATCAAAGCCAAAGAAGAAGAAATTGAAGATTTTTACCAACTTCTGCAGTCTGAAATTGACTGAACATGCAGTCAAGATGTGGTGATTATCACTGATGATTGGAATGCAAAAGTTGGAAACAAAGAAGAATCACCAGTTGTTGGAAAATTTGGCTTTAGTGATAGAAATAACACTGAAGATCGCATGATAGAATTTTGCAAGACCAATGACTTATTCATTGCAAATACCTTTTTTCAACAACACAAATGGTGGCTATACACATGAACTTCACCAGATGGAACACACAGGAATCCAATTGACTACGTCTGTGGCAAAAGGCGATGGAAAAGCTCAATATCTTCAGCCAACAGAGACCAACTGCTCATATGCAAGTTCAAGTTGAAGCTGAAGGCAATTAAAACAAGTCCATGAGGGCCAAAGTATGACCTTGAATATATCCCTCCTGAATTTAGAGGCCATCTAAAGAATAGATTTGATGCACTGAACACCAAAGACCAAAAATGAGATGAGCTGTGGGAAGACAGCAAGAACATTATCCATGAAGAAAGCAAGGGCCATTTAGAAGAAAAGAAAGGAAGAAACGACCAAAATGGATGTCAGAGGAGACTCTGAAACTTGTTCTTGAACAAAGAGTAGCTAAAGCAAATGGAAGAAATGACAAGATAAAAGAGCTAAAAAGAAGATTTCAAAGAGCAGCTCAAGAAGACAAAGTCAATTACTATAATGAAATGTGCAAAGACATGGAGTTGAAAAGCCTAAAGGGAAGAACGTGCTCAGCATTTCTCAAGCTGAAAGAACTGAAGAGGAAATTTAAGCCTCAAGGTACAATACTGAAAGATTCTATGGGCAATATATTTCCCTCCTTGGGTTTCCAAGGCAGTGTCACTACAGAAGTAGATTACCCAACCTTCCTTCTGAGGAATGGATGGTGGGTTTGAATCGCCAGCCTTATAGTTAGCAGTCAAGTGCCTTAAGCACTATGCCACCAGAGCTCCCATTGAGTGATGCAGGAAACATCAAAAAAAAAGATGGAAGAAATACACAAAGTCACTGTACCAGAAAGAACTGATTGATGTTAATCCATTTCAGGAGGTGGCATATGATCAAGAACCCATGGTATTGAAACAAGAAGTTGAAGCTGCACTGAAGGAAATGGCAAAAAACAAGCCTCCTGGAATTGATGGAATACCCATTTAGATGTTTCAACAAACAGATACCGTACTGGAGGCACTCACTCAGCAATGCAAGAGATTTGAAAGACAGGTACCTGACCAACTGACTGGAAGAGATTCATATTTGTACCCATTCCAAAGAAAGGTGATCCCACAGAATGCAGAAATTATCAAACAGTACCATTAATATCACATGCAAGTAAAATCTTACTGAAGATAACTCAGAAACGGTTGCAGCAGTATAGTGACAGAGAACTTCCAGAAATGCAAGCTGGATTCAGAAGAGGAGGTGGAACAAGGGATATCATTGCTGATGTCAGATGGATCTTGGCTCAAAGCAAAGAATACCAGAAAGATGTTTACTTGTTTTATTGATTATGCAAAAG
>NW_006921992.1:483701-492633 GCF_000298275.1 Orycteropus afer afer | reverse complement strand
ATTGAAGACTACAGTCTGCAGTATGGATTACACCTCAATATAAAGAAAACAAAAATCTTCACAACTGGACCAATAAGCAGCATCACGATAAATGAAGAAAAGATTGAAATTGTCAAAAACTTCATATTACTTGGTTCTATAATCAATACCAACGGAAGCAGCAGTCAAGATATCAGATGTCATATAGAATTGGGCAAATCTGCTGCAAAAGACCTCTTTCAAGTTCTGAAGAGCAAAGATACCTCCTTGAAGACTAAGGTGCACCTGACACAAGCCATGATATTTTCAATTGCCTCATATGGATGTGAGACCTGGACAGTGAATAAGGAGGATCAAAGAAGAGTTGATGCTTTTGAGTTGTTGTGCTGGCGAAGAATGCTGAACGTACCATGGACTGCTAAAAGAACTAACAGATCCATCCTGGAAGAAGTGTAGCCAGAATGCACCTTGGAAGCGAGACTAGCCAGACTTCACCTCACCTACTTTGGTCACGTTGTCAGAAGGGACCATTCCCTGGAGAAGGATGTCACGCTTGGTAGGGTGGAGGGTCAACAAAAAAGGCGAAGGCCCTCAAAGGGGTGGATTGACATAGTGGCTGCAACAATGGGCTCAGGTATAGTAAGAAGTGTAGGGCTAGCCCAGGACTGGGCAGTGTTTCATTCTGCTGTACAGAGGGCCGCTATGAGTCAGAGCCAACTCAATGGTACCTAACAACAACAAAGAGACCAAGGAAATGGGAACAGAGCTGCCTCAACCTCAAAGGGTGGGACCATGGCCTGTGGGGGTGGAACCACCACAGCCTCCTAGGTTTCAAAGAGTCAGTCCTTCACCAACTTAGTTCTGGAGTGTGGGGCTGCTCATTCATGAGGCCAGTGGGATGGGGCCATATCTGCTGCCCAAAAGTGAGGGGGCAGGGCTGCCATGCCCAAGAGGCAGAGGAGTGGAGCTTGCCAGGCCAAGGGGGTGAAGTTGTCACTTAGATGAACTAGGGGACTGGAGCCACCCAATGAAGGAGATGTGTATGGATGCCAAGTTGACAACAGGTAGAACTGTGGTAGTTAAGTTATGTGTGAACTTGACTGGGCCTGGTTTTGAGTGGCTGGGCAGCTGGATGTAGTTATTCCCATGATGAGACTGGTAATGAGCTCCATGGTGGAATCTACTGGAGCAACTGAGTAGTCACCTTAGGGATGTGGTGTGCTTCCAGTAGATAAGAGGAAGGATTGAGAAAGGTCTCAAGCTTCTTGGCATGCTTGGACTGTGCACGTGGCCAAGTCTTCTCCTCAGTGGCCTGCCATGTTGTTGTCTGCCAATCTTGGGACAGTTAATGGACTTCAATTACTGGCCTACTGTATTGCTTGACAGTCTTGGGACTGTGCCATTTAACTTGTTGACCTTCGGTTTATCAGCCTCAGCAGCCAGCAGCTGCTGAGTAATGAGACCTCTAGCTCCAATGGGCCGGGAGCAAGAGGCAGAACTGAAGCCCAAGGTCAAGTGGCTTTCACCCAGTCCCTAGAGCTGACACTTTGAACTCAGACTTCTACCCTCCTAAACTGGAAGCATTCCTACTTCCGTAGTGATACTGCCTCGGAAACCCAAGGAGGGGTCGCTATGAGTTGGGGCTGACTCGACGGCAAATAACAACAACAACAACAAACTGGAAGAGAATAAATCCCTGTTAAAGCCACCCATTTGTGGTATTTTCTGTTAGAGTGGCACTAGAGAACCAAAACACTGCTATAACAAAAATACCACAAGTGGGTGGCTTTAATAAACAGAAATTTATTTTCTCACAGTTTAGGAGACTGGAAGTCTGAATTGTCCGGCTCTAGGGGAAGGCTTTCTCTCTGTTGTCCCCTTGAGCTTCTGCTCCTGGGTGATCTTCATGTGGCCTGGCATCTATCTTCCCTCCCTCTCTCTCTACTAGTTCACTTTCTTGCTTCTTGTTGTTGTTAGGTACCATCGAGTCATCTCCTACTCATAGCGACCTAATGTACAACAGAACAAAACACTGCCCAGTCCTGTGCCAGCCCCATGATCCCTGCTATACCTGAGCCCATTGCAGCAGCCATTGTGTCAGTCCATCTTGTTGAGGGCCTTCCCCTTCTTCATTGACCCTCCACTTTACCAAGCATCACCTTTCTTTGGAATGAATACAAATACGGATCTCCTCCAGTGAGTTGGCCAGGTAGCTGTCTTCCAAATCTCTTGGCATAACCAAGTCCTGAAAGCCTTACTCCACCCACATCATTAAGGTCAGCTCTATTCTGAGGAGGCAGCTCTTTCCTAGTCATATTTTGAGTGTCTTCCAACCTGAGGGGCTCATCTTTTGGCAATATATCAGATAATATTTCAGGGCTATTTTTCAGTAATAATCAGACAGTGTTGCACCACTATTCATAAGGTTTTTCACTGACTAATTCTTTGAGAAGTGGATGACCTCTTCCTTCTTCTGAGTCTGTCTTCGTGTAGAAGCTCTGCTGAAACCCGTCCACCATTAGTAATCCTGTTGAAACACCAGTGGCATAGCCTCCAGCCTCACAGCAACACACAAGCCACCACCAGATGACAAACTGACAGACGAGTTTGTCTCTCTTAGCTGTTCCAAACTGCTCCCCTCCTGCTTCCTAGCCTTCTCTGCCTGTCCTGGCTCTCCAAAAGGCATCACCCACCATTTCTCAGCTTCCCTAACAGTTCCAGCCCTCCAAAAAGCCATCTGTGAAATCTAGACTCAAGCTATCTGCTTCCAAAGTGCAATGGATGGAACAGGCACAAGACATATTTCCACGCAAATGGAAGAAATTAGAGGGAAGGGAGGAATACCAGGCACCAAGCAAGTCCAAAACCCAGCTGAACAATTTACATTAGCTCTTGAGGCTTGAAAATAATCCTCTGTTCTCTGAGACCATCTGAGCAATGACCCTGCCCTGCAGACTCTGGGTGCTGGCCATGCCCTCTGGATTCTGAGCTGACGTCCTCGGCCCTGGGCTTCAGCTCCACCTTTCAGGCTCAATGAGACTGCAACTCTGCTCCCTCAGCTTTTGGCAGCCCTGTTCTCCCACTTTCTGAGCAGCAACCTCACCCCTTCAGCTCCAGCAGGCCCCGTTCTTCTGCCCCATGGGCATAGCAGCCCTGTTCCCTCAGCTCTGAGCAGTGGCCTTATCACTCTGACCCACATTAATGGCAGCCCCACATTTCAGAACCAAGTTGGTAAATATTTTATTCTTCAACACCTATGAGGCTGTGGCCCCACCCTTTGAGATCCAGGAGACCATGGCCCACCCTTTGAAACCCAGAATGTCCTGCTTCCTCTGCTCCTTCCAACAGTTCTGCTAAGTTTCCCGAGGGATGGTCCTTTTGTTTTCTTGGAGGACAACAGGTGTAGCTTCTTTGGCCTGTTTTCTGCTTATAGGATTCCAAGAGGCAGACAGAGTTCTTTCTTTTTGTTCTTTCTCTGTTCCCTTCAGACTAAGCTGATGGGTTTTCTGCTGTGGCAGTGGTTAGATCTATCAGTCATCGATTTATTCTCTTTAACACACAATCGTGTAGCCACGTCCTTGGTGAAGATTCTAGGACACATGTCCTTCGTTTGTACAACAAAATCTTCCAAATCTTTAAGTTGTTTCCATTTTGCACAGTTCATTTTGAAGTCCATTTCTTTCCTCTCACAATTACTATAAGCTGCAAAGAGAAATCACGTGACCCCTTTGAGAACTTGCTTAGAAATCTCATTAGCCAGATAGCCAAGTTCATCACTTACCAGTTTTACTTTTCATAAAACATTTGAATATAATTCAGACAAGTTCTTTGCCACTGCATAAAAAGCATCTCTCTTCATCCATTGTCCAATCACATGTTCATCATTTTCTCTTAAAGCCTCACCAGAAGCACATGTAACATGCACATTTCTGGCAACAGTCTATTGATGGCACCATATGCATTCTCTAAGACATGGAGACCTTCTCTATGGCTCTTCTCATTTCCTTCTAAGCCCTCACCAGAATTGCCTTTGACATCCATATTTCTACCAACAGTGTCTTCAAGGCAATCTAGGCTTTCACTATTAGGCACCTTAAAATTCTTACAGCCTCTTCCCACTACCCAATTCCAAAACCACTTCCACATTTTAGGCATCTGTTAGAGAGCACCCCACTCCCAGTACCAAATTCTGTCTTAGTTATCTAGGGTTGCTACAACAGAAATAGCATACATGGGTGGCTTTAATAAACAGAAATTTAGTCTCTCACAGTTTATTGCTGTTGCTATTAGGTGCTGTCGAGCCAGTTCTGAGTCATGGTGACCCTGTGTACAACAGAATGAAACATGGCCCAGTCCTGCACGATCCTCACAATCTTTGTTATGCTTGAGCCCATCATGGCAGCCACTGTGCCAGTCCATCTTGTTGGGTCTGCCCCTTTTCTCACAGGTTAGTGAGATTTAGACTAAATATCCAAATTCAGGGTGTCAGGGGAAGAGCCTTTCTTTCTCTGTCAGCTCTAGAGGAAGGTCCTTGTCTCTTTGAGCTTCTGCTCCTGGTTAATCTTCATGTGGCTTGGCATCTATCTTTTCCCATCTCTCCTAGCTCACTTGTTTGTTTAGTCTCTTTTATATCTTGCCCAAACTTGACTTGAGACACACCCTACATTAATCCTGCCTCATTACCATAACAAAGACAACCCGTTACCAAATGGAATTATAACCACAGGTACAGAGGTTATGAATTACAACACATATCTGGGGAAGACACAATTTAATCTATAACAGGGAGGAACACAGTGGTTAAGCATCTTGTCCAGAGGCACACAGCCCATGTGTGGAGAAGCCAGGATTTGAAACCAGTTGATCTGGTTTTCAGCATTCAAGAAGGGGTACAGAGGAGGGTTCTCTGGATGGCCACAGCCACCTTCTCAGCTTTCCTTTAAAAAATAAAATTAAAATACTATTTTAAGAATATTTGTGTGACTTTCACAGCCAGCTACCCAGAGGGACTGAGTAGTTGAACCTGTGGGCTAGGGACCATAGTCACAGGGGACATGAAGCTCAATTAGCATAACATACTACACAAAACATTGTTCCACCTCCTACATTGGCAAGTAGTGACTGGGATCTTAAACGTTTGCAAGCTGCCATCTAGATGCAACAATGAGTCTCTCCCCATCCAGAGCAAAGAAGAATGAAGAAAACCAAACATTCATGCAAACCATTAGTCCTAGCGACTGGTACACCATCTGATCTCCAGCCTATATGACTATGAGACCAGAAGAACTAGATGGTGCCCAGCTACCACTGTCAGCCACTTGGAAGGGGATCTATGTAGCAGATCCTGGATAGAGAGGGAGAACAATGTGGAACAAAACTCAAAATCATTTGGGGAAAAAAAAAAAAAATGGGGGTCATCATTAGTGATCACCTTGCAGGGTTGCAGTGAGGAGCAAGTGACTGCCCTTTGCTAGTCTGATAGAGCCTGGTGGGACCACTGAGACTATAGCCCCTAACTCCCCTTCAGGTTTGGAATTGAACCCATACCTGTGGCTTCCAGCCAAACAAAAGGCAGGCATAGGAGTTTAACATTTACCTGAGGTAGATACATTCGTTGGAGAAAACAATCATGGGAGAAAGAAGGGCTGCTTATGCACAGGAAGACAGTTCAGGGGGCAGGAGTGCATGGAGGGATGGGCACAGGGAAGAGGTAACTATCGGGAGGAAGTGGAAGGGGAGCTGTTGCATTGTGATAAATTGTGGTCAATGTCATGAGACAAAGTGTATGTGAACTGCTACATGGAAAGTGAATTTGCTCTGTAAACTTTCACCCAAATCACAATTAAAAAAAAGAAGAAGAATATTTGTGTGACTTTTCTTTTTTAGATTCCCTGGGTGGTGTAATGGAAGGAAGACTGGGCGATCTATTTCCGTAGAGATACCACCTCGGAAACCCAAGGAGGGGTCACTATGAGTCTGATTCGACTTGACAGCAGTGAGTTTGTTTTTTTTGGTTTGGGTGGTATAAACAGCTAATGAGCTCAGCTGCTAACCAGAAGATTGGAGGTTCAAGTCCACCCAGACGCACCTCGGAAGAAAGCCTTAATAATATCCTTCTGAAAATTCAGCCGTTGGAAACCCCATAGAGCACACTTCCATTCTGATACACATGGGGTCACCCCAGTCAGGGTCAGCTGGATGGCAGTTAATTGGTGGGTTTATTTTTCTTTCGGATTCTTTTAAAGGAATGACAGAAACAAAACATCTTTGTCATAAAAAGAATCAAAGAATACTGAAGTCTATAAAAACAAAAGCTCCCCCACACTCCTACTCCCCAGGCACAACCAAGGAATGGGGGACAGGAGGGGTTCATGAAGTAACCCACACCACTTCCCCCAGTTGAGGGATTGTGGGTACAAGTGAATGGGGGAGACATATCTGGCCACAGCTTTCTGAAATAAGACTGACCTGCCCCCACCTCAGCTACATGCCTTCTTAAATGCATCACCTCCCCAAATGGTCACAACATCCCAGTGTAATTAGGCCCATTTCACAGATGGGGAAACTGAGGCCCAGTGAGGCTGGGCCATCTCCGCAAGGTCACATGACCATCTACAACTCTGATCCTGACTAATCTCATGCAGAGTCCTTTCTCTTTAACCACTGCTTTCTCCCACTCACACCACGGGGTACACACATATGGGGGGTACACGGAAGGAAGGGGTGTGAGGGTAAAGTCCAGGGGGACAGCAACAGTCTCATGGAACCCCTCTCTGCTCAGCCTGTCTTCTGGGGCCCTGCCTGCCTGGGATGAGCTGTCTCCCCAGCCTCTCTCTGCCTCACCCTCCCTCCTGACTCTGCCAGGATGCCCACACAGCATGGGAATCTGAGGGACTCAGTGGAGCTCGGACGCCCAAGGAAGCTCAAGGACGGTGAGGGGATTGTGCACAGGGAGGCCAGAGCTCCCTTCCCGGGATCCAGTGCCAGCTCAGCTACTTACTGGCTATGTGACCCTGGGCAAGTGGCTGAGCACTGCTGGGCCTCAGCTTCCCCATCTGTAGAGTGGGGTCATCATTAGTGATCACCTTGCAGGGTTGTGGTAAGGAGCAAGTGACTGCCCTTTGTGATGTTACATAGACTAGAGGACAAGGAAGGTTATTTTCAGTGGTGTGAACAGTTAAGTTCTTGACTACTAGTTACAAGGGTTGGTGGTTTGAACCCACTCAGCAGTGCCAGGGAAGAAAGCCTTGGTGATCACCTTCTGTAAAGCCAAGAAAACTCTATGGGCTGGTTCCACCCCATAGACATGGGATCACCATGGCTCATAGTCTGTTCAATGGCAATGCATTTGGTTTTTGGTATGGGACATGGCCATCACTTTTCTGTTTGTCATACTTTGGTGGCTTGCATGTTTCTGTCATGCTGGAAGCTATACCACCAGGATTTCAAATACCAGTAGGGTCATCCATGTTGGTCAGGTTTCAGTAGGGTTTCCAGACTAAAATGGACTAGGAAGAAGGGGCCGACTTCCCAAAATCAGCCAATGATAGTCCATTCCTATGGACCACAAAGGAATGCTGTCCAATATGGCGCTGAAAGATGAGCCCCTTAGGTTGGAAAGCACCTAAGATACACAGTGGCTGTGGCCATGGACTTGAGCAGACCAACGGTGGTAAAGACGGCTTGTTGTTGTTGTTGTTGTTGTTGTGTGCCATTGAGTCGGACCCAACTCATAGCCACCCCTCCTTGGGTTTCTGAGGCAGTATCACTAAGGAAGTAGATTGCCCCATCTTCCTTCCAAGGAGGGGCTGGTGGGTTTGAACTGCCAGCCTTCTGGTTAGCAGTCAAGTGCCTTAGGCACTATGCCACCAGAGCTCCCTAAAGATGGCTTAGGACCCCACAATTTTTGTTCTGTTGTGCATGGGGTCACCGTGAGCTACAGCCAGCTCAATGGTAACTCACAATAACAACAGAAGACAAGCCAAAATCCAAGCCCACTGCCGTTGAGTCAATTCCGACTCACAGCGCCCCTACAGGACAGAGAAGAACTGCCTCATAGGGTTTCCAAGGCTGTGAATCTTTACAGAAGAGACTGCCTCATCCTTCTCCCATAGAGCAAGTGGTGGATTCCAACCACCAACCTTTGGGTTGGCAGCCAAATGCTTTTAACCACTGCACCACCGGGGCTCCTAACACAAGGCAAAGCAAGTAGTAAATGCTTTGTAAATGTCACCTTTAATTGTTCCTTTTTCCAGAACTTCTTTGGCCTCTGACAAACATCTTGAGACTCTGAAGGGCAGAAGGGAGCTGTGGCCACCCGAGGTGGAAGGGGCCCCAGGCAGGACCTCTCCTCCAGTCCTGGTTCCCCAAACCTGGAGGACCCAGCTGTGGCCCTGCAGGGGTGGAAGCGTCCCATTGGTGCAGGATGTCCTCACCAGGTGCCTTTTCACAATGTTCTTGGCAGCAGCTGTTGGTTAATATGTGATTTAAGAATTTGAGCAATTTCACAAAAGAAAGAAAGAAAGAAAGGGGGAAGTTCCCCCTTGCTCTGCTTCCTGGGGGTTGCGGGCCTTCGGGACCCAGTTCCTCCCTTCCTCAGCCAAACCGCCCACAGCCTCAGGAGTGAAGTTTTCCTCGTCCAGACCTGTTCCACCTTGGTCCTATTGAGTCACAGTGACTTCCTTTTCCTGCCTGGGGCAACTACGGCCCCTCCAGGGACCTCCACGATCCCTTGCATTCCTCCCCTGCCTCTGCCAGGATCCCTAGTGTCACCAGGCCCGCTTGGCCCTGGGCCTTCATGTCTTTTAAAGTTGGGCAAGCTGAAGACCGCAGACCTTTCCCTCCCGCTATTCTGTTGGTGTTGGTATTGCCATCGCGTCAGCTCTGACTCATGATGATGCCACGCGCAACAAAGCAAAGTGCTGCCCAGGCCTGCGCCATCTCCATGATCAGC
>NW_006921992.1:480800-482544 GCF_000298275.1 Orycteropus afer afer | reverse complement strand
GCTGGGCTCAAGCATCCAGGCACCCCTCGAGTATCCCACAAATAAAAGGTGAGAAAATGTGCCAGGTTGTGACTTTCCATACAAGCCAACTAGTTGCTGAGGGAAAGTTCTCTGGAGAAGAAGAGAAAAATAAAAACACACCAGTTGCTCTGAGGTGCGTTCTGACTGGTTGCAACCCCGTGTGCATTGGAGTAGAACCGCTCCACAGCGTTTTCACCGCCTGAGACCTTTTGAAGATAGATTGCCAGGCCTTTCTTCTTAGGCACCTCGGGGGGGATTTGAACGACCAACCTCACAGTGAGCAACCGGGTGTATTAACCATTTGCACCATCCGGGGATTTCTCTTTGAACAACAATCCCGGCCAATTCCAGTGGAATGGAGGAGAGAGTCGGAGTGTGACTCTCAGGAGATAATGGAGCGAGACTAACACTTTCAAGTGCAACAATGGCAGGGACCCAAATCCAGCCCACTGATCATAGTCATGCAACAGTCCCGACCTTCTGATGTGATGCAGTGAGTCCCTGGGTGGCACGGGTGGTTAAGCACTCGGCTGCTAACAGAAAGGTTGGGAGGTTCAAACCCACCCCGAGGCACCTCAGAAGAAAGACCTGGTGATCTCCTTCCAAACAATCAGCCACTGGAAACCGTATGGAGCACAGAGCTATTCTGACACCCATGGAGGCACCATGAGTCAGAGTCAACTCCGAGGCAACTAGTTACTGGCGTGACACGACAGGAAATGCCTATCTCACTAGTGAAAGTCTCCTGTGGCCTCCACTGACCCCGAATCTAATCCAGCCTGGCCTTCTGCCCACCTGTTGATGGTAAACTCAGCACGGTGGGGCGGGGGTGGACGGAGCACTAGGAAATAAGTTATACAAGGTCACAAGGAAGAAGCCAGCCAGATCCAGAGTGGGGTCATCGCACAGGGCAGGAAAAGAACAACCAAGGCACTACAGCAAGGAGTGATGATTACCATCAGGCAATGAGAAGAGGTCTCTCTGACGTTTGAGCTGAGATGAGAAGAAGGTGGGGGATGCAAAGAGCTGAGGGAACAGCATGGCAGGCAGGGAGATCAGCACGTGCAAAGGTCCCAGGGCAGGAACAGTGTGGTATGTTGGGGAACAGCATTGAGGTCAGTGTGGCTGGGATGCTGCGGGCACTTGAGGGGGTGGTGGGGATGGAGTTGGGGGGGAACTTTGCAGAATGCAGAGAGGGGGAGAGTGTGTTATAAACTATATAAGGAAATGTGCCATTTAGACCATTTTTAAGTGCACAGATTCAGTGAGATGGATCACATTCACCATGCTGTCCAGTCATCACCACTATCCATGTTCAAATGTTTTGAAACCTGGGTTTGATTCCTGCCAGGCCACCTCATGCCCAACCACCACCCATCTGTCGGTGGAGACTTCATGCGGCTGTAACGTTGTGCTTTCTGCAGAGCTTCCCTATGAAGACAGACCGGGAAGTAAGGTCTGGTAACTGACTTCCAAAAATGAGCCAATGAGAACCCCATGACAACAGTCCGATCTGCACCTGGTCATGGGGTAAGGCAGGACGGGGGAGTGTTTTGTTCTGTTGTGCATGGGGTCGGCGTGCGCCAGGAGCCAACCGGACAGCAACAAACAACAAAGAGAAACTCTACCCCTTAAGTAGTAACTCCCCACGCCCCCTTCCCCAGCCCCTGGGAACTGCTAATAACGTTTGCCTCTAACCATTTGCCTAGTCTAAGACTGGCAG
>NW_006921992.1:445703-479755 GCF_000298275.1 Orycteropus afer afer | reverse complement strand
AATCAACCAACCTCTCTCCCACTCGCTCCGTTTCCTTCCGGTTAAACCGCTTTCCTGCCAAGGCCAGGCCGACCTCTGGACAACCAGAGCCAATGGTCTCAGGGGTCTGCGCCAACGCACTTTCTTCTGCGCCCCGCCCCGCCCCATTCACTCGATGACCTCGAGTGCGCTCATAGGTAACGACGGGCTTGTGTTTTTTGTTTCGAGAATCTCTCGACTACAAAACTGTGTGCATCTTTTCTGGGGTTTCCTTGAGTTCCCTGCATTTTTGGAAAGGTATGCGACCCAAATGTCAGGGTCAAACCTCAGGGGGCGTAGAAGGAGGGTCCCAGGTGCCCTATCTTCACCCACGCGCTCCTGGTCGCAGACCTGCCTGGGCCACAGCCTCAGAGCAGACAGAATGGAAATAAGTGGGGCTCCACCAGGGGGCGCTGTTCCCAGCCTCCCCACTGGCTCATCTCAGGCCCCTTCACGAGCATGGGTGCTCGCAGAGTGCACCGCTATTAAAACCAAACTCACTGCCACGGAGTCATTTCCGACCCACAGCGAGCCTATACGACAGAGTAGAACTGCTCAGAGCATTTTCAGAGTTGTAAATCTTTCCAGAAGCACACTGCCTCATCTTTCTCCGGCGAGCAGCATCGCTATTAGACTGGCTCTATTGAATGGACACGCCTCCCCACCCGTTTCAAATCCCTTCTATTGGCCTCTTTTACTGCCAGCAAACCAATAGCCCAAACCCGTTGCCACGGAGTCAGTTCTGACTGACAGCGGCTCCATGTGTTACAGAGTAGGACTGAGCTCCACAGGGTTTCTTTCACAGAAGCAGATGGCCAGGCCTTCCTTCCGCGGTGCTGCCGAGTGAGCTCAACCCCCAACTTTAGGTTAGTAGTTGAATGCCAACCATCTGCCCCATCCAGGGACCTCCACTGTCCAGCAGGGGCCCCAAATCCTCTTGGCTCTCAGATCTTGCTACTCTCGCCCAATCAATACCCTCATCCTCCAGCATCCTAGCCTGCTTTCTTGCCCTTGTCTCTGATGTGCTCTCACTTCCCTTCCCTGAGTTATTCCCCTTCATCTTCATTGTCAACTCAAACTATACTTCCTTCTCCAGGAAGCCTTCCTTGACTTCCTCAGATGGCTGGCACCCTCTGGGCTCCCACAGCCTCCTGTGCTGTGGAGCATTTGTCTGGCTGTGGGTTTGTGCCTCTAGAGAGAGGGCTCCTTTCTGTTTTATTAATGGCTATGAGACTCACACCTCATTTTAGCCTTGTAAAGGCTCTGCACCTAGGAGCCCAGGGCTGGGAGGGTTCTCACTTGCTGGAATGGGAACTGGCATCCCACTCGCACACCGGCTGGTTCTGATTCCCAGGAGCTGGAGACAACCCCTGGTCTCCTTCGGCTGCAGGCCGTGCCAGGACAGTTCCTGGGACGCAGGCAGGACACAAAGGCTGCACTGACAGCTCCTTTTAAGTCGCCAAAATAATTCTGGTGACAGTGAAGTCACAGCAGCCATCACGTGTCCAATGCCATCAGCTTTACCTGCTACCACCATCTCTGTGATCCGCTCTGCAAAGCAGCAGAAACGTTGCTGCCCTTTTGGGATGCGGGAGGCAGTGTCTGGGCCCAGGCCTCCCAGCTAGTATATCTTTGAGCCAATATTCAAAGTGGGGCCCAAGTTCTCAGCCTCCACAAGGGGTTAAGATGTGCTTCGGGGCCCAGCAGCGCTCTTCTGTGCCGACAGGTGTCAGGGAAGGGTTCGGGCAGGCAATAGGGTGGGGTGGGGCCTGAGGCACAGATCTGAGAATGACACCCAAGGAAGGCTGGTCCAGCACAGCTCCTAGGGGCTCCCTCAGAAAGACAGCAAGGTGGCTATGGGCTAGCAGGCAGGAGGGAGGAGTTTATTTTTCTGGGAAGGTCAGGGTGGGCGGGAGAAGGTCAGGGCAGGGGAATGTCCTCCAGCTTCTGATCCAGCGTCTTGAGGTCGTCCAAGAAGCGGGTGGGGGTGAGGATGTGTGAGGAGCCTGGGTAGGAAGACAGGCTGGGGAGGTGGGGTTGCTGCCTCGGGCCCTGACATTCACCAGGGTCCCAGCCCTGGGACCTCACCCTAAGGACCTGTGAATCTAGAACTCTAGCAATGTAGGGGTCTAGCCTCCAGTGACCCCTTCCCTGGGAACCCTAACCCCACCCCGAGAGCCCCAAGAGTCCAGCCCCCAGCCCCCTCTCTCAAGGATTCAGGAGTCCACCCTTCTCCCTCACAGAGTGATCCAGCCCCCAGGGACTCCAGCTTCCAGCCCTTTGGGGACCCAGGAGTCAGGTGTCAGCTCCCACCCTTCTAATAACCCTAGGAGTCCAACCTGGCCTCCCAAGGATCCGGGAGTGGGGGAGTCCAGTACTCCTCCAGGGGCCCCAGGTCCCAGCCCCAGGAATCCTGCCCTGCCCCAGGAACGCCACACTCACCGCCACCACCTCCCCAGCCCAAGTTTCTCACCTATGAGCACCTCCCATTTGCCTTCAGTGGCTCTGGTCACCTCATAGGCGGCTCTCATCTCAGACATGGCCACACCGCCCATGACATACACAATGAGCCGGGGCCCCGCCCGCGCCTCCACACCCGCCTTGTTCTTGTGCCAGTGGCCAAAGCGGGCACTGTGTGTGAAGGGGCAGAAGTCAGTCCAGGCAGGAGAGCCCCCAAACCATGCCATCATCCAATGGCCTGGGCACTACTGGGGGTGGAGGTCAGCCCCCCACCCACCGTCCCCTGGCCCTCACCTGACGGCAGCCTGGGAGCTGGGTATAGGGGCAGGGTCAGACACAAAAGGCCACAGCCTCCGGTCCAGCCGGTCCTCCACGGCATCCTGGCGGCCCAAGAGGAAGGTTTGCAGAAAAGCCCCAGGCAGGGAAGGCAGACTCTAGGGCGTGTTCCAGGGCTAAAACCCCACAGACAAGAGGCACCGCCTAGGTCAAATTCCAGCCCCCTTGGGGTCCCAGAAACCGCGGCCCACAGCCCTTAAGGACCCAGAAATCATCCTGCTCCAACTCCTTAGTGGTCTGGGAGTCTGAGTCCCTGGGACCTCAGGGACCTAGGTGTCTAGGCCTCCAAAGTCCATGGGAACAAGGGGGCCAAAGATCACTGGACCCCCAAGTGGGAGGTGCCAGGACTGCAGGAGGCCAGGCTCCTATGGGCTCCCCAGGTGGGCAGGCGGGGCTTCTAGGAGGCAGGAGAAGAGAAATGGCAAGTTCAGGAAGGTGGGGGCCTCAGCAGGACAGAGGTCGGGGAATGTTGGTAACAAGGCATTTTCTAGTAAGTCTCACAGCTCAGCAGGAGAGGAGGAGAGCGACCAATCAGACGCTGCCTGCACCAGGGCAGGACTTGGGGGATGGGGGCGTCAGCTTCCCCCCTCCCATCCTGCGCTCCAGCCAGTGGCAGGTACCTCCATCACATCCTTGATGACTGGAGTCCAGCGGGACAGCTGGTAGGTGGGCTCCAGGCGCTCCCTGCGCTCCGGCCGGCTCGAGGGGCCCGACCCCTAGGGGGTTGGGGGTGGGAGCACGGGGAGGTGAGGGGGCAGTGGGGGGAGAATGAAGCGGGTCACAGATGGAGCAGAGGCCTCATGTGTTTGGAAGGGGATGCAGACAGAGGTGGAGAAAGGAAACAGTGAAAGAGTGAGAAACCGAGACAGAAATACAGAAGCAGTGAGAGAAAGAGAGAGAGACAGAGGAGGGGGAACAGAGGGGGTTCAGATGGGAACAGAGAGAGAGAGAAGGGGAACAAAGGGAAAGACGGGATCAGAGAGAAACAGAGACACAGAAACAGGGAACAGAAAGATGAGGGGGCAGGAGGGTAGACAGAGGACGGGGGAGAGGGGACAGAGAGACTGCAGGGGACAGGGACCTGAAATGTGTGGATGAGTGGTGGAGGTGGAGTACAGAAAGGTGTCCGTGTGGGGCCGGAGAGAGAGGAAGAGGCTAAGCCGAGAGCTGACACAAGAAGGTGTGGTGTGCTTTGTGGCTGGGGCCCTGAGACCTCTGGGAGGCTGGGTCAGTGTGCCCCACCCCCAATGCCAGTGAGCCTACTTTCCATTCCAGCCACACACCCACCCCACACCCCAAGGACCAGGGCTCTGCCCCCGCCCCCAGCCTTAGTGCTCTCTGTCCCTCAGGACCCAGGCTCTGCCTCAGTGCCAGCTGCCAGGACCCCCTGCCCCCTGCACAGCTCACCCCCGGGTTGGTGACGGTGCCCCCCAGCTGCTCCAGGTTCCGGATGAGGCTGCAGTGCGCCTGCACGTTGGCGTGCTGGATTAGCTTGGCCAGGTTCTCCTCACTCACACCTGGAGGGGGACGTGGGGTGACCCAGTAGGTTTCCAGGTTAAGGGGGTGGGGGTGTCCCAAGACCAAGGAAACCCTAGGGTTAGTGCAAGGTGGGGATCCTGGTGTTAGAATTCTGGATTGGGAGCCCTGAGGGCATGGTTTGAAAGATCCTCAAAATTAGTTAGTGAACCTAGTTTGGAAGCCACAGATCTGGGGGGGGTCTCCATGTCAACAAACTCCCTGTCTATGACTGTCTCAGGGTCCAAGGGGTGTCTGTGAGGTTTGGCGTTCCCAGACAACAGGGGTGTCCCGAGCGCAGGGGAGCTGTGGCCGTGGCGGGGAGTAGGGAGCTCTGCAGTCCCCACGCCCTCCCACCCACCATTCCGCAGCAGGATATACAGCAGCAGGACCCGGATCTTGTCGTAGGCCGGCACGGCCGCGTCCAGCAACACCGGCACAATCAGCTTCATGGCGTCCTTGATCTTCTCTCCCTCTGCGTCGGAGCCCATGGCCAGGTCCTGCGGGTTGAGGGCCAGATGTCCCCACAGCCACCACACGGGCAGTGGGACGCGGCTGGGATGCGGCCAGCACAGATAGTCGCAGGGTCCTGGTGAGACCTTCTGAATCATCCCTCCCTGCCCCGCCCCTCCACAAGCCCCGCCCTCACCAAGGCCCCACTTCTCCAAGGCCTGCTTGCCAGGCCCTGCCCCTCCTCCAAGCCCTGCCCCTCTCACCTGCTCTGCTCAGGGTCCCACTCTTCCACAGGCTCCGCCCCTCCCGGGACCCACCCCACTCAACTGGCCCCTCCCACAAGCCCCACCTCACACCAGTCCTGCCTCTCCCCAGGCCCCACCCCCACCTGCTCCACACTACACAGCTTCTCCACCGAACCCTTGAAACGCTTCATGCAGTCATCAGCTAAATTCAGGTGCGTGGAATACTGCGAGGGGAGGGGAGGGCGTTGGGATACAGAGGTTGCACTAAGGCAAAAAGGGGTACAGGGTCATGCCTCCTTTCCCACCCCCCACACACCCTCCTACACATACCTTGTTCAGCTCCTTCTGGTACTGCGGCATTTTCTTCAGAATGTGGGACAAGTCTTTGATGTTGGCCTAGAGCCGCGGGTGGGATTAGGACAGGAGAGGACGTGAAGCCAGGCCCGGACGTTCCCCTGCCCCCGCTGCCTGGTCTGGCCCACCCCTACCTTGTCCGTGGTAAGCCTTTTACTCTCACAGAACGTCTTCAGGAGCTCCGTGACCTTCCTGGCAGGGAGGGTTGGCAGGAGTGAAGTTGGGGGTTGATGCTAAGGTTGCAGCTAGTGGGTTAGCTAGCGTGGAAGGGTCGCAAAGCAGCTGAGGGGGCGGGGCTAGGCTGGGCGAGGGGCAGGGTGGGGCCAGCAAGGGGCGGGGCCAGGCCGGAAGAGGGGCGGGGCATGTTTGAGGGTCCAAGTGCAGACAGAGGTCACCTGACCAAGTGCCAAGCAAGACACAGGGGAAGAAGGCCGCGCTGGGGCACATGTGGGTAGGGACCACGTGCAGAGGGGTCACACCGCCCTGCCTCCACTGCGACGCACTTGGACACATCAGCAATGTGCATGTGCCGTAGCTCCACCCACAGGTCATCGTCCTCATCCAGCAGTACAACCTTCTCCCGCGCCTCGCTCAGCCCTGTGGTCTCATACCTAAGAGCAGGGTAGGGGCGTGGGGAGGGGAGGCAGTCAGTGGCCCCAGCTGAGGGCCAGGGCCCCAGGTCTGTGGTTCCATGGTGATGGAGGCAGTCCAGATCCCCCACGGGCCCACCTGTACGTGTCCTGCTCGATGTCCAGTAGGTCATAGGCCATGGCCTGGAGCGTGAGCTCATGCAGCAGTGGAGACACAGGGTCAGCGGCCCGGTCCACGATCAGGAGCTGTGAGCGGGTCTTCTCAGGGCCCTGAGGGGAGAGGGCAGGTGTGAAGACACTGACTTTGACCCTGGAGGGCCTCGCCCCTCTGTAGCACTCCCCCTCACCTCGCCCAGGCTGGGTGTGTCAGCCTTGAAGGCGTTCAGCTTGGCCAGGATGGCATGGGCCAGCTGCGCTGTGTCCTCTGGGCCCCTAGGGGGAGAGGTGGTCAGACACGGGCAGCAGGGTATGAGTGGGGAGTGCCAGGCACAGAACAGGGGTCAAGGATGGACATCAGGGATGAGATTGAATAGCCAAGCCAGAGACTAGGGTGAGAACTGGGCCTGGGTCAGAAGAGGTGAAAGGCTGGCTGCAGGGTGGGGTCAAGGCCAGGGCCAGCATTGGGGTGGGGTCCTCACTTGCGGTAGCGGATGGCTGGGTACTCCTGCAGCGTGGCACACAGGGTGGCAATCTGCTGGGCCAGTGCCTCGAGCTGCCGCGCCCGCTCCCCCGCCCGGAATGGGCAGTACAGGTTATAGGTGCTGTGGGGGGCATCCAGGGAGAACACCTGGGAGGGCCAGAACCACCAGGTAAGTGCACACCTGCACAATTTCCACCAGCCACCAGCACCTGCCTCTCTCAGGGCTTCCCATGGTCCCTGCAGCCTGCTCTGCCATCTACGAGGTAGGTGGGGAACAGCCCCCACCCCAGGCCTGGAGAAACTGGGGGATCCAAATCAATACCCCAGCTCCCTTCCCTCTAGAGTGAGACAATGAGTGTTCCCCCCTGCTGCATCCTGGGGCTCCCCACTGCTGCATCCTGGGGCTCCCCGGTGGCAGAGAACTCCAATTGCCCACAGGCCAAAGCTCCTTCCCCTTCTCACTCCCTCTGGGCATTCCTTTGCCTTGGCTCTCCGTGGCTCAGTGTCTGTTTCTGAGGGAACCTGTGGACAATTGGTTCCAGACCCCCACATCTGCCCAGGCCTTGCCTGGTCATACCTGGGCCTCATAGGGTAGGAAGGCAAGGTGGATCTCTTTCAATGTCTTCACCGCCTTTGCCAGCCGAGAGCGGCCAAGCTCGCAGAACAGGGGCTCAGGGCAAGCTGAGATGATGAGCAGGAGGCATCAGGCCAGAGCAGCCCCACACCCCCTTACCCTGGTTCCTGTGTCCCAGGTCTTTCCCACTTACTGTCAGTGAAGAAGACATGGGCCGCTTTGTAGGTGAAGGTGGGGGTGCCCAGGAAGTCTGCGATCAGGGCCTGCACCGACTGGGGGATGTGATCACTTTCCAGGCCTGGCCCTACACCCCCAGGCTTGCCCTCCTTCCAGCTGCTGCCCATCCATCCCCCACATATGCACGCATACAAGCATAGAGGTACGCATGTGCACTTGTGCACACATATATATGCACACACACATACATGCATACCCCCACACACAGACATGAACACATGCACATGTGTGACAGCATGTATGTATGTATGCAGATATGCACACATACATGTCCATATGCACATGCATACAGGCACATGTGTGCATTTGTGTGTGCATGCACATAGAGGTATATGCGCGCACATCCATGTACACTCACATGTATGTACACACATGCATGCCCACACAAATACAGGCATACCTGTCCATATGCACACACACACAGAGGCATGTGTGTACATGCACACCTGTGCATGTCCCTGTACGCATACACGCACAGTCACATGCATACACACAGATACACATACACACGTATACACATGTGAATGCACACACACATAGGTATTGTGTACACAAATGTGTACCCCAAGACCCCTGGTGCTCCCATAGGCACCTTCTCCGTGGGGCTCAGCAAGTAGATGGCCTCCAGACTAGGGATGGGTTCTCGCCTCTTGTTGATGTCTTCAACAACTTGAAGGATCAGAGAAAGGGACATGGGTGGGGGGATCAGCACAGGGGGTGCATGGGGAGCTGCAGATTTGGGGAGTTGGACACTTAGGGAGGAGGGTTGGATGCCTGAGGTGCCAGACTCCCTGAGAATCTTAAGCAGAAGTTGGACACCCTGGGTCACACAACCTTGTGGGGGAGGGTCCCCACAGAAGACAGTGCACACTGAGAGTCTCAGACCCACAGGATCCACCCTGGGTGCTGACATGGGGCTCCACACACAGAAGCTGCATGTTTTGGGCTAACCCCTTAGGGGTACAGCCCAAGAGCCCTGTGTGGGCAGTCTGCACACCTCGGGGACCCACCCTCAGGCTGCATGTCTGGGAAGCATGCTTGAGAAGGTTACACACTCAATGCTGTATATCCAGGGAGCCTCATACTTGGGATTTGGGACCATTTCAGGGGGTCCTGCGGGATCCCACATTTGGGAGGCCCACACTCAGGTCCCACCAGAAGGCATGGGGCAGGGCATCCACTCACTGGTGATGCCCTCGGCCAGGATGTCTGACATTTTGCAGCAGGACGACAAGATGCGCATACTGGGGTGGTCCATGATGAGCACCTGTCCAGGTGGACAGACAGATGGACAGACATGGGCAGAAGAGGCCTCAACTGTAGCACCCTCCACCCCCACTGGTGAATCAGGGGTTATGGACAGGGCTGAGAGCTTCAAAGACAAGCTGGGTGGACCGACCTAGGACCCATCCCAAGTGGGTATGTACAAGGGTCCCAAGGCGATCTGCCTCACCCCTACCTTCCACTCCCCATCCTTTTTGACGCTTCGGATAACTCCACTTAGAATTTCTGCATGGAAGGGAGGGGTGAGCTTAGGATGCTGGCCCTCTCCTCCCTCTCACCAAAAGCATTCTCCACCTTGAGGGAGGACCCTCGTCTTAACTCCTGTGGACCCCACTCCCCATCCTATGCAGTAGCTGCCAATTTACAGGCAAGGAAACTGAGGTTCAAAAAAGCTGTGTAATTTACCTAGTACACTCAGTGCCTGGGGCAGAACGCCTGGGGCAGAAGAAGCCAGTTAGATGAGTCTGCTACATCAGGCTCCCATACAGGTCTGGCTGCAAACTTCCCCCAACACACATACACATCTGCTACTTTAACTTCTTCTGCTAGAGGTTTGAGCCTCACTGGGCCCTGCCCAGCGGAAGGGTGAGAAAAGGGACACAGTGGCCAGGCCGACCAACAGGGTGATGTCTACTGTTATCAGAACCGCCAGATAACCACTGGAAGGAAGGAGCAGCTGAGGAGGGAACTACCCAGACTGGGGGAGGGGGTGACTCCACCCCCTCCCCCAAGAACTAGGGCCAGGGAGACCTGGACACCTGAGTCCTTACCCTGAAAGGGGCTCCGAGGGACCAAGGAGAAAGCCGTTTCTCCCCACCACCCAACCCGGGACCTGAACACGCCCCCCAGAATCTCTGAGCACTCACTACTTGATCTTGACCACTGCACCAAGTCGGACCTAATCCGCACCTTGGGGCCCCGAGAGTCCAGCCTGCCCCAAACTTTGCCCAGCTCACAGACCCGGGAGCCTGGGCGTCCAGCTGTGCCCTGCCCGAGCTGGCACCCTAGTGGGCCCAGGCGTCCGGGCCCCAGAGTCTGCTACCGGGTTTGAGAGGTCCACGCCATCCCCAGTCCGCACCCTTGGGTCCCCAAAGTCCAATTTCCAACTCCGTTCCGCTCCAGCCCCGAGAAGTGGGCGGCCACGTAGGACCAAGCCAGCGCCCGCCCCCTCGAAAATCCCGGTGCTCGGGCGTCCAGCCTGGCCCATGATGCCCCACCGCCGGGGTCCCAGGAGCCCGTGCGCCCCTGGCCCTGGTTCCCCAGGAGACCTAGGAGCCCAACCTCAAGGGGGCACTCACTTTCCCTCACCACCGCCTTCAGCCCGGATGGCGCCATCTTCCCCAGGGGCGCCGCCGCCGCTTCCGGGTCTGTCCTAAGGTGGGGGCGGGACCCTCACGTCATCCACGTGGGCCCCGCCCTGATGCTCCGCCCCCGAGCACCTGGCCCCGCCCCGCCCTCGGGAACGCGGGGAGGCTGAAGAAGCTGCCTGGAGAGTGTATCCAAGCCAACGTGCACGCAGTCGCTAGGAAGGCACGCCTCGACGACAACCCTCGCTCCTCGTGACACAGATGTGAGCACGGGCACACGCTTCTCCTGCTTGCGTGCAGCACCAGAAAAGTGGCCTCAAAGGTCAAGTGCCTTAATCTTCCGGGCAAGGTGTCACCCTGTCCTAAATTGCTCTATGCCTGCGGGGCCACGATCCTATCTGGGCATGGAGCCATGACCCACTTCCCTTACTTTCTCGGGGAGCATCTCATAAACTCTGGAGGCCTGACGTGGTACCTTAGTTGCCCAAAGTTTTGAGTCTTGCTGACAATCTAAAGGTGGATGGTTCTTCCAACCCTCTAGCAACACCGTGGAAGGAAGGCCTGATCCGCTCCTGTGATTTGTTGCCACCCTCGAGTGGATTCTGACTCATGGTGACCCCGTGTGTGCAGAGTCCATAGCGGTTTCAAAGCTACGACCTTTCAGAAGCAGATCGCCAGGCCTGTCTTCTGAGGCACGTGTACGTGGATTTGAACTGTCAACCTTTTGGCTAGTAGTCAAGCGTTTCCGTGTGCCACCCAGGGTCTCCACTGAAAATATTGTTGATGAGTGCTGTTCAGATTCCATTTCACATGTGATGAAGTAGAAGTGCCACCTAGGACTTCATTAGCTGTCATCTTTCTGGAAGCAGATCACCAGGTCTTTCTCCTAAAGCACTCCTGCATGGGTATGAACCAGCAACCTTTCCGTTAGCAGCAGAGTGCATAACTGTTCCACCACCCGGCTTCCTTCCATAAAGATCACAGCCAAGAAACTTTATGCAGCAATTCTACTCTGAAACACATGGGGTCGCTGTAAGTCAGACTCGAAGGCAACAGCTATGGTTCCTTCATCTGGCTGATAGTCTCAAGTCTTCCAGGTTGTAAACTTTCACCCAAACTATAATTAAAAACTCTGCCAGGTGTCAGGCTGTCTGCCACTTACTTACACAGGACAGGCATGGACCATATGTCAGGGAAGACTGAGAGGGTCCCTGCCCATGTGACACTTAAAAGTTGAGTGAGGGAGATGGGAGATACACCAGTCAGCCAGCCAGTCAGTCATGAAGGAAGTAAGCAGGGATGAGATAGGGAGTGCCTTGTGGGGGGCTCCTCTGCTGAGGGTGGTCCTGGAAGGCCTCTCTGACAGGGTGGCCTTTAGACTTCAATCTGAGTGATGGCATCTGGGTGCCACTGAGCAGGATCTGGCATCCGGGTGCCACTGTGCAGGGTCCAAGGAGAGAAAAGGAATGGGCTTGGAGGTGTCCAGGCAGGCTGGGGTGAGGTTGGCATGGAACGGGGCATGGGTGGGAGGTGAGGTCGGAGGGAGGGGTTGCAGGAGCCAGACATATCTGCAGGACAAGGTAGGTAAGTTTGCCTAGGCCTGGGGGGTTTCCTGGGATGCAGGGCTTTCAATGAGAAAACTGGGGCAGTTTGGGATAAACTTGCACGGTTGGTCACCCCAAGTAGCCACTTGGGTTTGTTTTCTTTTTAAACAGCTTCACTGCAATGTAATTCACAACCATAAACTCACCCAGTTAAAAGGTATGATTCAGAGGTTGATGGGGGTGGGTCTGAGATCACAGTCAATTTTAGAACATTTCGGTTACCTGAGATGTCTGGGTTTTATCCTGAGAACCACGGGGGCTAAGGGTGAGTTCTGAGCAGGGGAGGAGGACCCTCGCAGGGGGGAGATAGGTTCAGGGCAAAAGGGGGAGCTGAAAGACAGCGGGGATGCCAGGACCCCTCCAGGTCTCAGGCTGACCCCTGGGGGGAGTCTGCACTTGATGAGGGAGACCGAGGTCTTTGGCTTGTCATCAGGACTTGGGACTCTGGAAAGGCTGTCACGAGGGCCCTGGGTGGGGGCGGGGCACCTGGGGGAAGGGCCGTACAGGGGCAGGTGTAAGGCAACTAGTTTATTCTGAAAAGAAACCCTAGCCAATTTCAGGAAGGGCACCTTGGAGAGAGGAAGGGACAGGGGTGGATGGGGTCCTCCCCAGCGGCACCCTCTCCTAGGGCGAGCCATCCACTGCTCAGTGGAGGGACAGGGACTTCTTCAGCCCCCAGTGGGGCAGGGAGAATGGATTAGAAAAGACAACTCAGCCACATTTGAGTGGCCAGGGGACAGGAGACCTCCAACCTCACTGCGTCAGCCTCACCCCTGGGTTAGTGTCAGGCCAATCACTGGACCTTAAGCTGGGCACCCGGGCAGCAATTAGACAGAAAGACAGCCAGGAGACCCCTTGGAATCGCTGCCAAGGGGCTGGAGCTGGGTTGGCTGGCGATGCCTCAGGCGGGTGCAGGGAGGAGGAACGGGGTCCTCAGGTCCAAGTCCAGCTGCCCTTAGCCTACCCCTGCAGGCGGCAATTGCTCTTCCAACAGAGGCAGCTAGAAGTGCCAGTGGAGATGGGGAGTATCTTGGGGCTCAGGTGGACTGTCCTTACTGCTTCCTACAACGGGTTGCAGGCCCTGCCCCAGCTGGCCACACCCTGCCTATTTCCCTGTCCATTCCCAATGGGCCCACATGGCCCCACTCTCCACACTTTGGTGGGCCTGCTACACGGGAGAGTCCTTGGGGCCCAGCAAGGTCCAAACCCAGGTCACCATAGCCCCTCCCCAGATCCAGCAACGTTCTGCAGAAACAATTATCTGGATCATGTTTATGGGGCTTAAGCTTGGGTGGGAGCAGATGGGGCGTGCGCTGGGGATTTGGAACTGGGAGGGGATCCACTTCCCCACCTCCCAGCCTTTTTTAAAAAGCCTTCTAGGGCACAGGGCCAGAGCAGAGGCCAGCAGGACGGTGTACAGCAACCAGGGGAGGGGAGTAGGGACAAAGATGGCCCAGGAGGAGAAGGCAGAGGATGGGGGCTTGATCCAGGTGAGCAGGCCCCGCCCCCACACACCCCTCCCAGAGCCTGAGGTCTCAGAGCCAGTGACTGACAAGACTAATTAGCTTGTAGGACACCTAATTAGAGAGCGAGTCCCCGGGGACCCCTGACCCAATTGCTGCCCCAAGGAGGTGTTGGTGGGCATGAGGGTCCACATGACCCAGCCACAGCCCAAGGTCAAGGTCCTCAGAGCTGACCCCCAGCGAGGCGGGGGTTCCTGAGACTTGGGACAGCCCCCCGGGCTGATGCCTTGCCCTGTGCCCCAGCCCCCAGGCTGCCCTCCAGTCAGGCGTCAATCTAGGACAGGGATGCTGGCCCCGCAGCCTCTCCCTGGAGGGGTACCACGTGAGGTGGCAGGTTAGCCAGGCCCGTGGGGCAGGGACTGGGACTGGGAAGGAGACTTGGGTCTCATTTGCAGCAGCCCCACGAAGCGGCAGAGTGGCAGCAGGGACCATGGTGAGCGCCCAGAAGGAGGGGTGGCTGGGGCTCAGGGTGGGAGCTGCCGGCCAGGAGGGGTGCTGGAGGGCCCAGGAGCCCAGGGAGTGGCTGGACCATGCATTTGTCTCCAGGCGGGCTCCCCAGACCAGGAGGGCTTCTTCAACCTGCTGAGCCACGTACAGGGCGGCCGCATGGAGGAACAGCGCTGCTCACTGCAGGCAGGGCCGGGCCAGGCCCCCGAGAGCCGTGAGAGCGGGTGTGGGGCAAACGGGCAGCGGGTGTGCTGTCTGGGGGGAAGAAGGCCAAGCGACCATCTCAGGGGTCTGTCTCGGGGTGTGCAATGGGGCCACAGCTGCACAGGAGTCTAGGGGCACGTCAGTGTCTGGGGGTCAGGGTGCTGCATGTGCTGTAGGGGGGCTGGTGCTAAGCATGCTGGGGTGTGAGCACGCGTGGGGTGTGTTAATGGGATGAACGGGGACTGTGTCTTCTTGAGTCTGTGTGTCCATCCCCATGGGCTCCACCCCCTGCAGAGGGCAGCCCTGCGCCCGAGATGGACAGCCTAATGGACATGCTGGCCAGCACCCAGGGCCGCCGTATGGATGACCAGCGTGCGATGGTCAGCGCCCTGCCTGGCTTCCAGCCCGTGGGGCCCAAGGTGGGTGAGGTTCTCCCTTGACTAAGAGACAGTCTGGCTTTGCCCTGTAACCTGCCTCCCACTCCTGAGCCAGGAGTGGACAGGGTCCCACCCCACAGTCCCCCTTCTGCCCTCTGGGGTTGGGTGAGTATCTAGTACAGGCAGGGGTACCCAGTAAGAGTGCCCACCCTGTGGCTTTGCCAGTCACAGAACCCTCTGACCTCATACGGGAAGTCCGAGAGGGGCCCCAGGTTCTACAGGGGGCAGCTGATGTCAGAGCCGTGGTTGGAGCTCACAGCTCTGGCCTCAAGTCTAGGGGGTCTGGGGAGGCCAAAGGGACACAGCAGCCATCCTTCCTGGAATGACACCCCAGAGGAGGGGATGGAAGCTCACACATAGATGCACGCATCTATACACACAGGTATGTCCGTCACACACGCTCATGTACAGCTTGGGTTCCGATCAAGACCCCAGTGAGATCCCCATGACCCATCGCCTCACACCCAAGACCACCCTAAATTCTGGGAATGGTGGAAAACATAGAATCAAGTTCAGGAATAGTGGTGACAGAGCCGTGTGCTGGGAGGCAGGACAGGGAGGGTCACACCTGCCCCCCTCCAATGTCTGTGTCTTCTCTGGCCTGCACTGCCTGGGATTCCTCACCCTCGCTGACCGCATCCTCATCCACAGGATGGGGCACAGAAGCGAGCCGGGACTCTCAGCCCCCAACCCCTCCTCACCCCTCAAGACCCGACTGCTCTCAGCTTCCGGCGGAACAGCAGCCCCCAGCCCCAGACACAAGCCCCCTGAGGACCTGAGAAGTCCCGGGCCCCACTCGGCCCCTGAATGCAAAGAATAAAACACTTTCACAGCAACAAGGGACAGAGCACGTGTATTATTTTGTGGGCCACGGGGCCAGGGCTCAAGTACACGAGGACTCAGGGGTTTTGCCGGGCGGCGTTAAGGAGCTTCTCCTCGCGCTGCTTCCGTAACCGCTCTTTGAACTCTTCCAGCTCTTGGCGCTGGGGTGGGGGTGGGACAAGAAGGAAGGACAGGGGCACACACCTCAGGGCCTGGACCCGAAACCCTACTCCCCAGGCCAGGCCTTCAGAAGTCAGTGTTTATGCTGGAAGTCTCATTCAATTGTAACTAGGTGCCAAAAGTGACCAGAGTCATTCTTCAGAGAAGGGCAATAAGGAAACCCTAGGGCCCTGCAGGAGCTGATAGCATAGTGCCTAAGGCACTTAACTGCTCACCAGAAGGCTGGCGGTTCCAACCCACCAGGTACTCCTCGGAAGGAAGGTTGGGCATTCTACTTCCGTAGTGATACCGCCTCGGAAACCCACAGAGGGGTCTGACTTGACGGCACATAACAACAACAACAGGCCCTTCTGCAAGAGGGCGGTGGTTAAGTGCTCAGTTGCTAACCAAAAGGTTGGCACTTCAAACCTACCAGCCACTCCGTGGGTGAAAGAATATGCCAGTCGGCTAATGTAGACTTCACTTCAAGCCTTGGAAACCCTATGCAGCAGTTCCACTCTGTCCTCTAGGGGCGCTGAGTCGGAATCGACTCCACAACAGTGGGTTTGGTTTGGGCTTTTTTCCCCTAAGGACTGACAGCCTTGGAAACTCTATAGAGCCCTAGAGGGTCGTTAAGAGTTGGAATCAACTCAATGGCAGTAGGTTTGGGTTTTTTTATATGTCCCTCTGTTCTTTTTCCCTAGCCATATCTAAGGGTAGTCTTTTCATTTGAGCCCTGACCCCTCTGTCACTTACCTGGCCTTCTTTCTCAGGTGGCCATAGCTCCCTCTGTGGAGACAAAGTCACAGCTGAGGGCACAAGCCAGGAACCTCCAGGACCCCACACATCAAGGGCAGGGCCAGCTTATGGAGACAGACGATGGTCCCCAGTAGGTGGGTGCCCCATAACCTCCCCTATCCCCTAGAGTGAACCAGCGAACCCTCAACCTGTGCCCACCTTGCGTTGTATGACATAATCCTCAAACCACTCAGCCTGGTTGGCAATCCAGAACATGGCCACAGGGAAGGTGAGATAGAGTGTCATCTGGAAGGACAGGGAGTGGGTGAGAGGAGCTAGAGGTTTTTCTTACACACACACACACACACACACAAAGCAGAGGTCCTGCACAGCCTGGAGACCTCATCCTCCCAAAGAGCCTAGAGCCCAGGACCACCTACTTCACGGGATCTTTCCAAGAGCCTAGCGCCTGTCAGAGGACAGAGCCTCAAGGTTCTTGGGTGGTGCAAACAGTTTGTTCTTGGCTACTAACCAAAAAGTTGGCAGTTTGAACCCACCCAATGGCATCACAAGAAACAGGCTTGGCGATCTGCTACCATAGAGACTGCAGCCAAGAAAACCCTATAAAGCAATTCTACTCTGCAACACATAGAGTCTACCCAAAGCCACAAATACCGAACAAAACAAACACATTGCCATCGAGTCAATCCTGACTCATTGTGACCCTAAAGGCCAAAGTAGAACTTCCCATAGGGTTTCTAAGGCTATACTTGTTTTTGGAAGCCGACTGCCACATCTGTCTCTTACCAAGCATCTGGCGGCTTTGAACCCCTGACCTTCTGGTCAGCAGCCCAATGCCTTAGCCAGTGCCACACCAGAGTTACTCCAAAGTCACAAAGCAGTAACAAAAACAGTATCACAAAGAGTACAGAGCATCACTTCGCAAAGCCTAGCCCCCATAACCCAGGACACCTCATTCCTGGGAGTCCCCTCCAGAATCTGGAGTCTCCCTCTCAAAGACAGACAGAGATAGTCAGACAAACCCACAGCCCCCACTCCCAGCAAAAGAGTTCCTCCTACAATTAAAGTCACCTCCTCAGATCTCAGAAACTTTTCCCCATCAGAGCCTGGGGCATCCCCCAAACCCAGGTCTTATTCTTCAGATTCCACTCCCCTAAGTCTAAGCGTCTCCCTGTCAGAGACTCCTGCCCGCTCGTATGAGACGAGAGTTCTCTGGGATCTGAGCCTGCCTTCTTAAGAGTCCCCTCTTCAGACAAGCCCACTCTGAGCCCTCCCAACTCAGAGCCCTCTCCATGTTTTCCAAGCGCTAAAGTCCCTCTCAAATCACAAGAGCTTTTTCCCCGCATCGCCCTCTCTTTGGAGCCCCTCTTTTCAGAGTCTCCTCAGACCCACAAAGACTAGCCTCCCACACACTCCCCGGCTAACGGACCCGAAACACCTCCAGCTTCACCCCCATCTTGGTTTTCCCGTCTACAAAGTCGCTTCCGCCCAAAACAGACCCTCCAGCTCATTGGTGTTTCGCGGGCTCCACTACTGAAACTAATTGGTCAGTATGCCTTGGTATTACGTAATCTCAGGGCGCCTTCTCACTGCTTCCGGTAGTTGGAGTCGCCAAAGAGAAAGTCAACAAGGCGGGCTGCGCGATCGGAAAAGTTCAGCCAATATAAGAGGGTTTCTGGCTCAGGGGCGGGATTTTGGCCGTATGCGTCATCACCATGCGACTCTAACCTATAGCTGGAGCTATTAGAAAATGGTGGTGATGGCGCGCCTCTCGCGGCCGGAGCGGCCGGACCTTGTCTTCGTGAGTCCGCGGCGTGGCCGGGAGTGGCCTGAGTGAGGATTTCGGAGTCTAGATGCCGCTAGGGATCAGGACCTGGCCGCCGGAGGATCTAGGCTAGAGCTACGTAGGCCCAAGAGCTGGAGTACCCTAGCGGGCCAAAGGCCGAATCGTGATACTGGCATGGGCTGGCCAGGAGCAAAGATGTGGTGTCGGGCGAGGGCCCTAGTGGCCTGAGTAAGGAGCTGTTGTCGAGGTTACAGGCTTGAAGTTCTGGACCTGGGGCAGAAATGGGGGCACGGGGTAGAGGCGGGAGGACAGCGGGGCAGCTACTCGGATGACTGAATTTTGACAAAGATCTGGAGGCTAGCGATCTGGTTTCTGTAGATGAGGCTTGGTGTTCTGCGTAGGAGCCTAGGTCTGGTCCCAAGCGTTTGTGTTTGAGGTAAAGGCTGGGAGAACCCAGGAAGTAAAGGCTTGGCGATGTGCATCTAGGATGTGCATCTGGGATGGAGCTGGGGCAGGCCATGGCCAGTGGGATTTTGAAGAGCCAGAAACTTAATGTCTTGACTAGAGGCCTGACATTTTTTTCTTGATGCCAGGATTAGAGGCCTGGCATCTTCGCCAGATTCTTTATGTTAGAGGGTTAGAGATTTGGTGCCTGGCTCATATCTCTCCTGGGGTAAAGGCATGGTATCCAAGTTCTGGGGTAGAATTGAGCTAGACCTTGGCAGGTGGGATCCTGTACACCCAATGGTTTGCCGTCTAGACCTGAGAGCCCTGATGGCTGAGATCCATCCAGTCATCTGGGCCTGGGGTGTGTTTGGGTCAGGTGGTGGCAGTGGGATTGTTAAAGGCCAAAAGCCAGGCATCTGCAAGAAGATGTGTTGTCCAGGGAAGAGGCCTGACATCTGGAGTAGGGCCCTGGAGTCTGAGTCTTGTGATCTAGGTCAGACAGTGGGTAACAGGATTCAAAGGATCATGTGACAGTCTCGTGTCTGGCCCGGAGCCCTGATAACTAAGGAGTCTGATGACCTGGGTGTGGACAGTAAAGGTCTGGAGCAGAGTCCTGGTGTCTGGGCATCTGGGGACCTGGCTGTGATGGTGGGCAGTGGGATCTGGGGAGAGGTCTGGAGTTTGGATCTGAGCCTGGGGGAGTGGTTCTGCATTCAGACTCTGAAAAGTTCCCCCTTTTCCCTGACACTGGCAGGAGGAAGAGGACCTCCCCTATGAGGAGGAGATCATGCGGAACCCATTCTCTGTCAAATGCTGGCTCCGCTACATTGAGTTCAAACAGGGTGCCCCGAAGCCCAGGCTCAATCAGCTGTATGAGCGGGCACTCAAGTTGCTGCCCTGCAGGTGGGAACTGCTCCAGCTGCCCTGCCCCATCCCGTCCCCTCATAGCACAGCTGGCAAGTAGGTCCCTGGTGATGGCTGTGTGCCCTGCACTGGGTACATGTCCCCCGACATGTCACCATTGCCTTCTCTGATTTCCCAGTCCATTCCCCCCTCATTGCAGGACGTGTCCTCCCCAGGCCTCCTCTGCCCTGGGGCAGGGTGAAGGGTCCTAGGAGTCCGTAAAGCTGACCAATCAGCATCTGTCCCTTCCATCCCCCCAGCTATAAGCTCTGGTACCGCTACCTGAAAGCCCGCCGGGCACAGGTGAAGCATCGCTGTGTGACTGACCCCGCCTACGAAGATGTCAACAACTGCCATGAGAGGGCTTTTGTGTTCATGCACAAGGTGAGAGGCTGGGCCTCTACACACAGCACAGGGTGGGACCAGGGTGCCCAGGTCATCAGGGGATGAGCTGGGAGGTGGGGCTCAGAGTCCAGGGAGACGGATGAAGCAGGGGGGCTAGGCTCAGCATGGCAGGGACAGGGGACTGGAGTTCTGTTGCTATGTGCACAAGATGTTCAACTTGACCTGCCTCTGGAGGGATAGGGTCTTGCTGCATCTATATGGAGGCCCCAGGCTTGGACTGGCCATGGGACGTCTAGTGTCTCTGGCTAGACCATGGGGCCTGCAGCTCAGACCTTCCTCTCTCCCCACGCCTCCAGATGCCACGGCTGTGGCTGGATTATTGCCAGTTCCTAATGGACCAGGGACGTGTCACACATACCCGTCGCACGTTTGACCGTGCCCTCCGGGCACTGCCCATCACACAGCACTCACGGATCTGGCCCCTGTACCTACGCTTTCTGCGCTCACACCCACTGCCCGAGACGGCCGTGCGTGGCTACCGCCGCTTCCTCAAGGTGAGCCCAGCAGAGGTGAGGTGGGGCCAGGCTCAGGGAGATGCTTGGTTCTCTGGGTTGGTTCCCAAAAATAGGCTCCTTGGGATACCAGGCCCACATGGGATGCTAGCAACAGACAGGATGTGGGAAAAGGATGCCTTGAGATAGGCGGGGTTTTATCTGTTAGTTCATTTGTTGGTTTTCCGAAGAGTTGGAGCACCTAAACCAAACACCAAATGCACTGCTGTTGAGTCAATTCCAAGTCATAGCAACACTGTAGGGTGGAGTAGAAGTGCCCCACGGAGGGTCTAAGGCTGTAATCTTTACAGAAGCAGACTTTCTCTTGCAGAGTGGCTGGTGGGCTTGAACCACTGACCTTTTGGTTAGCAGCTGAACACTTACCCATAGCACCACCAGGGCTCCTTGCTAGCACCTACTCCACATCAGAAAGGTCCCCAGATGGCACAAACTGTGTGCAGTTCACACCCACCTAGCAGCATTGCTGGTCCCACCCCAGTTCTGGTTATCTGCTTCTGGAAGGTTGCAACCTTGAAAACTCTGTGGAGCAGTTCTGCTCTGCTCACATGATGTTGGCTGTGTCGGGTCGCCTCGACAGCAGCGGGTTACTCCACTTTAGGCGTTGAGATGGCGGCTGGGGACACAGTGAATGGGACGGTTCCTGCCCACATGAAGCTTTCAGTCCAGCTGTGACTGTGTAAACCAGAGTGAACGCAGCAGTGGCAAGTGAGCAGAGCTATGGGAGTGTGGCACAGGCAGGGCTGAGAGCCAGCTGGTAGGGAGGAGTGCCCTTTCCTCATGTGTGTAGCGTCTGTTCTAAGTCACAAAACCTTAATGCTCCACTCTCCAAGCTCTCACCCGATGTTGTCTGGGTGAGTGTGGGGCTTCGATGAAAATGAGGCCCAGGCTGTGCAGGCTGGAGTATGGAGTCTAAGCCAGACCAGCTAGGACTGGGATTGGATCAGGGGCCCAGGCTGGACCATTGGGATCAAGGCTGAGCAGATAGGACTGAGACTAGACCACTGTCATCAAGGCTGGACCAGGGGGCTCAGGCCAAACAGAGAGAGGGCTGAGGATAGACAACTGGAATCAAGGCTGGACCAAGGGGTTCAGGCTAAACAGAGAGGGCCGAGGTGAGACCGCTGGGATCATAGCTAGACCAAGGGATCAGGCTGGGCTGGCAAGGCCAGCTCTTGGCTGGGGCATTGCCGGGTGGGTGGTGGGAGGTCCTGGAGCCGCTCTGTGGGGAGGGGGCCTGGTGCTGTGGCTGTGGGCCCCACTGATGACAGTGGTGGGCGGGCGACCCCCAGCTGAGCCCTGAGAGCGCAGAGGAGTACATCGAGTACCTCAAGTCGAGCGACCGGCTGGATGAGGCAGCGCAGCGCCTGGCCACCGTGGTCAACGACGAGCGCTTCGTGTCCAAGGCCGGCAAGTCCAACTACCAGGTGGGGCCGGGGGCGTGGGGCTGGCCAGGGCAGGAGGGGCTGCAGCCCGCAGGCACAAGGCTGAGACTCCTGCCCTGTGCCCGCAGCTGTGGCATGAGCTGTGTGACCTCATCTCTCAGAACCCAGACAAAGTGCAGTCCCTCAATGTGGACGCTATCATCCGCGGGGGCCTCACCCGCTTCACGGACCAGCTGGGCAAGCTCTGGTGCTCACTGGCTGATTACTACATCCGCAGCGGCCACTTTGAGAAGGTGCGTGGGTACAAACACCTCTTGCAGGACTGGTCTTCCCCAAGCAGGGCACTCGGGGCAGCCACGCAGAGATGTGTGTGGATATGCTATGAGCAGAAAGCAGGTGCGGACGCATCGTCTGTATCCACACGTGGTGCACAGGGCCCACCTGCTTCCTGGGAGGGGAGGAGAGCTGGATCATCTGCCAGGGAGAGCCCCCACTTGAGAGGCAGCCAGACCAGGGTCCAAGGTCTATATCTGCTGCTCCCAGGCTGTTGACCTTGGACAGGCTTCTGCCTGTCTGAGCCTGGTGTCTCCACATGGGGAGATAGTGCTGTGCACTTAGAGATCAGTGAAATGACGCCCCCAGCACCAGGCAGGTACCTGGTAAATAGGAGGACCCCTCACTCAGTGACTGAGGTTTCTGTTACTGTCATTGTCACCTTGCTCATCACTAGGCCATGCACTTGCCAGCTCGGGGCAGGGGCTGGACTCGGAGCAGTCTCTGAAAGGGCTCCCAGAAGTCAGTGTAGAGGGGAGTAGGGCAGGAGTTGGGGCCAGCAGAGCACTGAGGGTAGGTGAAGTCAGTGGGAGCCAGCTGGGAGGGCCTCACAAGCCAGCAAACCAAAACCGAACCAAACTCACTGCCGTCAAATCAATTTTGACTCATAGTGACCCCTCCTTGGGTTTCCGAGGCAGTATCACTATGGAAGTAGGTTGCCCAACCTTCTTTGTGAGGAGTGGCTGGTGGGTTTGAACCACCAGCCTTCTGGTTAGCATTCAAGTGCCTTAGGCACTACGCCACCAGAGCTCCTCACAAGCCAGCAGGTGGGAGCAGAACGGAGGCTGCCCAGGTGTGCAGTTCAGAGAGACTTCCTGCCACACTCAGTGGGATGCAGGGGCAGGAACCCAGCCAGAGGACTGGATAGAGAGATGACCTGACCCTGGGGCAGGGAGTGGAGGAGGAGAAGTGACTGAGGACTGGTAGTGAGAGCAGCACTCAGCAAGCAGGAGGGGTGCTTCCTAGCAAAGCTTGCATCCTCTGCAGATAGGCCCATGGGGGAGAGGGCCGATCACATTACAGGGGTCCTTCCGGGGTGCCAGGTGCTTCACACCCGGATTTTGGTTGATCCTCCTGGTGGCTTGGTGCGAGGGGCTGCCCGGCCACTCAGACAACTCACTGAAGAGGACTGCGGCTCCGTTGGGGCACTCTGGCCACACACGGCAGGTCAGGGCCCCGGTTTATGGCTCTGAGCTTCGTCTCGAGCAGTCTGCTCACCTCCCGGAGCTCAAGGTGCCTAGGAAGGAGGGGCTGCAGCACTGGGGGTCCTGTGGGGGCACCTTTGGAATAGTGCTGAGAGCAGTGCTGCCAGTGGCCCATGTCACCTGGGCAGGTGCACCTCCCTGGCTCACACGCCCCGTCCCCCTCCCACCCCGCAGGCTCGGGATGTGTACGAGGAAGCCATCCGGACCGTGATGACTGTGCGGGACTTCACCCAGGTATTTGACAGCTATGCCCAGTTTGAGGAGAGCATGATCGCGGCTAAGATGGAGACCACCTCTGAGCTGGGGCGCGAGGAGGAAGGTGAGCTGCCGGGGGTCCTGGGCTGGTGGGGCAGGAGGGGGAGGGCAAGCTGCCAGGCGTGCGGGGTGTGAGGGGGAGGGCGAGCTGCCAGGTATCTGGGGCTGGTGGGGAGGGGGTCAGGGCGGGCCGTGGCAGGCAGGCAATTGGTGAAGCCCCCAGAGGCTCAGGCTGAATGGATGGTGGGGGTGGGGACACATCTTGGGCTGGATGGGGGACCAGTGGGGCCTGCAGTGGCATACATCTGGCTCAGGCTCAGCAGTGGTTTTGAGGGCTTGAAAGGAAGGTGGGGGCAGTGGGGGTGACGTTTGTGGAGTGGCTGGACTTGGGTCAGGGTGGCTGAGACAGCCCCGGCTGAGGGCCGGGAGGGGGCATGCTGGGGTAGACAGTGGCGGAGTGAGCCTCTTGGGGAATGCTCGATGCGGCAGCCGTGTGCCGAGGTCCTCACCCTGCCCTCTTGCCCTGCTGCGCCTCGGCGGCCCAGATGATGTGGACCTGGAGCTGCGCCTGGCCCGCTTCGAGCAGCTCATCGGCCGGCGGCCCCTGCTGCTCAACAGCGTCCTGCTGCGCCAGAACCCCCACCACGTGCACGAGTGGCACAAGCGCGTGGCCCTGCACCAGGGCCGCCCCCGGGAGGTGCGCCAACACCTGCCCTCACCCACCTGCCTGCCATGTGGCCAAGCCCCAGGGCCCCTGACCTTGTCCCCTCCTTCCCCAGATCATCAACACATACACAGAGGCCGTGCAGACAGTGGACCCCTTCAAGGCCACAGGCAAGCCCCACACACTGTGGGTCGCCTTTGCCAAGTTTTATGAGGACAATGGGCAGCTGGACGATGTGAGTGCCACGCTGCACGTGCATCTGTGTGTCCATGCTCATGCATGCTGTCCCCCAGTACTGTGTGCTGCTGGTTACCGTGAGCCTTGTTTGTGGCACATGGAGATGGATGTATGTGTGGGGTGTAGTCTAGTGTGCGTCCGTGTACGGTTGTGTGCAGGTGTGGTATGGGTACACGTGTGCATATGTGGGGTATGCATACACAGATGCGTACCAGTGTGGAGTGTATACATGTGGGTATGAATGAGTACAGGTGTGTGTGTGGGGTATGCGTGTATATGTGGGTGTGTGTACATGGATGTTGTGCAGGAGTACATTGGGGTGTGGTGGTGTGGGTGTACATGGGTGTGAGTATGTACAGACACATCTTTGGTTAGTAGACTCAGGAGGCAAGAACACAGTCTTGTTCATGTGTGCTTTTCGGCACACACACATGGGGGTGGGAGAACCTCAGCCTGGCCTCTGTCCTGCAGGCCCGTGTCATCCTGGAGAAAGCTACTAAGGTGAACTTCAAGCAGGTGGATGACCTGGCGAGTGTGTGGTGTGAGTGCGGCGAGCTGGAACTGCGGCACGAGAACTACGACCAGGCGCTGCGGCTGCTGCGGGTGCGAGTGGGGGAGGGGACTGGGGGGCGGACATGGGCAGGGATGCAGCCAGGCCAGGCCGTCCCCTGAGCACCCTCGCCCGCCATCTCCCTGCAGAAGGCTACAGCGCTGCCCGCCCGCCGGGCCGAGTACTTTGACGGCTCAGAGCCCGTGCAGAACCGTGTGTACAAATCCCTGAAGGTGTGGTCCATGCTTGCGGACCTGGAGGAGAGCCTTGGCACCTTCCAGGTGAGCCGCTGGAGGCGGGGGTGTGTGTATTGGGGAGGTGGGCGGCCCCGGACTCTCCCCTTGACCTGCCCTGCCACCCCACCCTGCAGTCCACCAAGGCCGTGTACGACCGCATCCTGGACCTGCGCATCGCCACGCCCCAGATCGTCATCAACTACGCCATGTTCCTGGAGGAGCACAAGTACTTCGAGGAGAGCTTCAAGGTGCGGCGGGCCCAGCCTTCATGCTCCACATGGGCTGTGAGGCCTGCTTCTGTGTGTCTGGTGGGGGTGGGGATGCTACTGGTCCCTGCCCCACTGCCCAGGTGACGGAGAGTGGCTGTGGGTGTTTCATCTGTGCGTGTATACATGTGTTGAGTCCCCCCACCTTCCCTGAGTGGTCTGTGTGCAGGTATTAGAAAGATCGCGGGCGTGTATACGTACTGGGAGGTGGTGCGTGTATGTTGGCACAGGACATATAGCAGCCCTAGCACCTGGGCCATGAACCTCCCCAGGGCACTCGGTCCAGCCCCACCTTCATCCATCATATCACCTGCTGGGCGCTAGGCCTTGTGCTCAGTCTCATCCTATCCCATCCTTGGGGTCCTGCTCAATGCTCTGTTGAGAGACCAGTCCTTCCCAACCATGCCACAAGCAGGGGACACACGGAGGGGAGGATGGAGAGGACATATGTGCCTGGCCCCTGAGAAGGCACAGGCAGCCTTCTGAGGGCATCCTGGGTGCCGGGGGGTAAGACGCCTTGTCAACTCTCACATGTGACTAATGGTTCCTCACTTCGGGACAGGCGTACGAGCGTGGTATCTCGCTGTTCAAGTGGCCCAATGTGTCTGACATCTGGAGCACCTACCTGAGCAAGTTCATTGCCCGCTATGGGGGCCGCAAGCTGGAGCGGGCGCGGGACCTCTTTGAGCAGGCGCTGGACGGCTGCCCTCCCAAATACGCCAAGAGTGAGGGGGGCCGGGCCGGGACAGGGTGGGGGGGGTGCGGGCCAGCACGCAGGCCTCTGACTGCTGGCCCCTGGCCTCCCGTTGCAGCACTGTACTTGTTGTACGCACAGCTGGAGGAGGAGTGGGGCCTGGCACGGCATGCCATGGCCGTGTACGAGCGTGCCACCCGGGCCGTGGAGCCTGCCCAGCAGTACGACATGTTCAACATCTACATCAAGCGGGCTGCCGAGATCTATGGCGTCACGCACACCCGTGGCATCTACCAAAAGGCCATAGAGGTACCTGCATGGGGTGGTGGGTCCTGGGAGTTCCTCGAGATGGAAGGGTGCCAGCGGGCTGTGGGTGATTCTGGAAGCAGCCTGTCCTGCTCCCTCATGCCTCCCCTGCCCTGGCTCCATGCCCAGGTGCTGTCGGACGAGCACGCCCGGGAGATGTGCCTGCGCTTTGCCGACATGGAGTGCAAGCTCGGCGAGATCGACCGCGCCCGCGCCATATACAGCTTCTGCTCCCAGATCTGCGACCCCCGGGTGGGCACAGGGCCTGGGGAGGGTGGACAGGCAGGGCCTGGGTCACGGGATGCAGGAGCTGCAGCAGGCTGAGTAGCCAGCTCTTATTTGTCTCACCCACCCCGTCACCTGCAGACGACTGGGGCATTCTGGCAAACGTGGAAGGACTTTGAGGTCCGGCACGGCAACGAGGACACGATCCGGGAGATGCTGCGGATCCGGCGCAGCGTCCAGGCCACCTACAACACACAGGTCAACTTCATGGCCTCGCAGATGCTCAAGGTGTCAGGCAGTGCCACGGGCACCGGTGAGTGGCGGCAGCCCACGGCCACAGCCAGGCCCCACTGAGTCACACAGTCCCCTCCATCCTTCCTCTGGTCCTACTTGGCATCCCTCTTCTAACCCTTTGAGGGTTGGGTCTTAGGGGCGAAGGATGGGTAGGTGGATGGATGATGAGTGGATGGGTGGGTGGGTGAGTGGGTGAATGGGTAGTAGGGTGGACAGATAGGTGGATGGCTGTTCAGATGGGTGAGTGAGTACATGACTGGGTGGGTGAGTGGATGGGTCCATGGATGGATGGGTGGGCAGGTCGATGGACAGGTGGGTGCTGGATAAGTGAGTGTGTGAGTGGGTGCGTGGTAGGTGAGCAGCCCCCCCCCACCATGGGGCAGGGACATGGGTGACCAGTGGGCTGTGGGGAAGCTCCTCAGCTGCCTGGCCGCCCTCTCCCTTAGTGTCGGACCTGGCCCCCGGGCAGAGCGGCATGGATGACATGAAGCTGCTGGAGCAGAGAGCAGAGCAGTTGGCGGCAGAGGCGGAGCGGGACCAGCCCCCTCGCGCCCAGAGCAAGATCCTCTTTGTGAGGTGAGGTGTGGGGCCGGGGATGACGGCGTCCCCTTCAGGACAGGAGGTGCAGGCAGTGCAGGGTGGGGGGCGGGCCCCAGCTGAGGCTGATGCCCCCTGCCTGCACCCGCAGGAGTGACGCCTCCCGCGAGGAGCTGGCGGAGCTGGCCCAGCAGGCCAACCCAGAGGAGATTGAGCTGGGGGAGGACGAGGAGGAGGATGAGATGGACCTGGAGCCCAATGGTGGGTGAGGGGCCAGCCCGGTGGGGGTGGATGGGGCAGAAGCCTGTCCAGGCGGTGACTGGCTGGCTGCTCCCCTCAGAGGTGCGGCTGGAGCAGCAGAGTGTTCCGGCAGCTGTGTTCGGGAGCCTGAAGGACGACTAGCACCCCCCTGCACCCCTCCCCCTCTTTTTTTCTCCCCAATAAAGGCCACGTTTGGACGTCATGGTCTGAGCCTCCTTCCTGTTGCCCAGGTGCCCACGGGAACTGCCAGCTCAGTAGCGCCCTGGCCCCAAGCCAGACCATCTCCCTTGCATTGGCTAGGGCTGGGGGTGGGGCAGCCAGGCAGCAGGCCAGGCACGCACCCCACCCCCACCCCACCCTGCAGAGCCAGTTCTCTGCCGCTTGGGGCCTGAGGCAGTTCCTTCCTTGAGCCCAGGGCCTGGTATCGACTGCCCAGGTCTCCCCTGCCCCTGCCTCCCAAGACCCCTTATCTCAGCTTTCTCAGCAAACCACCTCACCTGGACAAGGGGCACCCCTTCCTAGAGAAGGTCAGAAAGAACCCGTTTTGGAGTCCGCCTGGCCTGGGTCCAGCTCTGTGAACTTGGCCTGCCAGCTCTTCCCTGAAGGAGACAAGGCTGGAGACGGGCCAGGAGCCGGTCTGTAGGCCCTGGGCAGGGTGTGGCCTTCAGTCCCGAGCCCAGGAAGCCATTAGAGGCTCTGAGAGATTAAGGGCTTTAGGCATCAGGGGACGACATCATCATAATGCGATTTGTGAAGCTCAAGAAGCCTGCTGCATGTGGCCACTGAGGCAGCCAGGCGGGGAGGCTGCTGGGGAGATGGATGGAGGTGGCCCGGGGGAGGAGGTGGGGAGTCAGGGGAGAGCATCGGAGGCAGGCAGGCCTGGGTGGTCTCTCTGACCAGGTACACCTGACCACAGGGCAGCCTCGCACTCGGCTTGGCTCACAGCTGTGATAAAAAGCTCCTGTGTCCCGGGCATCCAGGCAGTTGCACTAAGGAGACAACTGGATACACGGACACGGACTGCAGAGAGAGCCAGCAGCAACCGGCTGGCACCGGATCCAGTTTCTTGGAAGCAGCCCCGTACCAAGCACCAGGAAGGTTAATATTAACAGCCGGGCTAAGGAAGGAGGTTAAGTGAGGGTGGGGAGAGAACATGAGAGGAGGATGAAGTGGCCGGAAGCATCATGTGTCCAGGAGGCGGCCGAGACAAGCCCACTGTGGTGCTTCCAGGAGGCAGCCAAGACACGCCCACTGTGGTGCTGGCAGGGAGGCCAAGAAGGACATGACACCAGGCTGCCCAGGGGCCAGGAGGGACTGCAACCAGAGCACACGCGCCTTGAGGGGAACCCCAGCCTCAAGATGACAATGACCAACTTCTCTTTAAATTATTTTATTCAAGGAGGTGTGAGGACACACGGGGGGCTGAGCCGAGCACCGAGTCCCTGAACCTCCCAACTCAGCAACCCCCAGCAGGGCAGGACACAGACTTAGGGGTTGGAGACTCCAGCCCCACCCAAACAATGTCAGAAACACAGGCAAGACCCAGGAATGCCACTGTCCCCAGGGGGTGGCGGCCACCCCGGCGGGGCTATTTGGGGGTGCTGCCCCCCTTCTTGGGAGTCGTGGGTTTCCTGCTTTGCCAGAGGTGTCCCTGGATGGTGAAGGCATCCACGCTCATGGACATGGTCTTGGCAGGGATCTGGGTGAAACGCTTGCGGTCTGAGTTGTATTTATAGATGCCCTCAACCATAGCAGGCGTGACGGTCCGTGGGCCGTAGCCCGCCAGCCGCGACAGCTCCTCCGTCTCCCCAGATAGTGTGTAGAGGGCCCGGAACTGGCAGCTGGAGTCACGGAAGAGTATCAGGAAGTGGTTGGCCTTGCTCTTCTCGATTTCCTGGGGTGGGGGGAGCGGGCATCAGAAATAGCCAGCTCGGCAGGGCCACCAACCTGGCCCCCTGCACCTCCACCCCCAGGCATGGGCGCACCTCAAGAATGCGGTTCTTCTGTGGCTCGTTCACCTTGCCCGCCAGGCAGCAGTGTGACAGGGCGTTGTGGATGATGAACTTGTTGGACTTGGCGCTGGGCTCCTTGTAAAGCCGTGGACCTAGGAGGCAGGGGGTCAGCAGGCAGGACCAGGGGGACAGGTAGGCCCACTGCCCACCACCTGAAGCCCCCCTACCTGTGTACTCCGGCACCGATGCTGGGGACGAGGCATTGCTTCCATTCTCCCAGTCACGCTCTCGGCTACCAGGCAGGCGGCTGGGTGACATGAGGCCAGATGGGGACGGAGCCCTGCAGGGGGAGAGGTGGGGTGAGCGGGGATGGGGTGAGCGGGGATGGGGTGAGCGGAGGATGATGCCTCCCACCATGTAGTTGTTAGGTGCCGTCGAGTCGTTTCCGACTTATCGCGACCCCATGCACAGCACTATGTAGAAGGACCAGAAAAGGGGCAAGCCCAGAACACTGCAGAGGGATGCACAGAGAGCTGTACATGTGTGTCGTATACACTCCCAAGTACATGCAAGTGCCCCTCCTGCACACTCCACACCCTCAGGCACACTTCCCACTCACTTGGGTCCTCCTGGGCAGGGACACACACTGCCACCTGCACAGGGGTGTGGACGCACTCACGCCACACTCAGGCTCACATATGTGGACACACACATCACACAAAAAACAGACAGTGAAACCACCCAGCACGTGACATCCGGCCTGCCTGGGACAAACTCACCGAGACATGGGCCTCTTCACGCCGAGGTTATTGGGGGCCTCATTGGCCACTGTCGACAGTGACAGTGTGGACTGAGAGTAGACCTTGCTGAGCCGAGAGCCTGGGAGCAGAGGGCACTGGTCAGCCCCCACCGGAACCCCCTCACCTCCACAAGTGTCCAACGGGGCCTGGCCCAGCAGGTTCTGGAGAGAACATGGGACCTGCCTTGCCCAAGACCTCTCACCCCACTGCACTGCCACTAAAACCAGGTGCCATCTAGTCAGTTCTGACTCAGGGAGACCCCATGCGTGTGAGAGAAGAGCCGCACCCCATAAGGTTTCCAGTGGCTGATACTCTGGAAGGAGGCTGCCAGGCCTGTCTTCCAAAGTGCCTCTGGGTGGACTCAAAGCTCCAACCAATGCAGTTGCAGCTGAATGTGTTAACTGTACACCACCCAGGGACTCCGATCACCCACTAGAGAGACAGTTTCCCAGCAGGCCACGGGATAAGGCACTGAGTTAGGCCCCATCCAAAACTCTTCACCCCCACACATACCTGAGAGGCCTCCTCCCCCAGCAAGTGTGGAGGCAACTCTGGCCTAGCCCTCCAACACCCCTCACCCCCCACAACCCAACAGGCAGAGTGAAGCCCCACTGAGACACCTCTTCTGCAACCTTGCATGCTCCCCTCATCCCATACACATGGGGCCTCACCCAGCAAACCCTGCGAGGCGGCATCCAAGGTGCCCTGCCCCCGAGGTCCTTACCCAGCAGACCACGGGCAGGGCTCCTGGCCAGGGCCGAGTCATCACAGCAGCCAGAGCGCGGCCGGGGGGCCCTCCGCCCACCACGGCCCGGCCTGCTGGTCCCCGCTGCCCAGGGCCGCAGCACCTTGTCAAGGTCATCCATCAGCTTCAGCTGGGCCCGGCGCTCGTACTCCAGTCTCGTGAACTCCCCTCGCCTGGCGCCCACCTCCTCCTCAGCAGGTGCCCGGGCCGCAGGGGCCGGTGGGGCCGCCTCCTCCTGGGCCAGCCTGCAGGATCAAGGGCACAGTCAGACAACTAAAGGGGTCACCGGGGGTCAGAAGGAAGACCAGGGTCAGGGGTCACCAGGCCTCACCGGGCAGCCTCCTCCCGTCGCTGCTCCTTTTCTGCCTCCTGCCACTGCTTCCGCCGCCGAGCCTCCTCCGCCCGCCGCTGCTGCCGCTCCAGCAGGCTGGCCCGCTTCTGCGCCATCTCGTCCTCGGGCTTGTCTTCGTCCTGGGGGCAGACACCCAGTCAGTGGCCACCCTCCCTTGGCATGGCTGGGGGGGGGGGGGGGGTCTCATCTGCCCAGCCGGCCACTCCACTGCTCTTTTATACAAGTACCTGTTCAAAAGGCAGTTAGTTGGCACCTTGTCTATGCAGAGTCTCTGGTGCTCAAACAGTGGGTGCACTTAGCTGCTAGCCAAAAGGTGGGCGGTTCAAACCCACCAGCGGTGCCACAGAAGACAGGCCTGGCAATCTACGTCTGCTAAGATTGCTGTGGTTAGTTGCCATCCAGCTGATTCACATGGTGACCCCGTGTGACAGAGTAAAACTGTCCCAGGGGGTCTTCTCAGCTGTCTTTATGGGAACAGACCGTAAGGTCTTTCTCCCATGAAGCCACTGGGGGGGGGGGGTTCAAACTGCCAACCTTTTGGTTAGCAGATGAGCACTTCACTGTTGTGCCACTAGGGCTCTCCATTCAGTAAAGATGACAGCCAAAAAAACCGTCTGGAGCACAGACCTGCACTAACACATGGGATCACCATGACTCGGAATGAAGTGGATGTCGACTAATGATGTGCAGCGGAGCCCCTGGGTGGTGCAGTTAACATGCTTGCCTGCTAACCGAAAGGCTGGCGGTTCAAACCCACACAGTAGTATCACAGAAGAAAGGCCTGAAGATCTGCTTCCTTTAAGATTACAGCCAAGAAAAGCCTATACAGAGCAGTCCTAGTCCATAACACATGAGGACGCCACAGGCTGGAATCCACAGCAACCAGTTTGGTTTATGCACAGCCCTGTGTTAGATACCAGGGCACAAGGAACCTAGGTGGTACAAACAGTCAGTACACTCTGCAGCTGACCAAAAGGTCAGAGGTTCAAGTCCACCCAAAGGCACTTTGGAAGAAAGGTTGGTGATCGCCTTCAGAAAAAATCAGCCACTGAAAACCTGCGAAGCGCAGTTATCTGGTACACGTGGGGTCATCATGAGTGGGACTTGCCTTGACAGCTACGGGTTTAGGTTAGCACAGCCCAGCGCTGGGTCCTGGGCACAAAAGGGACCAGGGCAGAGCTGATGCTGCTCATTCAAAGGACTGAAGCTGACGAGATGAGTGAGTATCGCACAGACGGCAGCAAACGGCAAGGAGAAGCATGTGGTGGGCCCCTTCTACTCTAGGGAGAGGGACTGTCCTCACCTGCAGGAAGCAGCCCTGGACAGTGACAAGCAGAACTTGACTGAGTGGGGCTGAGGGCTGCAGGGAGTGTTCCCGGCCGAGGGAAGCACATGCCAAGGCCCTGAGGCTGGAACAAGCACAGTGGGGCCCAGGACAGCCTGGGTGCTGGTGTGGCTGGAGAGCAGAGCCCAGGCAGAGTGGCCCAGGGAGAGGCTGCAGGTGCGCGTCCCCAGCCAGGAAGAGCCCAAGGCACTGGGCAGAACTATCACTTTCACACTAAGAACAAGGTGGAGGTACAGAAAGGGAGTGACAAGGTCCAATTTGCATTTTTTAAAAATCCCTTTAGCTGTTCAATAGAAAATGGGGGCGGGGGTGGTAGTAACAGCAGAGACTAGTGAGAAGGTGGCTGCCGGTGACCAGGTGAGAGATGGCGGCCCAGGATGGGGTGGAAGGAGGGGTGAGGTAAGCGACACGGAACAGACATGGACGCGCACCTGCAGCCTCTCCCTGGGCCACTCTGCCTGGGCTCTGCTCTCCAGCCACACCAGCACCCAGGCTGTCCTGGGCCCCACTGTGCTTGTTCCAGCCTCAGGGCCTTGGCATGTGCTTCCCTCGGCCGGGAACACTCCCTGCAGCCCTCAGCCCCACTCAGTCAAGTTCTGCTTGTCATTGTCCAGGGCTGCTTCCTGCAGGTGAGGACAGTCCCTCTCCCTAGAGTAGAAGGGGCCCACCACATGCTTCTCCTTGCCGTTTGCCGCCGTCTGTGCGATACTCGCTCATCTCGTCAGCTTCAGTCCTTTGAATGAGCAGCATCAGCTCTGCCCTGGTCCCTTTTGTGCCCAGGACCCAGCGCTGGGCTGTGCTAACCTAAACCCGTAGCTGTCAAGGCAAGTCCCACTCACGGTGACCTCACGTGTGCCAGATAACTGCGCTTCGCAGGTTTTCAGTGGCTGATTTTTTCTGAAGGCGATCACCAACCTTTCTTCCAAGGTGCCTCTGGGTAGACTTGAACCTCTGATCTTTTGGTCAGCAGCAGAGGGTTGGGGGAGAGATTATGGAAGACCGTACCCTTGTTTGTCCATCCCCCTATCCATCTGTCCATCACCCACCCATCTACCCAATCCTGGCAATATAAACAACCTTCTGCCTGTCTACCCATCCAGCCTCTATTCATATATCTGTCCACCAGACCACCCACACCATGTCTGTCTGTCCATCCCATCCACCTACCCACTGGTCCATCCATCTGCCCATCCATTCCTCTGTTTATCTGCCCACGCATCCAACTACCCATCAGGAAATTATCCATCAGTAAAATGTTATCTGTCCACTGATCTTTGACAAAGGCCCCAAATCCATTAAATGGGGAAGGGAATGTTTGTTTAATAAATGGTGCTGGCAAAACTGGAGATCCATTTGCAGAAAAATGAAACAAGATCTGTACCTCACACCACA
>NW_006921992.1:434900-443613 GCF_000298275.1 Orycteropus afer afer | reverse complement strand
AGACAAAGTATATGTGAACTGCTGTATGAAAAGTGAATTTACTCTGTAAATCTTCACCCAAATCCTAATTAAAAAAAAAAAAAAATGTTATCTGTCCAACCATCTGCCCACCACCCATGTCCACTGATACACCCTCTGTCCACCCACCTGTCCGTCTATCCGCCCATCCATCTCCCTATTCCATAACTCATCATCTACTCGCTCAAGTATCTCTCCATCTACCCAGCCCTTCACCTATTTATCCACCCATCTACCCATCCACCTGTCCATCCATCTGGCCACCCATACCTTATCTGTTGGTCCACTTCCATTCACCCCATCCATCTGGCCACCCATTTACTCATCCATCAGTAAAGTCCTAACCATTCACCTGGACAGTCACCTATCATCCACACACCACGTACCTAGCCTCTGCCCACCCACTCATCCATCCACACAGTCACCCATCTACCCAACCTCCCATCCATCTGCTCATCCCTCAGTAAAGCCCTATCCGTCTGTTAGGGATTGAACTGTGCTTCACACAAATATGCATTGTAAATCCTAACCCCTGTACCTGTGGTTATAATCCTATTTAGGAATGGGTTTTCTTTGTTAGGACAAACAGCATAGGCTATGTCTTAACCCAATCTCTCAAGATATAAAAGAGCAAATTAACCATAGAGAAGCTCAAGGAGAGATGGGAGGAAAGATACCAAGCCACATGACCCTCACCAAGGAACCAAAGAATAAGGACTTTGTCCCAGACTAACGGAGAGAAGCCTTTGAAAGCTGTAACCCTGAATTCGAACTTCTACTCTCCTAACTGTGAGGAAATAAAATTCTATTAAAGCCACCCACTTGTGGAATTTGTTGTAGCAGCACTAGGTAACTGAGACACTATCCAGCCATCCATGTACCTATCCGCCCGTCCAGCCTTCCCCACCTGCTCAGGTGACTCTCACCTTATAGAAGAACCCGAGCCCAGCCCTGGGCTCTCCCTCCGAGGATGCTTCCTCCTCCAGGGAATCCTCAGCACCAGGGGGGCTCCCGTCCCCCTCGTCCTCGGCCGTGGGCTCTTCCAGGCTGCCCAGTGGGATCTCGATGAGGCCCGGCCGGGCCGCAGGCTCCTCAGGGGGCGTGCCCTCCGCCAGGAGGATGGAGGAACGAGTCTGCACAGGCACCTGGCTCGGTGAGAACTTGCGCAGGTGGGGAAGGCTGTCCACGTCATTGGGGGGCGTGAGCACCCTCGTCAGGGGCGCCAGCCGCAGCTCCGCCGGCCGTGCGTGTTTGGGGCTGCGGGGTGTCGGGCTCGGGCCAGGCCCGGGGCTGCGACGGGGGGCTGGGGTACGGCGAGCGGGGCTGGGGGACGCCGCTTTGGGGCCTGTCGTGGGGCCAGGGATGACCCAGGCAGCAGGTGGTGAGGCAGGCCCGGGGGCCTCGTGCGGAGCCAGGAGCCGTTGCTGCTGGTCCGTGAGCCTTTGCATGTCCCGCTGCAGGGAGCTCAGTGCAGCGCTCAGCTTGCTGACCGCCCGGTTATAGTCCCCCAGGCCCTCAGGGGGCGGCGGTCCCAGCTCCGGCGAGAAGGTCACGGCCTTGGGCCGTGGGGATGGCTCTCCCTGGCCCTCGCCCGCTGGCCGCTCTGTGCCGGGGGCTGGGCCTGGCTCCACCTCCTCTGCAGCCTCCTCTGCAGCACTGGCAACCTCCCGGGGCTGCACCTGTAGGAAGGCGCTCTTGCCGAGGCGCTGGCGGTGCTTGGCAAAGATGGCCTCTATGCGCCGCTTCTGGGCCTCGATGGCCCGCCGCTTCTCCTCCAGCCGGGCACCAAGCTCACTCATCTCTGAGCTCAGGGCCTCAGGGGCCTCTGCGATGGCCACTGGGGACCCCCCTCCAGCCTCAGCCTCGGCCTTCACCAGCTGCTTCTTGCGTTCAGCAAAGCTGGTCATCTTCACTTCAGAGTTGGTGGCCGCTGGGGATGAAGCCACCGCCTTAGGAGACCCCTCAGACGGGACTGGGGGTTTCAAAACCTCCCCAGCTGGGCAGGGAGATAGTTTCGAGGGGCCCTCAGGGTGGGGCAAGTAAGTAGATGCTTTGGTGGGCCCGTCGGGCAGTGCTTTCGAGGCCCCCTCAGGCAGGTAGGGGGAGGTCAGCGGCGGTTTCAAGGGCCCCTCGGGGGAGTGGAGGTAGAAACTGCCATCAGCGGCCCCGTCGGGGAGCAGCCGGGGCTCAGCGCTGTGGATTATCTGCAAGGCCTCCTCGATGGTGGGCAGGTCCCCAGGCTCTGGAGGGGGTGGGGCAGGGGGCCGGGCCTGCGCCGGGCGGGGGGGCCCCAGGCTGTCCGAGCTGACCGAGCGGAGCAGGACGGGGTCTCCCATGACAACATCCACGTCGCTGTCCAGGCCAAAGGGGGTGCTGAACGACACAGCCTGGGAAAGGGGACGGCTGGGCGGCCAGAGGGAGGGGTCAGCCCCTGGGGTGAGCTTCAGCCTGCCCCCGCCACCCTGCTCTCAGTGGCTCTCACCTGAGCTGGCGGTTCCAGACCTTGCCTAAGGTTTCCATATGAGACATGGATGACGAGGACTGCAGGGAGCCTGGGGGGAATAGGGAGTGGTCACTCAGTGGTCACTGTGAGGACAGCCTGGGGCAGCCTCTGCAGAATCAGGGAGTGTCACTGGGTGAGTCACTGGTGGGTCATTATGTGCTCTTGTCACACCAGAAGTGTCCAGAAAGGACAGCTGGGGGAGACATTTGAGATCACCACGGGTCCCTGTGGAGTGTCAGTCAGGTGTCACTGGAGGAGTCATGAGGAGACAATATGGGTCAGCTGGGACAGTCTCTCATTGCGTAGGGTCCCCAGTGACGGGAGCCCCACTCCACCTCCTCACCTGTGGATCCACGGAGTGGGGACTGGGGGCCACCAGGTGACAGGAGTGGGTGGCGGAAATTGAAGACAGGAGAACTGCCAAGAGACCCCCGTCAGCCACAAGACGCCCTTCCTGGCCCTCCCTTCTCCCAGGGGAGGGAGCCTCCCAGCCCCACCCCAGCACCAAGCTGGGAGGAGAAGCCCGTGTTACAGTGGAAATCACTGGACGGGGGACCTGTACCTGCTACCTCTGCGGTTCTGGGGCGGGGAGGCCTCTGTGCCTCGGGGGGAGGCGGCTACGGACAGAGAAGCAAGTCAAGCTTGGCCAGACCTCCCCACCCTGCCTGTTCCCGGGCCGGGCCTCACCATGCCCATCGGGCAGGTCCTTGGGCTGCACGAAGTCGGGTTTCAGCACCTCAAAGCACATGAACATCTCGGCCAGCAGCACCACTAGGTTGACCTGGAGGTGGAGGCAGGGTCAGCACCAGGAGGCAGGGCCAGCTGCCCGGGAGGCCCACCTTGGCCCACTAGACCCCACGATGGCCTCACCTTCAGGGGCGGGGGGACATACAGCAGGTCCTCCAGGGACAGCGGGCAGCCACGTGGAAGGCGGGAGGCACAGAAATCCTGTACGAGCTGGAGGTTGTAGAGGCTGTCTGCCACTGACATGGGGTCCTTAAGGCAGACCTCTGTGGGGACAGAAGGCTGAAGTCCCTGACTTTATAGGAAAGAAGAAAGCCAGGGCCCAGCAGCAAAGACACCAACGGCCACCATATGTGGAGGGCCTCCTTCAAGATAGACGTCCCTTGGTGAGGTGAGTACTGCTCAACTGTCCCTCAAGACTCTGCCCCAGGGCTTTTGCACCTGCTATCTTCTACTGCCTGGAGGTCTAGACCCTCAAGAGCTGCCCAGAGTGGGCTTCTGTGGGTCTCAAGTCTGCCTGAAAACACTTTTCCTGACCAGCCACAGCCCTCTGGGTACTTAACAGCCACTCAGTGTCCACAAGGTACTGACTGATGAGCTTATTGTCCTTCTCCCCCAATGACAAGGAAGCCCCCCAAGGGCAAGAGTTTGTATTGTTCCCCCGGGGCCGACACCCAGTTCATACTTAACCAATATTAGCTGTGGGCATGAGTTCTACGAAGCTAAGAAATATTTAGACTCTTGTATGAGGTCATACAGCTAACCAGAGGGAGAGAGAGGTAGACCTATTCTGAAAGTTCCACTCGTAACCACACCGCTGTCCTGCCCCCTAGTAGAGCACAGACGTGTGGATCTGGAGACAGAGGCCTGGATCTAGATGTCGGGTTGTAGGACACCAGCTCCCTGGGACACGGCGTTGGGTTCTGGCTCATCCACTCACCCTCCAGCCGTAACAGCTGGGGACAGTAGCAGTGGATGGTGGCAGCCAGCGCAGCCCCACTCGCCAAGTCTTGGAGGCTGGTCACCGTTGGGAAGCAGGGAGCACGTCGGGCCACCGCACGGTCCTTGCGATACCGGATCTGTATGTGGATGGGAGCCAGGTCAGATCAGCGGTCAGCCTGGTGCCCGAGGTCAGAGGTCATGCAGGCTGGGCAGGGAGGCCTGGGATTCTCGCCTCGAGGGGGCGTGAAGCCGGGGGTACCAGAGCCAGAGTGGGGGGGCCAGCCTGGAGCGGGGAACGGGCAGCAGCGAGAGACAGAGGAGGTGCCTGCGAGCAGCCAGGCCAGCAGCGAGGGCCGAGGACGGGGACTCCTGGGACCCCGGGGCGGGGGATACATTACCATGGGGGGTTTGCTCCCCGACTCCTTCAAACAGAAGGCAATTGCGTGCTGGGGGGAGAGGAGCAGCCGTCAGCCGGGCAGGAGGGGAGCTGACTTGCTGGGCCCCCAAGCCCACCTCCAGGGAGATAGCCCTGTCATCTGTCTTGAGCCCTGGTCATCCAGCTCCCTAACTGTGCTCTGGCTGGCTGTAGGAACCCCATAGAGCAGCCCTCCTCCATGCAGGCAACTCCCTCACAAAAGATCCAGGCCCCCAGCTCAGGGAGAGGACGCATAGAAAGCAGAGAGGCAGGAAAGGAACCCCCACCCCAGGCCCTAGGACAGGGAAGAGGAGACCCAGCCATGAGCAGAGGCAGGATTCTCCACCCCACCCCCACACACAGTCAGACCCCCTTGTCAGGCTTCTAGGAAAGCTGGGGTTTCCTTAGGGAAGCTGGGCTCCCAGGTAAGGAAGGTCTACCCTCTTCTGGATTTGGAGGTCTTTCTCTTGGCTGGGGGGTCCTTTCCATGTACCCTGCCAATCAAGGTCATTATTCCTGTGGTCTGAGGGGCTGGGGTCTCCCAGTCTTGGTTAAGGGGGAGAGGTTAAAGGGGACAAGCTATGGCGGTCTGCTCTCTTAGTTAATAAGGGGTTTTTCCCTCTTGATTAAAGGTAGAATGTCATCCACCCTATTGGTTACTGGGGTGATAGCACCCTTTTTCTTGGTTAACAGAAGGTTCTTTCTGTCTCCCAGGGTTGGGGTCCCCCCCTCTTTTGCTCATAGCTGGGGGGAGGCAGGAGAGAGCTCGAACAGGCAGGCAGACAGACAGAGCAACAAGTGAGGCAGGCAGACGGGGCAGACAGACAGCCCCACTTACAGGAACCAGCTTCCAGTACCAACGCGTGGGGCACTGAGGTCAGAGAGGAGCGCAGCAGGGGTGGGGGTGGGGCACAGAGAGAAAGAGAGTCACCAGCAGCCCACCCACCGCAGGAAGAACACGAGCACAGCCCACCCTGCCCACCCAGCTCTCCAGTCGTGTGTCTGTCCATCCGTCCCTAGCCCAGCCTCACCGAGGGCTGCGTGGGGGCCACCCCCTCAGCGGGGGAAGCGGGCAACGCTCGCTGGGCTGCCTCCTGCTCCGTCTTTTCCTGCAGCCGCCGGACAGTCTAGGGAGCAGGGAGAGGTCAGTGCTTAGCCACTGGGCTACAGTGGCCCCCAGCCCACCTCGGCCAGGCTCCACCTACCGAGTCCACCCAGAAGAGCAGCTTGTGCTCCAAACTGCCCAGGGCCAAAGGGCCAGGCAGCGTCTTCGTCCACTCAAGGGCGATGGCAACCATGAGGGCGTCAATGACAGCCAGGTGGGCACCCTGCGGGGGCAAGGGCTTAAGGGTGAGACCAGAGGCATGCAGGGGGAAGGAAAGGAGGGATGTGGTTGTGGGCGGGGCTCGAGTGGGAGGGGCTTGAGGTGGACGCCTTAGGGGCGGGGCTGATGGGAGGGGCCGTGAGGAGGGTTCTGAAATGCCAAGCCTGGTGGGCCGGTCTCGAGGCCGAATACTATATGCCTTGGAGAGGTCACAGAGGCGAGTCCTTTTAGGGGGTAGAGCCCAGGCCTCATGGGAGGAGGCTTGGAGAAACCAGGCTTTGGGGAAGCCAGGCCCCTGAGCTAGTAGGTAGGATCCTTGAGAGGAGGAGCCAGGCCAGTGGGTGGGGCCTTGAGGGAAGGAGTCAGGTGGGTGGGGCCTACCATGAGGATAGGCTGGTGCCGCAGGTCGGCCTCGCGCACCGGGCGCTCTGGCAGCGCTGGCACCGTGCCCTTCCGCGCCAGCAGTGCCAGTAGTGCTGAGGGGCTAGGGGGCGCCTCGAGCTGCGGCAACACCTGGCGCCAGGCCCGGCAGTAGAGCTCAGCCGAGAGCAGGAGCCGCGTCACAGGGGGCTTCACGTGCTCCTGCGCATACTGGTCAGTGTAGAATGGCTCCCACAGCTCCGGGGGCACGTGCTCTGTGGGGGTGGGGAGGGGCCGAGCCTGTCAGAGACTCTGCGGACTCCCCCAGCCCCAACCAAGACCCTCCTTACACAGTCCCATGGGCCTGACTACGGGCCTGGAGTCGGGTGGGGGTCCCAGATTGGGAGCGTAGGGGCACTTGGGCTGAAAGAGCAGGTGGCAAGGAGTTTGCCCAAAGAAAGGATAATGGTATCCCTGGCGAAGGGCCTGCGGGCCAGGTGGGGAGAGGGACCAGAGTGGCTGGCCCTCGAGGGGAAGCACCATGGCCAGCTTGGGGTGGGGGTGGGGTGGTCTTGTGGGACAGGGTCTTACGGGGAAGGGGGGGGCTGGTCAAATCTGTCCTTTGGAGAAGCCTCTCTGGGAAGAACGAAAATGGCACCACCACCACTTAGTCCCTGCCGCCCACTCTGTGGCCTCTTTTGAGCCTCACAAGGACACTAGGCAGCAGCCTGGAGCTACTGTTAACTCCATTCAGGGAAATGGAGGCACAGAGAAATAGAGTAACCTGCCTCAGATCACACAGCTAGCTAGTGGAAGGTGGGGCTGGGACTCACACCCAGGCCTTAAGCATACTTTCCAGTCTCTCAGCTGGGGTCTGGGGGTGGTACGTCCTGGGAAGAGTTGGAGGCTCACTAGCAGGGCCCTAGCACACAGAATGGAGAAGGGGATGGACTACAGAGGTTTCGAGGGCATTAGGTGGGCTGACCTGCGGACGATGGGAAGAGCTGGGAAGGGGGCGGGAGGCACCCAGGCCCATTAGATCTGAGGGAGGATGTGGAGCGGATGGGAGGTGGCTGAGCGGGGAGTGCCAGAGGCGCAGCAGGTGAGGATGTAGAAGCTAAATGTGAGGGTGTTTAGGAGGCAGGGACTTGGGAGAGTGGAAAGGGCACATCAGAGAGGCAGGCACAGAAACCATGGCTGGGAAGGGCAGGGTGGAACGGGGGAGAGAAGCCTCACCTAAGAGGAGGGGTGGGTGGCCGAGGGCCAAGTAGGACCCAGGGGTGGGGAAGAGCAAGGCCAAGGAAACTAACTGCCAGGACGATGGGGAGGAGGTGACTGAGGCCAACAGCTGCCCTGGGGTGAGGACCTGTTCTTATGGGAGACCTGCCCCCCTCAGGAAGCTCCTGGCTCCACTCTTGTTCCATCAGAACAGCTATTTTATTACTGAGCGGCTTTTTGTAGGGTTTTTTTTGGGGGGGCGGTATGTTTGAAAGGAATCTCTGAGTAGCTCAAACAGTTAAATGCTCGGTCACGAACTGACAGGTTGGCAGTTCAAACCTACCCAGAAGTGCCTGAGAAGAAAGGCCTGGCAATCTGCTTCCAAAAGGTCACAGCCTCAGAAACCCTATGAAGCGCAGTTCCACTCTTGCACACATGGGGTCGCTGTGCACTGCCGCCAACTCCACGGCAACTGGTGGTCTCTGAACATAACTTCCCAGCCCTTCCCCAGGTCACCCACTTCATAGCTAACCCCCCCCAGACCCCAGCCATGTTCTCACCCAGTGCTCCTCCTAGCCACCAGCCTCATTCTTCACAGGTTCCTTCCCTACACCCCAAATCACACCTGACCTCTGACGTGACAGCCCGCCCCTCTCAGCTCAGCTCCTTGAAAGAAAAGTGTTCTCTGGGCTCTTCCTCCCGCCCAGCCTGTCCAAGGCCAGCAACGGCCAGCCAAGGCCCATCCGCGGGCCTGTATCTCATTGGGGCTCTGTGCCAAAAATCTCCCAGATCCTTCCTCCCCTCTTGCACTCCAAGCACCCTGCCCGGCCTCCTCACAGCCATGACCATTTGCCCCTGTGGTATGGGGCTCCTGATGTCTGTCTGAGCACCCTGGGAACTAGACATGCCCCCAAGATGGCTTCCATGACTCTTATGGGCTGACTCTATCCCCCTAATGAGGTATGTCTACACCCTAACCCCTGTGCCCATAAATGTGACCTTGTTTGGAAACAGGGTCTTTGAAGAGGTTATCAGCTGAGTTAAAGTGAGGTAACACTGCAGTAGCCTGTGTGCGTCCTCATGTATGAATGAAACCCAACCAGATGCCATCCAGTAGATTCCAACTCACGGTGACCCCATGCGGGTCAGAATAGAACTGCATTCTATATGGCTTTTTTTTTTTTTTTTT
>NW_006921992.1:429910-434585 GCF_000298275.1 Orycteropus afer afer | reverse complement strand
TTCCTTCCCTAACCTATCTAGGAATTTTCCCTCCCATCCCTGGTAAACAACAAAGAAAGTTTCCTTCCATATATAAACCTTTCCCTGACTTTTTATAATAGTAGACTAATATAATATTTGTCCTTCTGTGATTGACTTATTTCATTCAGCATAATGTCCTTCAAGTTCATCCACATTATGCAGAGTCTACATTATTCTTTAGGGTTACATTGCATTCCACTGTGCGTATGTACCACAGTTTATCCACTCCTCAGTTGATGGGCGCTTAGGTTGTTTCCATCTCTTTGTTTCTATGAATAGTGCTGTGATGAGCACGGGTGTGCATATATCTATTCGTGTCCTGCCTCTCACTTCTTTAGGATATATACCTAGTAATGAGATTGCTGGGAGCTCTGGTGGCCTAGTGCCTAAGGCACTTGACTGCTAACCAGAAGGCTGGCGGTTCAAACCCGCCTCGGAAAGAAGGTTGGGCAATCTACTTCTGCAGTGATATCACCTCGGAAACCCAAGGAGGGGTCGCTATGAGTCGGGTCCGACTGAACGGCACATAACAACAACAATGGGATTGCTGGATCAAATGGTATTTCTATTTCCAACTTTTCGTATCATTTTACAGTCCCCAGCAGCGTATGAGTGCCAGTCTCTCCACATCCCCGCCAGCATTTGTTATGTTCTGTCTTGTTGAACTTTGCCATTAACACTGGGCTGAGAGACTCCACAGGGTTTTCAATGGCTGTGATCTTATGGAAGCAGGTCACCAGGGCTGCCTTTCGAGGTGCCTCCAGAAGGGTTCAGAACGCCAACTGTTCAGTCAGTACTTGAGCGCTTAATCAAATGCACCACCCAGGACTCCAATGCAACAGGAGTGGTGTCCTCAGAAATGAGAAGACACGGAAGGACAAGGCAGAGACGGGAGAGACACGGCCACAGACCAAGAATGTCTGAGGCTATCAGAAGCCGGAAGACAAGGACAGATCCTCCCCTACAACCTCCAGAGAGAGCGTGGCCCTGCTGACCCTCTGAACTAAGATTTCTGGCCTCCAGAACTGTGAGAATGAGTTTCTGTTGTGGGAGGACACCCACCTGGTGGTATTTTGTTACAGCAGCCCTGGGAAACTAATGGAGTTCTTGGCTGGTATGAACCGTTCATGCACAAGACTCCTAGCCCAAAGGTTGTTGGTTCGAACCTACCTAGAGACACCTTGGAAGACAGGCCTGCAATCTGCTTCCCAAAGGTCACAACCCTGAAAACCCTACGGAGCAGTTCTACTCTGCACACCTGGGGTCGCCGTGAGTCGGAATTGGGCCACTAACAGCAACAACCATATCATGAAAAGGTCCCTGGCAGTGCAGTTTGTTCTTGGCTACCAACCTACACATTGGTGGTCTGAACCAACCCAGTGGCACCGTGGAAGGCTGGCCTCCTCCCACAAAGATGACAGCCAAGAAAACCCTACGGAGTTCAGTTCCACTCTGTAACACATGGGGTCGTCATGATTTGGAATCGGCTCGACAGCAATGGGTTCTTCGGTGTTTTAATGTCACAGGAGTAGACGGCCAGGCCTTTCTCCAGGCATTGCCAATGTCCTGTAAGAGCAAAATCGTTCCCAATGGAGAATCACCACTCCATGCTGTTGAGTGTTTGTTGGGCATCTGCTGTCCAGCGGCACTGTCCAACAGCAAAAGGATGTGAACCACAGCTGTAGTTTTAACATTTCTAGCTCTGGTGGCATAGTGCCTAAGGCATTTGACTGCTAACCAGAAGGCTGGAAGTTCAAACCTACCAGCCACTCCTCAGAAGGAAGACTGGGCAATCTACCTCCGTAGAGATACTGCCTTGAAAACCCAAGGAGGGGTCTCTATGAGTCAGATCCAACTCAATGGCAGTGCATTTAGTTTTATATTAAAAAAAAAAAAAGTAAAAAGAAACAAGTGAAATGAATTTAGTAATATATTTTTTAAACCCATTATACTCGAAACAAGGAGCCTTGGTGCCGCAGTGGTTATACATACTTGGCTACTAACAGAAAGGTTGGTGGTTTGAACCCACCAGCCACTCGGTGGGAGAAAGATGAAGCACTCTTTCCAGTAAAGATTTACAGCCTTGGAAACCCTGTAGGGTTCCACTCTGTCCTATGGGGTTGCTATGAGTTAGAATTGATGAGAATGGGTTTTTATACCCAAAATATTAGCATTTCAACATGGAATCAACATGAAAACATTATTAGAAAACATAAAAACATTATGTTCTTTTTTTTTTTTTTGGACTAAGTCTTCAGGATCTGGTGTGTATGTCAAATGCTTACAGACACCTTGAGCTGGACCGTGACCATGGCAAGTGCTCAGTAGCCCCATACCGGACAGCACAGCTCTGCAGCAGAGCTAACACTGGCTTGTGCCATGACCTTGCATGCCTTCACTCATTGATCCTTCTCCTTATCCCCATTTTATAGATGAGAAAAACAAGGCTCAGAGAGCTGAGATGACATGCCCAAGATTATAGAGCTAGGAGACAGCAGAGCTGACATGAACCCTCCTTCCTTCACACATCACACTGATGTCTTAAAGGCAGGGATACGAGCAGTGCTTTCCAAACTCGTTCAAGGACGGAATCCTTTCTTATCCACGAGCCCACCTGCCTGCATTCTTGTACAAGCCTCCGCATACCTGGCCTCAAGAACTCTCCCTTCCCTGAAGCCACCACCCCCACTAGGCAAGTGCTTATCACATCCCTACCCACAACCTCCCAAGCCCTCCAGTACCTCGCAATCTCACATGTGATGAGCTGGGGCAATCCTGGGTTCCCCTATAACCCCCTTTCTTTCTCAAGCAGATCCCTAAGGACAAGTAAGCCCCAGAGTGGGCCCCGCATAGGAGGAGGCAGGGAGAGAGACTGGGAGAAAGAGGAAGATACAGAGGCCTGTATGTTCTTCTCCAAGAACTCCCTATTGGTTCACACACTTTTACACCTGCAGTCTCCTCCCCCTGGCAAACTCCTATGCATCCTTCAAAGCCCAAACCCTTCCTCCACCGAAGAACCTCCTTTCGCCCTGGAAGATTGTCAGGGATTTCCTCCCCTGAGCCCTCTGGGCACTGATCACTCTAAGCAGCTTATCACTCTAAGCAGAGCTGATCTCATCCCATCCCCCATCCAGAGAGCCTAGCGCCTAGCACCAGCCTGACACCAGAGTCACCAAGTTCGTGAACCTAGCGCAGCTCTGTCCTCACTTCCCTCCCAGGACCTGGTGGTGTCCCACTTCCTCAGTCCCGCTGTTTAGGGGAGGCGAGAGGGAGACAGTTTGGACTGGACCCTCAGGGTAGTGGCCGCTAGTGGAGATGTCACACAGGGGAGAGTGCTGCTGGGTCAGTGAAAAGAGAACCAAGCAAGTCAGGGCATCTGGGATCCTATCGACGTGCCTCAAGGGACTTCACTTTCCTCTTTGCAAAATGGAACAGTAATTGTGCTCTCTCGCCTGGCCAGGGGGAGATGAACACCAGTGATATTATTAATAAAAATATTACCAACTCTCAACAGCCGCAGCAATCAAGAAATGTCCAGCATGTGCTGGGTCCCAGACACGGGCTCAGGATTTTACAATCAGGGTCCTTGTCACCCCTCCCAGTAACCTTGTAAAGAAGAGACTGGTACTGCTATCACCCAGGGCCTGCCTGGCACCCATGGGCGCCCCTACACATTTACAAACCCAATAATTAAGTCAATGAGGGTTTCCCAGAGAGAGAACTAGAAGCTCAGAGAGCTGACCACTCATCCATGCTCTGCGGGGGCCTGGGACTCGAAGGCAAGGCATCGACTCCCAAAGTGCCCCCCGGCAGCACCTTGCAGCCTGGGATGTGAGCAGCCGGGGCACTCCTGGGTCCCTCTCAGGGTCCCCTTCCTTTCTCAAGCAGATCCTAGATGGTGGTTAGGCCCCAGAGTGGGCCCCACATGGCAGGCAGCAGAGAGAGAGACTGAAAGAAGGAAGAAACAGGCTCGGGCGGAACCAGGAGCGGGAGAACCTTCACTGAGACCCACACCCAGAACAGGTTGATCTGGGAAGGCCACTGGAGGGGGAAGGGACTGTGCCCAGCTGCTGCCAGGCCCAGTGGGAGAGCAGGGCGTCCCCCACAAGGCTCCCTGGAAAACCCAGACCTTAATCAACCCCTGCCTTCCCCATGGCTAGCCTGGGCTTCCAGCTCTGGCCTGGGGTGGCACAGGAGCTCTAATCCCAGGAACCCTCCCTCATCTTCTCCATTAGGGTGGTCTACTGTGGGCCCGCGGGAGGGTGTGGAGGATCCTCCCGGGACAGAAGGCCCTGCATCTCCCCGCCCAGGCGGAAGGAGCGGCGGGGTGGCCCCAGGTGATCTTGGACCAGACCTTTCCCTTCTCCTGGGCACCCCGGCTTCCTGGCTAAAATGCGGCGAACACTGACACCTGCCAGGGGGCGGCCGGAGCCATATGGAGGTGACGAGAGGCCCTGAGAGCTGCCCGGCGGCATCTGCAGCGCAGGCTGGGCCCCACAGGGTGTGTGTCCCGGCCTGGGGACTTGCGGGAGGGTCTACGGCCCCGCGGCGAGGACGCGTGATTGAGTGTGTAAGGCGGGGGGTGGGGAGGAGACTGCAAAGGGGAGGCCTCTGGGTAGGCGGGAGGCCGGCGGGAGGCCGGCGGGAGGCCGCG
>NW_006921992.1:392841-429281 GCF_000298275.1 Orycteropus afer afer | reverse complement strand
GCCGCCTGGGTCGCCCAGTCCCTCCTTCCCTCCCTGCCGCCCGCGCCCCTCGCGGGTCCCGGCGGGGCGGGGCCCGCACTGCGGAGATTGCCGGGGAGTGAATGTGCGCGCGTGTGTGTGCGTGCGCGTGTGTGCGCTTGGCACCGGAGAAGATGAGCGCTTGTGGACGTGTGTGTGCGCCCAAGTGTGTCCTTCTGTAAACGCGCGGGATTGCAATTTCCGGCCATCAGTCAGTGCACCTGTTTCTGGTGGTGTTTGTGAGGGTGCAAGTATGTGTGTCTCTGTTCTCATCTGTGTGAATGTCTCTGAATGGACTTGGGTAATGAGTGGGTGCATATCTGGGTATGAGTGTAACACGGTGTGTGTGTAAGTCTGTATTTTTAATTGTATCGAATGTACAAGGATCTGAATTATGTAGGTGTCTCTGTCCTGAGGATGGGACAGAAAAGGGATTAGGTTTAGGGCCCAGCCTACCTGGTATGGCTTCACATAACAAAAAGCCCTATTTCCAAACGCAGTCACATTTACAGGAACAGGGGTTTGGACTTCAATCCATTTTGGGGAAACATATTTCATAACTGGGTGTATGTGAATGTGGATGTTTGTGTATATGGGTAAAATTGTATAGGTGTAATTGTGTGTGTAAGTAAATATTCACGTGCAACTAGCTGTGTTTTATCTGTGGATATGTGGATGTGCATATTGTGTGCATCTCATTGAGCTCTAGTGGCACAGTACCTAAGGCATTTGACTGCTAACCAGAAGGTTGGCAGTTCAAACCCAGCAGCCACTCTGCGGAAGGAAGACTGGGTAATCTACTTCCGTAAAGATTTACTGCCTCGGAAACCCAAAGGGGATCACTATGAGTCAAAATCGACTCAATGGCATTGAGTTTGGTTTGGTTTTTCATTGTAGTTGTTTGTTTTATACAAGCGTGATTAATTTACATGTCAGTGAAGGCGAACACACACTGAAAGTGTGTGTATTTATGCAAGCGTGAGACTACTTAAGGAGCTAGTGGCCTAGTGGGTAAGACATTTGGCTGCTGACTAGAAGCTGACGTCAGTGGTTCAAACTCAACAGCTGCTCTGCAGGAGAAAGATGAGGCAATCTACTTCCATAAAGATTAACAACCTTAGAAACTCAACAGAACTCACTATTAGTTGGAATCAACTCAGTGACAGTTTTGGGAGCTCTGGTGGCATAGTGCCTAAAGCATTTGACTGCTAACCACCAGCCACTCCTTGGAAGGAAGACTGGGCAATCTACTTTCATAGAGATACCACCTTGGAAACCCAAGGAGGGGTCGCTATGAGTCAGATTCGACTGGATGGCAGTGAATTTGTTTTGTTTCTTTTTCTTTCTTTCTTTTTTTTTTTTTTTTTGAGACTATTTATGCCTATGAATGTGCTGTCACTGGGTAAATTTATAAATGTCTGTGTGTGCATATGTGGTGTCTGCAGTATTTGTGTGTGGAGCTCTGTACCTGTGAGTATCTGTGTGTATGGGTGGGAATGCCTGTGTCTAAATGCATTTGTATAGGAGTTTATGAGTGTGGCAGTGTGACTGTGGTTGTGTGTTGGGGGTAACAGTTTCTGAATGTAATGTGCATAAATAGGTATTTATGTATGAGTATTTGGGCAAATCTGCTGCAAAAGTCCTCTATAAAGTGTTAAAAAGCAGATGGCACATTGAAGAGTAAGGTGCACCTGACCTAAGCCATGGTATTTTCAATCACCTTATATGCATGTGAAAGCTGAAGAATGAAGAAGAAAGACGAAGAACTGATGCATTTGAATCGTGGTATTGGTGAAGAATATTAAACATACCATGGACTGCCAGAAGAATGAACAAAGCTGTCTTGAAAGAAGTACAGCCAGAATGCTCCTTAGAAGAGAGAATGGTGAGACTTTGTCTCACGTAGCTGTAGACATGTTGTTAGAAGAGACCAGTCCCTGGAGAGGGACATCATGCTTGGTAAAGTGGAGGGTCAAAGAAAAAGAGGAAGACCTTCAACGAGATGGACAGACACGGCGGCTGAAACAGTGGTGTCAGGCATAGCAAGGATTATGAGGATGGTGCAGAACCGGGCAGTGTTTTTATTCTGTCATACGTAGGGTTGCTATAAGTTGGAACTGGCTCAGTGGCACCTAACAAGAACATATGAGTGTATTTGTGGATGTTGCATTTGAGCATACAGTATGAGCCTGAGTGTGAGGGCGATTCAACCATAGGAATGGATATATAGGTGTAAGGATATTTATTTCTAAGTGCATTTGTGAGAGTGTGAGTGTGCATAGTCATTCTAAGAATTGCATATGCATGTGACTAAATGGGAGCTCAGGCGCTCTGGTAGCATAGTGCCCAAGGCATTTGACTGCTAACCAGAGGGCTGGTGGTTCAAACCCACCAGCCACTCCTCGGAAGGAAGGTTGGGCAATCTACTTCCGTAGTGATATTGCCTTGGAAACCCAAGGAGGGGTCGCTATGAGTCGGGTCCAACTGGACGGCAGACAACAACAACAAATGTATTTGTGGCTGGTATATGGATCTGATCACGTATGTCACGATGGGGGTATGTCTTGGTTTTCTAGGGCTGCTGCAGTGAAATACCACAAGCCTGTGATGTTGAAGAACAGAAATTGATCATCTCACCGTTCTCGAGGTTAGAAGTCCAAACTTCCGGGAGCCTCTCTCCTAGCTTCTGGCGTCTTCTGGCAATCCCTGCTGCTCCTTTGCTTGCAGACAGGTCCTCAAGACAGGTCCTCATGAGGCTTCTGTCTCCCCTCTTGTACATGTCTCTAGATCTCTTCTGCTCTTCTCATAAGTCACCACTCAGCGATGATAAGGTCTGGGACCCACCTTACTCTGGTAAGGCCTCATTAATGTAGCAAAAGAAAACCCCTGTTTCCAAATAGAGTCACATTTATAGGTACAGGGGTTAGGACTTCCATACATATTTTTGGGGAGGACACACAATTCACTAACAAGATGTGTGTGAGTGGATCTGTGTCCGAGTGCAGATGTTTCTGTACATGAGTGCAGTTGTCCAGGTGTTATGAGGCATATTTGTAAATATATGAACCCCTCATTTTAGATATCTGTTTAGTATTTGTGCACCCCATTGCATTTTTGTGCCAAAGCATCTGTGGTGTGCCTCTCGGCTATGTGTCATTGTGAATGTACAAGTGTTTGTGTGTCTGTGAGTGTTTGTGGGTCTGTATGTCTGGATGTGTATATCTAGGTGTCATTGTGTGTGTATAATAAGTGTGTGGGTTTGTGTGTTATCTGCTTATGTGAGTGCTGACATGTATCAAGTTCTGAGTGTGTTTGTATGGGTGACACTGGTGTTTACATCTCTGTGTATTTGTGGTTATCAGTCTTAAAAAAAAAACAGACTACTTCTCAGAATTGAGGATGGTGAGATTATGACTCACTTACTTTGGATAGGTCAGCAGGAAAGACCAATCACTATAGAAGGATATTGTGGTAGTTAAGGTTATGTGTCAGCTTGGCTGGGCCTGGTTTTGAGTGGCAGGGCAGCTAGATGTAGTTATTCCCCATGATGAGACTGGCAATCATCTCCATGGTGGAATCTGCCATGAGCAACTGAGTAGATGCTTTAGGGATGTGGTCCGCTTCCGGTATACAAGGAGAAGCTTTGGGAATGGTCTCTGAGGTTTGGGGAATGCTTGGACCCTGCACATAGCCGAGTCTTCATTTAGCAGCCTGCCGTGTTTCCTGCCGATCTTGGGACTTTCTCTGGACTTGAATTAGTGGCCTGCCGTATTGTTTGGCAGTATTGGGACTGTGTCATTTTATTTGTCAACCTTGGCCTTGTCACTCAGCCAGCAGCTGCCTGAGTGAAGAAACACCTCTGGCTCCAGTGGGCCTGGAGCAAGAGGCAAAGCTGCAGCCCAAGGTCGAGAGGCTTTCACCCCGCCCCTAGAGCCCAGCAGTTTGAACTCAGACTTCTGGCCTCCTAAACTGTAAGAGAATAAACTCCTATTTTTTAAGACCACCCATTTGTGGCATATTCGGGACCGTATTGTGATATATTCAGTAGCACTAGAAGTAACCAGGGAACTCTGGTAGCATAGTGGCTAAGGCACTTGACCGCTAACCAGAAGGCTGGCAGGTCAAACCCACCAGCCACTCCTCGGAAAGAAGATGGGATAATCTATTTCCGTAGTGATACCACCTCAGAAACCCAAGGAGGGGGCGCTATGAGTTGGGTCTGACTCAATGGCACATAACAACAACAACAACAGAGGTAACCAAGGAGAGGTCTCTATGAGTCAGAACCAACTTGACGGCAGTGAGTTTGGTTTTTAGAGGTAACCAGAACAGACATCATGGTTGGTAGAGTGAAGGGTCAATGAAAACGAGGGGAACCCTCCAGGAGATGGAGCACCAACAAGGGGCTCAAACACCCCAGTGATCATGAAGATGATGCACGACTGGGCAGCATTTCCTTCTGTTGCATGTAAGGTCACTGTGAGTCACAGCCAGCTCAGGGCAATGAGGGACCACAGCACATACCTGTGCGTGAGCACAAGTGTGACAAGTGTGACGAGGTGTAGATGTGCTCGTGTGTGTGCTCGTGTGTTTGTTTTCTGAGTGTAAATTGAGAGTCTGAATGTATCTCTATACATGAGCGTACTTAGGAATGTTGGGTGTCAGTATGACTGCGGCTGTGTGCATAGGCCTGCAAGTGTCGGCATGTATGTTTTGAATGGCTTTGTGAATGTGTAAGTGGGGGGTGTGCATCTAGATAATGCTTCATATATGAGTGAGGCTGGGTGGGTGAATGTGGAAGGGGCTGGGGGTATGAATTTGTGCATTCAGGACATGGGAGCTTCAATCCACACACACACACACACATACTGCCGACAGTGTGTGCTTGATGTATGTAAAGACCCTGGGCATGCCTTTGTAGGAATTCCAGCCCCCCCTTAAGCACACATTGCATGTGTATGTTTGGGCGTGGATCTCATGGTCCTGAGTGTGTGACCAACAGGGGTGGGTGCCCTGGAGAAGGGGAGCTGGGCGTCGGCCCTCTTGCCTGGATGCGCCCATGCAGGAGTGGGTGTGGCGCACAAAGGGGCCAGTGTGTCTGCTTTCGAGCGCACGTGTGCATGTGAGTGACATGCGCACTGCAGCTGCAACCCAGCCCCCTCCAGAGACCTGGACGAGATTCTTCCACCACTGGGCCTTGGTTTCCCCATCTGTGCCTGGCAGGGGATCTGGGGCTGCTGACTCCAGAGGTGTTCCTCGCAGGGAAGGGAGTGCCCTCTGTGCCCCGCCCCTCCTGTGAGCGTGGCATGTCCTGCTTCTCACATGCGTGTTTGTTCTTCCTGGGAGAGTTCCCTTGACCTTTTGGACCTCAAAGGCAGATACTAAGGAAGACACGTCTACCACTGGCCAATACTCCCTGGATGGGTGGTGGACATGCAGGCACATGCTTCCTTGCCCAGGGAGGGGGCCCACGGGCTCACTTGTCCCAGCTGGGAGTGGTGGGGGATGTCCAGAGGTGTCAAGGTGTCAGGACAGGACTTGGGTGCTATGCCCCTGCCCCAGGTGCCAGGGGCCTCCTTGGGCCCTGCCCCCACACCGGGCCAACTGGAACACCTGGCTGGGCGAGACCGCCCCACCCACCCACGGCTGCTGGAATCGAGGTTCCACCTGTCCCCGGGGCCTGTTGCGGGGCCCAGGCCACTCCAGACACACTGGCTCCCTGTGTGTAGGGGCAGCCGCCTCCCCGCCTGCTGGCAGTCCCCTCTTATACTCCCCAGATCCCTGCCTCCTCCTCCCCCTTCACCTGGGGCCTCCTAACTCATCAGCCAGACCCTGGTTATGAAGCTGAGGGTGGGATGATACACAGGATTTGTAGGTCATGGGTTCAGGGATAGGTTTGGGGGCATGGAATCAAAACATAGCTGGTTCAGGTCTGCCCAGAGACTCCTCTGAAGAAAGGTCTGGTGATCTGTTTCTGAAACTCGGCCATGAAAACCACTATGGGGCCCAGTTCCCCACACGGAGCACATGGGGTCACCATGAATTGGAGTTGATTTTTTTTTTTTCCCCTAATTGTGCTTGGGGTACAAATTTACAAAGCTGAATTTTACATTCAACAGTTCATGTGCATTTGATTTCATGGCTACCCTCTGCAACCATAAAAAACTCTCCTCCCCTCTTGTCACTGTGACCACCCCTCCTTGTGCCCGTCTTATCTATGTATGCCTGTCTGTCCAGCTTTCCCTCTATGTGAATGCTGCCTCTCTGGTGTCTTATGGCTGATTGATCCAAGGGGTGCATCTCCCTAGGGTAGGTGAGTGCATCACCCTGGGGTAGGTGTTCTGCATGTAGGTCTTTCTACTGTTGGGCTGAGAGCCAATCTTTGGAAGTAAATCCATTTCTAGGCCCTACTAAGGGTAACCTGGGGCCATAGTCTCAGGGGTTCCACCAGTCTCTATTCAATCAGTAATTCTGGTCATTTTTGTGTTTTTGAATTTTGTTGAACTGGAGTTGATTTGACAGCAACACTTTTTTTTTTTTTTTTTAATGAACCCCCAGAAATCACATAAATTTTTCTGTGTGTGCACTTCAGAAATCATACCAGGAGTAGTTGTTGAGTCAACTCCAACTCATGGCTACGCCATGTGTATCAGAGTTGGTCTGTGCTCCATAGAGGTTTCCATGGCTGATTTTTCTAAAGCACATTATGAGTCAGGTCTGACTTGACAGCATACAACAACAACAAAAAAACATTTCCAGGCCTTTCTTTCAAGGCACCTCTGGAAAGACTTGCACTTCCACCTTTCAGTTAGCAGCCAAGGGCATTGGCTGTTTGCACCTGGGATCGGAGTAATAGGTAATTTTTGAGTCTATCATGTGCACAGTCTCATTGAATCTTTCCAACAAACCTAGACTAAAGAGTATCATCCTCATTTTTACTGATAGAAAACCTGAGGCTGAGAGCCCCAGAGTCACAGAACAAGGAGAGCAGAAGGATGCTGTGAGGCTGCCTGAATCCAGGGTTCATGGACTTAATTACTACACAGCCCCACCACTCTGGGGCTAGCCCTACCTTCTCTCAAAATCTATGACCCACAAATGGAATTGGGTGAAGACTATGGGTTGTGGCATGTCAGAGCAAAGGAAAGTTGGGTCCCTTCTTCATGCATCCAGCAATTGCATGCTCTACTTGTGGAATTTGGGCAGGGCCACTGCTTTGGCCTCCCTTTTCCCACAGTGTTCCCCCTACCACAGCACCTCTGAAGTTTATTATCAGGGCCTCAAGGGACCTCGGGATGGACATGTCTGAAACATTTCAAAATAATTTTCAAGAAAAATATTGTACACACCAAGTACTGTCCCTATCCTCACAACATTGGCATTGAGAGTGAACAATTATGTGAACGAGGTCACTTTAGCTAGGTATAAAATTCTAAACACCAGCTAAAACAATATGAGGTGCTAGAGGGAGTCGAAGAGAAGGCTGCTTGAGCTGGGCCAGTGAGGGTTGGTGGACCAGAGACTCAAGGATGAAAAGGAGACATTGGGGAGGAGCAGGCAGAGGGAAACTTAAGGACAAAGGCACAATGGTGGGAAAAAGCTGGATCTCTTCATGAAAAATTCCTGGAGTTGAAGCATAATGAGGAACATGGTAGAAGGTAGTGGAGGGTCTTTATTTCAATGCTTCTCAAACTCTCCAGTGAGGACCACTTCCCCCCCCACCAACCCATAAAATGCAATAAAAATTCATTTCTGGAAAGATAAAATTTTAAAAGGACACACAAAATAAAAGCTAAATAAGATAAAACTTGTCAGCTGCATAGAGTTGCCCTCTGACTCATGGGAACTCCATGCACAACAGAACAAAACACTGCCCAGTCCTGCGCCATCCCCACGATCAGTTGTGGATCAGACTGTAGTGATCCATAGGGTTTTCCTTGGCTGATTTTCAGAAGTAGATCATCAGCCCTTTCTGCCTAATCTGTCTTAGTCTGGAAGTTCTGCTGAAACTGTTGAGCATCATAGGAACACACAAGCCTCCACTGTCAGATGGGGGTGGTGGCTGCATATGGGGTGCACTAGCCGGGAATCATACGTGTCTCTTATGGAAGGTGAGAATTCACCACTGAATTACCATTGCCCTATGATAAAAATACTCTGTCAAATAATTACAGAGTTTTCAAATGTTTATTATTATCTGTATCTCTCATCTAGACAGTAACCAGTGGATTGAATCTATGGACCACACTTTGAATAGTATTGGTGTAAGGCTTCTTAACCTGTGCACTGCTGACATTTTGGGCCAGATCATTCTTTGTGGTGGGGGGCTGTCCTATCACTTCTAGGATGTTAAGCAGCATGGCTGACTTCTACCCACTAGATGCCAGTAGCACCTCCCCACACCAGGTGTGACCACCAAATACCTCTCCAGGCATTGCCAGATAATACAGTTTTGTTCATTAGAACTGTCCCCACCTCCCACCCTGGTAGGATGGAGTCTAAGTGTAATCACCACTGAGTTATAAAAGGAGCAGACTAGATACAGAGACAGGCACACACAGGGAACAACAGACACCATATGAGGATCTTCTACAAGCCAAGGAAGCAAGGAACTTCCAGGACTACCTGCAAAAGGAAAGAATCAACACAGTCAAGCCCCTGATTTGGACTTTTAGCCTCCAGAATTGTATTCTAGTTGAATCATGAAGCCAGGCCAGGAAACCTGGTCCAGAAAGACCCATGTGTGTCTGTGGACTTCTGGGCTACCTAGAGGGATGCCTGTGAACAGCAAAGCTTGAGACCCATCCTGGGGTGGTGATTTTGAGGACTAGAGCAGAGAGGAAGGTACAACTAACAGGACTTGCTGATTGACTGGGGATGGGAGGCAAGAAAGGAAGGGAGGGGTTTTGAAAGCTGCCCAGATCTCTGCCTTTCGCAATAAGCAGATGGTAGTGCTGTTTGCAGAGATGGGGACACAAGATGAGGGGCTGGGTTGGGTGAGGGAGGGGAAGCTGATGAGTTTCGTTGTGGACAGGTTGGGTTTCAGGTCCTCGGGTGACATCAAGAAGACTTAACCCATTGCTGTCCAGTCAATTCCAACTCATAGCAACTGTATATGATGCAGCTGAACTGCTGCATATGGTTTCCACGGCTGTAAATCTTTATGGAAGCAGACCACCTCATCCTTCTCCCATGGAGTGGCTAGTGGGTTTGAACTGCCAACCTTTTGGTTAGCAGCCCAATAATGCTTTTAGCCACAGTGCCACCAGAGCTCATTTATGGTTTCCTAGCCTCTAATATTTATATTGTGTTAAAGGAAGAAGTCCAAGCTGCACTGAAGGAATTGGTGAAAAACAAGACTCCAGGAATTGAGGGAACACCCATGAAGATGTTTCAACAAACTGATGCAGCACTGAAGGCATTTACTTGTTTATGCCAAGAAATTTGGACGACAGCTACCTGGCCAACTGACTGGAAGAGATCAATATTTGTACTCATTCCAAAGAAAGGTAATCCAACAGAATTCAGAAATTATCAAAGCATACCATTAATATCACATGCAAGTAAACTTTTGCTGAAGATCATTCAAAAATGATTGCAGCAGTATATTGACACAGAACTTCCAGATATTTATGCTGAATTCAGAAGAGGACAGGAAATAAGGGCTATGATTGCTGATGTTAAATGGATCTTGGTTGAAAGTAAAGAATACCAGAAAGATGTTTACCTGTGTTTTATTGACTATGCAAAGGCATTTGACTGCGTGGATCATGACAAATTACAGATAGCATTGTGAAGGATGGGAATTCCAGAACACTTCATTGTGTTCATGAGGAACCTGTACAAAGAGCAAGAGGCTGTCATTTAAAAGAACAAGGGGATGCTGCATGGTTTAAAATCAAGAAGGGTGTGTGTCAGGGTTGTATCCTTTCACCATATTTATTCAATATGTATGCTAAGCAAATAATCAAGAATCCAGACTATATGAAGAGGAATGTGGCATCAGGATTGGAGGAAGACTCATTAACAACCTGCAACATGCAGAAAACACAACCTTGCTTGCTGACAGTGAAGAGGGCTTGAAGCACTTATTAATAAAGATGGTAGACTATAGCTTTCAGCATGGATTACACTTCAACATAAAGAGAACAAAAGTCCTCACGACTGGACCAATTAGCAACTAAGTTGTCAAGGATTTCATTTTACTTGGATCTATCAACACCCATGAAAGCACCAGTCAAGAAATCATACATCGTATTCCTCTAGGCAAATCTTCTGCAAGAGACCTCCTTACAGTGTTAAGAAGCAAAGATGTCACTTTGAAGACTAAGATGTGCCTAACCAAAGCCATGGTATTTTCAATCACCTCATATGCATGTGAAAGCTGGACAATGAATAAGGAAGACTGAAGAGTTGATGCCTTTGAGTTGTGGTGTTGGTGAAGAATACTGAAAATGCCATGGACTGCCGGAAAAAAAAAAATCTGTTCTGGAAGAAGTGCAGCCAGAATGCTCCTTAGAAGCAAGTATGGCCAGACTTCGTCTACTGTACTTTGGTCATGTTGTCAGAAGGGACCAGTGTCTGTAGAAGGACATCATGCTTGGTAAATTAGAGGGTCCGTGAAGGAAGGAAAGCCCTTCGATGAGGTGGACTGACACAGTGGCTGCAACAAGGGGCTCAAGCACAAGCAAGGATTGTGAGGCTGGGGCAGGACCGGGCCGTGTTGTGTTCTGCTGCACACGGAGTCACTATGAGTCAGAGCCCACTCAATGACACCTAACAACAACATTTATAGATACAGATCACCAGAGCTTTTCTTCTTGGGGTCACTGGTGGGTTTGAACCACCAATCTTTGGGTTAGCAGTCACACACTTTACTGCATCATCGGGGCTCTTCAAGGATACTTGTGGTGAACATATACCTAACGAAACGTACACCAACTCGATGATTTTGACTTGCACAGTTCAGTGAGATTGGTTATATTCTTCAGGTTGTGCAAACATTCTTTCTACTTTCTTCCAAATCATTCTACCACCATTAACATAAACTCAGTGCGCCCTAAGCAAAAACTCCCTCTCTCCCTCCCATTCCTGGTAACCACTAATAATCTTTGGTTTCTATTTAGTTGACTATTTCATATAAGTGAGATCATACAGTATTCATCCTTTGCATCTGACTTTTTTTGCTCAGCATGATGTTTTTGAGGTTCCTCCATGGGGTGGCATGCATCGACACTTCACTTCTCTTTACAGCTGAGTGCTGTTCCATGGAGTGGATGGACCACACTGTGTGTTCCCATTCATCTGTTGATGGGCTTCTGGGATGTGTCCACCTTTTGTCTATTGTGAACAGTGCTGCCATGCACACTGGTGTATACGTTTCTGTTCACGTTCCCACCTTCACTTCTTTTGGAAGTTCATTACCTGTCATGATAAGTAATATACCTTGTGCCCCTACTATCTCCAAAGGGGATCCCTAAAGGGGCAGCTTGGCCCTTTTCTCCTCTCACACAAAAACACAATGAGATACACAACCAATACTAAATAAATATCCACAAGTCTAAGCTTGGGACATTTACAGATACCAGACCATACCTACACAGTTGCACTCATGAACACTGCTGGGATCAATATGTGCTCCTGCCCCCCCAAAATATGCTTTGTAATCCTAACTCCCACACCTGTGGGTGGGGTCCTATTTGGAAACAGGATTTTCTTTGTTATGTTAATGAGGTCACACTTGGGCAGGGTTGATTCTAAATCTAATCTATTCTAAATCTAGCCATAAAAAAGAGCAGATCAAACAAATAGACACACAGAGACACACAGGGGAAGACAGACACCATCTGAGCATCATCTACAAGCCAAGGAACCCAGGAATGCCCAGGATTACCTACAAGGAAGGCATCGACATGGTCATGACCCTGATTTGGACTTCTGGCCTCCATAACTGTGAAATAACGTGGTATTTATGTTACAGAAGCACTATGAAACCGAGGCACACTCACACTTACAAATAAATTCATGAAAATTCTCCACACTGATGGTTGCTGTTGTTGTTATGTGCCATTGAGTCGAACTCAACTCATAGCGACCCCTCCTTGGGTTTCTGAGGCAGTATTACTATGGAAGTAGATTGTCCAACCTTCCTTCCGAGGAGTGGCTGGTGGGTTTGAACCACCAGCCTTCTGGTTAGCAGTCAAGTGCCTTAGGCACTATGCTACCAGAGCTCCTACACTGATGGTAGTCACAAAACAAAACAAAAAAAAAAAACACTCCCATATCTAGTCAATTCTGACTCACAGTGAGTCAGGCTGGATTTCCAAGGTGGTAAATCTTTATGGAAGTAGATAGTCCAGTCTTCCTTCCACAGAGTGGATGGTGGGTTTAAACCACCAGCCTTCTGGTTTGCAGTCAGATGCCTTACACACTGTGCTACCAGAGCTCCATGATGGTAGTTAAGGGAGAGGGATTATCTCAAGCATACCCTCTGTTGTCATTCTCATGTCCTTCAAACCAAAAACCAAACTCACTGCCATCGAGTCAATTCTGACTCATAGAGACCCCCTTTGGGTTTCTGAGGCAGTCAGTCTTTACAGAAGTAAATTGTGCAGTCTTCCTTCCGTGGAGTGGCTGGTGGGTTTGAACTGAAAACCTTCTGGTTAGCAGTCAAATGCCTTAGACACTATGCCACCAGAGCTCCTTCTCATATCCTTAGTGGGTAGAAATTTTCTGACCACTTCTTTCTTTCCTCCTTTACTGGGAAGAGGAGAAGACCAAAGAAGCATTTGAATTGTGGTGCTGGCAAAGAATATCGACTACACTGTGGACTCTCAGAAGAATGAACAAATCAGTCTTAAAAAAAATACAACCAGAATGCTCCTTAGAAGCAAGGATGGTGAGACTTGGTCTTGCTTACCTTGGACACATCATCAGGAAAGGTCAATAGTTAGAAAAGGACATTATGATTGATCAAGTAGACAGTCAGTGAAAATGGGGAACCCTTCATGAGATGGACTCACACAATAGCCACCCAATAGATTGAAATATACCAGCTGTGGTAGTTAAGTTGTGTGTCAACTTGGCTGAGCCTGTTTGAGTGGCTGGGCAGCTGAATGTAGTTATTCCCCATGAGGAGACTGGCATTCAACTCCATGGTGGAATCTACTGGAGCAACTGAGTGGCTGCCTTAGGGATGTGGTCTGCTTCCTGTATATAAGGGGAAGTTTTGAGAAAGGTCTTGAGCTATTTGGCACATTGGATCCTGCATTTGGCCGAGTCTTCATCTCAGTGGCCTGCTATGTTGTCTGCTGATCTTGGGACTATTAATGGACTTAAATTACTGGCCTGCCTCTGGTGACGTAGTGCCTAAACATTTGACTGCTAACCAGAAGGCTGGTGGTTCAAACCCACAAGCCACTCCTCAGAGGGAAGGTTGGGCAATCTACTTCCATAGTTTTACTGCCTTGAAAACCCAAGGAGGGGTCACTATGAGTTGGATCCAACTCAACAGCAGTGGGCTGGTTTTCTTTGTTTCTTTTTATTGCTCAATAATTTTGGGGCTGTGCCATTTTACTCACTGACCTTGGGTTTGTCAGCCTCAGCAGGCAGCAGCTGTCTAAATTAAGAGAAACCTTCCACTGGTGATTTCAATTCAAAAGTTGGAAACAAAAAAGAATAATCAGTAGTTGGAAAATATGGCTTTGGGGATAGAAATAAGACTGGAGACTGCATGATAGAATTTTGCAAGACCAACAACTTATTCATTGCAAATATCTTTTTTCAACAACACAAATGGTGGCTATACATGTGGACTTCACCAGATGGAGTACACAGAATAAGATTGACTACATCTGTGGCAAGAGGTGATGGAAAAGCTCAATATCTTCAGAGAAAATAAGGCCAGGAGCTGAGTGTGGAACAGACCATCAACTGCTCATATGCAAGTTCAAGTTGAAGTTGAAGACAATTAAAACAAGCCTACAAGAGCCAAAATATGACCTTGAATATATCCCTCCTGAATTTAGAGACTATCTAAAGAATAGATTTAATGCACTGAACACCAGTGACTGAAAACCAGAGGAATTGTGGGATGACATCAAGAACATCATCCATGAAGAAAGCAAGAAGTCGTTAAAAAGTAGCTAAAACAAATGGAAGAAATGACAAGATAAAAGAACTGAGCAAAAGATTTCAAAGAGCAGTTCAAGAAGACAAAACCAATTATTATAATAAAATATGCAAAGACTTGGAGTTAGAAAACAAAAAGGGAAGAAGAGGCTCAGCATTTCTTAAGCAGAAAGAACTGAAGAAAAATTCAAACCTCATGTTGCAATATTGAAAGATTCTATGGACAAAATATTGAATGATGTGGGAAACATCAAAAAAAAGAAAAAAAAAAAAAAAATATACAGAGTCTCTGTACCAAAAATAATTGGTTGATGTTCATCCCTTTCAGGGGGCGGCATTGATTCAAGAACCAATGGTACTGAAGGAAGAAGTCAAAGCTACACTGAAGGAATTGGTGAAGAACAAGGCTCCAGGAATTGATGGACTACCCATTGAGATGTTTCAAATGGATGACGCGCTGGAGGCACTCACTCAGCTATACCAGGTGATTTGGAAGACAGCTACCTGGCCAACTGACTGGAAGAGATCCCTATTTGTACCCATTCCAAAGAAAGATGATCCCACAGAATGTGGCAATTATCTAACAATATCATTAATATTACATGCAAGTAAAATCTTGCTGAAGATAATTAAAAAATGGTTGCAGTAGTATATTAACAGAGAACTTCCAGAAATGCAAGTAGGATTCAGAAGAGGATGTGGAATAAGGGATATCATTGCTGATGTCAGATGGATCTTGGCTGAAAGCAAAGAATACTAGAAAGATGTTTACTTATGTTTTATTGACTATGCAAAAGCATTCAATTGTGTGGAGCTAACAAATTATGGATAACATTGAGAAGAATGGGGATTCCAGAACACTTAATTGTGCTCATGAGGAACTTTTACATAGACCAGGAGGCTGTCATTTGAACAAAACAAGGGGATACTACATGGCTTAAAATCAAGAAGGGAGTGTGTTAGGATTGCATCCTTTCACCATACTTATTCAATCTGTATGTTGAGCAAATAATCCGAGAAGCTGGACTATATGAAGAAAAATGTGGCATCAGGATTGCAGGAAGACTCATTAACAACCTGTGATACACAGATGACACAACTTTGCTTGCTGAGAGTGAGGATGACTTGAAGCACTTACTGATGAAGATTGAAGAATGCAGTCTGCAGTGATGATTGCACCTCAATATAAAGAAAACAAAAATCCTCACCACTGGACCAATAAGCAGTATATGATTGAAGTTGTCAAAGATTTCGTATTACTTGGTTTTACAATCGACACCAATGGAAGCAGCAGTCAAGACATCAAAAGATGTATTGCATTGGGCAAATCTGCTGCAAAAAGACCTCTTTTAAGTGCTGAAGAGCAAAGATGTCTCCTTGAAGACTAAGTGCACCTAACCCAAGCCATGATATTTTCAATCTCCTCTTATGCATGTGAGAGCTGGACAATGAACAAGGGAGGCTGAAGAAGAGTTGATGCTTTTGAGTTGTGGTGTTGGCAAAGAATGCTGAAATACCATAGATTGCTAAAAGAACTAACACATCTATCTTGGAGGAAGTGCAGCCAGGATGCTTCTTGTAAGCGAGAATTTCCAGACTTTGTCTTACCTACTTTGGTCATATTGTCAGAAGGGACCATTTCCTGGAGAAGGATGTCATGCTTGGTGTTCTGGTTACCTAGTGCCACTCTGACAAGAATATACCACATATGGGATGGCCTTAACAAACAGGAGTTTACTCTCTTACAGCTTGGAGGCTTTAAGTCCAAGTTCAAAGTGCCAGGCTCTAGGGACTGGGTGAAAGCCCCTCAGTCTTGGGCTTTAGCTCTGCCTCCTGCTCCCAGCCCACTGGAGCTAGAGGCTTTTCTTCACTCAGACAGCTGCTGGCTGCTGAGGCTGACAAGCTCAAGGTTAACAAGTAAAAAGGCACAGTCCCAGTGTTACCAAACCACAGGGCAGTCCATTCATTCCAATTCCAAGGTTGGCAGAGCATGACAGGCTTCTGAACAACAACATGGCTACATGTAGGGTTCAAGCGTACCATAAGCTAGAGACTGTTCCCCAAAGTTTCTCCTTACATATGAGAAGCAGACCACATCCCTAAGGCAGCTGCTCACCTGCTCACAGTAGATTTCACCATGGAGCTGATTACCAGTCTCATCATGGGGAATACTACATCCAGCTGCCCAGCTACTCAACCAGGCCCAGCCAAGTTGACACACAAAGTTAACCACCACACTTGGTAAAGTGGAAGATCAATGAAAAAGAGGAAGGCCCTCAACAAGAAGGATTGACACAGTGGCTACAATGATGGGTGCAGGTATAGCAAGGATCATGAGGCTGGCACAGGACCGGACAGTGTTTCATTCTGTTGTACATGGGGTCGCTATGAGTTGGAGATGACTCAACAGTGCCTAACAACAACAAGCAGCTTCAGTGGACAGGGAGCAAGAGGCAGAGCCCAAGGTTCAAGGGGCCATAGAGCTGGCACTTTGAACTTGGAATTCTATCCTCCTAAGCTGTGAGAGAATAAACTCCTGTTTGTTCATGCCTTACATTTGTGGTATGTCTATTAGAGCAGTACTAGGTGACCAAAATACCAATGATCGTGAAAATGGCACAGGTCTGGGCAGTGTTTGGTTCTGTTACACGTGCGGTCACCAAGAATCGGAGCTGACTCATCAGCAACTAACAACAGTGGGAAGAGGTCTTGGGTAGATAGAATAAGGCGGTGACTTAGCAAAGAGTGGAAAATGAAGACAAGGCTGATTATGGGAGGAGGAGGGCAGAGAGAGCAGGGTTCAGGCTGCTCACCTGATATTGGCAAAGTCTGGAAGGACCCAAGAGGAACCCCAATGAATGTGCTGTAGGATTCTCTGAGCTCACTGTTGTACCCACTGGCCCTTACCAACCCCACGGGCACAGCTGAAGAATACACGGGAGGAAGAAAATCACACTCAAACTTTGAGGTTTCACTAGGGATAAAAATGCCAAAAGAATTGAAAGCAGAAACACAGACAGAGACCTGTACCCCAATGTTCATTGCAGCATTATTTGCAATAGCCAAAGGGTGGAAGCAGCCTAAATGTCCATCAACAAGCTGCATAAACACAACGTGAGCCATCCATACAATGAATGGAATATCATTCAGTCATAAATAGAAATAAAGTCCTGATGCAGGCTACAACGTGGATGAACTTGAAAACATTATGCTGAGTGATATAAGCGAGACACTGAAGGATAAATATTGCATGAGCCCACTCATAGGGAAAGTCGAGGATAGGCAAGCGGACAGAAAACAGAGTTCATTAGCGGTATCCAGACATGGGTTGGCACAGTGGCTGCAGTGACGGACTCAGGCAGGGCAACTGTTGTGAGGCTGGCACAGGACTGGGCAGTGTTGCATTTTGTTGTACACAGGGTCACAGGAGTTGGAGCCGACTTGACAGCACCTAATAACAATAACAAGGAGCTCTGGTGCTGCAGTGCCTAAGGTATTTACTGCTAATCAGAAGGTTGAGAGTTCAAACCCACCAGCCGCTCCACGGAAGGAAGACGGAGCACTTTACTTCCATAAAGATTTGCCTCCTCGGAGACGCACTGGGGGTCGCTTTGACTCGGAATCAACTTGATGGCAGCATGTCACAACATAACAGGAGAGGTGGATTGGAGGGCGGGGGAGAGAAGATACAACTCTTAGGGGATATTGAGTTTCTGTTAAGGATGATGGAAATATTGGGGGACGGTTAAGATGAAGGTTGACCTACATGATGGACGTAACTAGTGTCACAAAATTGTACATGTGAAGAATGTTGAATGGCAAATGCTTTGCTCCATATATATCTGTTGATGTTGTGAGATGCCTTGAGTCAATTTCTACTCACAGTGACCCTATGTGTGACGAAGTAGAAGGAGCCCTGGTGGCACAGTGGTTAAGCACTCAGCTGCTAACCAAAAGATTGGTGGTGCGAACCCACAAGCCACTCTGCAGGAGAAAGACATGGCAGTCTGCCGCCATAAAGATTACAGCTTTGGAAACTCTATCCCGTCCTGCAGGGTCACTAAGAGTCGGAACCAACCTGAAAGTGAAACGTTTGGTGGGAGTTTTTGTGGGTTGTTTTTTTTTTTTAACTTTTTATTGTGTTTTGGATGAAAGTTTACAGAGCAAATTCATTTTCCATACAACAATTCATACACATTTAGTTTCATGACAGTGAGTTTAACTCCCACCATGAAACAGCTCTCTTCTCCCTTCCTCCCACTGATTCCCTTTTCCCTGTGCCTTTCTTTCCTATGCATTCTGGCCCTCTGAGCTTTCTCCTTTCACAAATACTGCCCTCCTGGTCTCCCATGGTTGATTGTTCTAAGGAGTGCATCTCCCTGGTGTAGGTGTTCAGCTCATAAACCTGTCTATTGTTTGGCTGAGAGTTAAGCCACGGGACTGAGTTCAGTTTCAGATCTGAAGGGTGACGGGGGTCTTGGAGGTTTCACCAATCTCTATCAGACAAGTCAGCCTGGTCTTTTTATGATTTTGAGTTTTGCTCCACATTTGTCTCCCACCCTGACTCAGTCCCTCAAGATGTTTGGCTGTGGCTAAGAAATATATCATAACTTTCCCTCTGTTAGCTTCGTTATATATTATCGACATTTTTATAGCACATACAAATACATATGTAGAAATATGGTATGCCAAGCCTATATATTGTTGTTGTTGTTAGGTGCCATCGAGTCAGCTGTGACTCACAGGGACCCCATGGACAACAGAAGGAAACACTGCCCAGTCCTGTGCCAGCCTCACAGTCCCTGCTGCACTTGAGCCCATTGGTGCAGCCACTGTGTCAGTCCATCTCATTGCGGACCTTCCTCTTTTTTGTTGATCCTCCACTTTACCCAGCATGATATCCTTCTCCAGAGAATGGTCCCTTCTGACAACATGACCAACGTAGGTGAGATGAAGTCTGGCCATTTTCACTTCCAAGGAGAATTCCAGCTGCACTTCTTATGGGACAGATTTGTTCATTCTTCTGGCAGTCCACAGTACTTTCAGTATTCTTCTCTAATACCATAACTCAAAGGCATCAACTCTTCTTCAGTCTTCCTTATTCATTGTCCAGCTTTCACATGCATATGAGGCAATTGAAAACACCACAGCTTGGGTTAGGTGCACCTTAGTCCTCAAAGAGACATCTTTGCTCTTCAGCACTTTAAAGAGGTCTCTTGAAGCAGATTTGCCCAGTGCAATGTACCGTCTGATGTCTTGACTACTGTTTTCATTGGTGTTGATTATGGAACCAAGTAATATGAAATCTTTGGCAACTTCTATCTTTTCTCCATTTATCTTGATGCTGCTTATTGGTCCAGTTGTGAGGATTTTCATTTTCTTTATATTCAGGTGTAACCCATACTGCAGAGTATAGTCTTTAATCTTCGTCAGTAAGTACTTCAAGTCATCCTCGCTTTCAGCAAGCAAGGTTGTGTTATCTGCATATCGCAGGTTGTTAATGAGTCTTCCTTCAATCCTGATCCCACGTTCTTATTCATATAGTCCATATTCTAGGATTATTTCCTCAGCACACAGATTGAATAAGTATGGTGAAAGGATACAACCCTGACACACTCCCTTCCTGATTTTAAACCATGTAGTATCCCCTTGTTCTGTTCAAATGACAGCCTTCTAGTCTATGTACAGGTTCCTCATGAGCACAATTAAGTGTTCTGGAATTCCCATTCTTCTCAATGCTATCCATAATTTGTTATGATCCACATAGTCTAATTCTTTTGCATAGTTAATAAAATACAAGTAAACACTATATGTGGTCATGGGTATACTCTCATTTGCCTACCCATACCTGATCATCTTGCCTGTCTATCTATCTATGCATCCACCTATAGATTAATGATTGCTGTCTTTATGGGAGCAGATCCCTTGTGATGCCCTCATCTTCTAAGACCCCTGTGACTCGGGAGCCTGTGACGAGTCCAGGTCTGGAGCTCAGAGTCATGGGCAGGGTCATGGGCAGCTCTGGAGATATACATGTGGGTCAGAGAAGTTGAAACCTGATGGAGGGCAAAAGGCTGGCTGATAACAGAGCCCTGAGAGTTCCAGGAGGTGGGACCAAGGAGAAAGAGGAGTCTCTGGGCTTCCAGAGAGGCAGGAGGAAAAAGCAAGGGGAACAAGGGCTTCTGAGAGCCTGGAGAGGTCACCAGCATTCAGGGCTGGCCTGGAGCATCCGTGCAATAAGCAGCAGGCAGTCACAATAGATACAGGGAACACAAAGTTCAGCCGTGACCTTGAGGAAAGCAGTTTCACGGGAATGTGTGTGGGGAGACGCTAGGGAGGGAGAGAGATTAGGAAGCAAAAAAGGCTACAACCCAGGGGAACCTTGAAACCATTGTGCCGAGTACAACAAGCCAGTCACAGAAGGCCGAAGAGTGCCCGATCCCGCTCAGCAGGCAAGGGCATAGACAAAAAAGTTTATTAGTGGTCACCAGGGAGGGACAGATGGGTGGAAGGGGGAAAGGAAGGCACAATGCTTAGGGAACACCAAGCTTCTGTTAAGGGTGATGGAAAATTCAGCATCGGTGGATGGTTATGGTTGAACATAATGGACATGTTTAATGTCACTGAATGTGCATGTGAAGATCGTGGCAATGGCCAATGTTTTGTTACCTATATATTCATCCCAATTTTTGTGTGGCAACTCCCCTCAAGTCTCCCCTTGGGAACCTCTGGCCCTGGCCACCTTCTCTCTTCTCTCCCACCTCCCATTGCTCCCAGAATTCAGTCCCTGCTGAGAAGTTGTAGCATATTCTAGATGAAAGGAACCTCAAATATCAGCTAGTCCAATGCTTCACCCAGAGCTCAAAGGCGGCCCCTCCACAGCATTGCTGCCCCCTCTCATCCATCTTTGATTCTTTCCATAGACAGGAAGCTCACTACTGAGAGAAGCAGACTTTTCCAGCTCTGTTGTCACTGTTGTAGCTACTGTTGAGTCAAATCTCAGCTCACAACTGAATGAAACACTGCCCGGTCCTGAGCCGTCCTTGTGGTGGGTCACTGATTGGATTGTTGAGATCCCTGGGGTTCTCAGTGGCTGATTTTCAGACATTGATCACCAGGCCTTTCTTCCTCATCCATCTCAGTCTGGAAGCTCTGCTGAAAGCCGTTCAGCATCCCATCCCAGTAATGTACGAGTCTCTACTGACAGATGGGTGGTGGGTTCATGGGGTGCACTAGCCAGGAATGGAACCCGAGTCTCCCACATGGAATGGGAGACTTCCACCGCTGAACCTCCACTGCCTCCACTAAGGCATACCCAAAGCAGACCAAAGTCCCTTTCAACGAGTCTATTCTGACTCATGGTGACCCCCACTAGGTTTCCAAGGCTATAAATCTTTATGGAAGCAGACTGCCTCATCTTTCTTCCATGGAGTGGCTGGTGGGTTCAAACCAATGACTTTTTGGTTAACAGCCATATGCCTTAACCCCTACACCACCAGAGCTCCTTAGTAAAGCATATAGTAGGTGCTTAATTCACCTTCACAGTCTGTCTCCCTGCCCTCCTGGTAGCTTTGTGTCTTCTTTTTAAATATATCACAGCACATTCTATTCAGAAACAAACATGAGAATTCAACTGCCTTCTTTGAAGCTGAACATGAAAGAGATTTCCAAAAGTGTAAAACAGGGCCATTCTTCTCGCTAAAATGTTTTTGCTTTGGGAAATACAGGTACTTTTGATAAAAGTTATGCTATTTATGTCAACATATTATGAATTCCAGTAATATGTCAGACAGCATTTTACTTCTATTCATAAGGTTTTCAGTGGCCAATTTTTTCAGAGTAGATAACTTGGTCCTTCTTCTGAGTCTGTCTTAGTCTGGAAGCACTGCTGAAACCTGTCCACCATGGGTGCTCCTGCTGGTATTTGATATACGAATGGCATAGCCTCCAGCCTCATAGCCACACACAAGCCACCACAGTACAGCAAACTGACAGGTGAGTGGTGAAAAGCAAGTCCACAAGAGCCAAAATATGACTTTGCTTATATCCCACATGAATCCAGAGACTAGCTAAAGAATAGATTTGATGCACTGAACACCAATGACTGAAGACCAGATGACATCAAGAACATCATCCATGAAGAAAGTAAACAGTCATTAAAAAGACAGAAATGGAAGAAAAGACCAATATGGATGGCAGAAGAGACTCTGAAACAAGTCCTTGAACAGAGAGAGTAACTAAAATGAATGGAAGAAATTATGAAATAAAAGAACTGAATGGAAGATTTCAAAGGGTGGCTTGAGATGATGAGGTAAAATATTATAACGAAATGTGCAAAGACCCGGAGTTAGAAAACCAAAAAGGAAAAACACGCTTGACATTTCTCAAGCTAAAAGAACTGAAGAAAAACTTCAAGACTTGAATTGCAATATTGAAAGATGATACAGGAGAAATATTGAGTGACACACAAAACATCAAAAGAAGGTGGAAGGAATACAGTCACTGTACCAAAATGAATTGGTCAACATTCAACTATTTCAAGAGGTAGTATATGATCAAGAACCAATGGTATTGAAGGAAGAAGTCCAAACTACACTAAAGGAATTGGCAAAAAAAAAAAAAAAGAAAAAAGAAAAAAAGACAAGACTCCGGGAATTGATGGAATGCCAATTTCGATGTTTCAACAAACAGATGCAGGGCTGGAGGCACTTTCTCATTTATTCTAAGAAATTCAGAAGCTAGCTATTTGGCCAACCAATTGGAAGAGGTCCATATTTGTGTCCATTCCAAAGAAACATGTTCCAATGGACTGTGGAAATTATCAAACAATATCACTAATATCAATTAATATTACACACAAGTAAAATTTTGCTGAAGATAATTCAAAAGTGGATGCAGCTGTATATTGAGGGGGAACTTCCAGAAATGCAAGCTGGATTCAGAAGAGGATGTGGAACAAAGGATATCATTGCTGATGTCAGATGGATCTTGGCTAAAAGCAAAGAATATCAGAAAGATGCTTACCTGTGTTTATTGAGTATGTAAAGGCATTTGGCTGTGTGGATCATAACAAATTGTGGATAGCATTGCAAAAAATGGGAATTCCAGAACACTTCATTGTCCTCATGAGGAACTGTACAAAGAACAGAAGGCTGTCATTTGAATAGAACAAGGGGACACTGCATGGTTTAAAATCAAGAAAGGAGTGCATCGGGGTTGTATCCTTTCACCATATTTATTGAATTTGTATGCTGAGCAAATAATCTGAGAAGCTGGACTATATGAAGAAGAACGTGACATCAGGATTGGAGGAAGACTCATTAACAACCTGCAATTATGCAGATGACATAACTTTGCTTGCTGAAAGTGAAGATGACGTGAAGCACTTACTGATGAAGATCAAGGTCTTACACCTCAACATAAAGAAAACAAAACCCTCCCAAGTAGAACAATAAGCAACCCCATGACAAATGGAGAAAAGATTGAAGTTGTCAAAGCTGTCCCTAGTACACAACAGATGCTCATTTAACATACGGTATTGTTTTTCATCCATCTCCCCTCATTCATTAGTTTGTCACACTGTGGTGGCTTGCATGTCACTGTGATGCTGGAAGCTATGCCACCAGTATTTCAAATACCAGCAGAATCACCCATGGCAGACAGGTTCCAGCAGAACTTCCAGACAAGGCAGACTAGGAAGAAAGGCCTGGTGATCTACTTCTGAAAATCAGCCAGTGAGAACCCTGTGGATCGCAGACCACCGTCTGAGACTTTGATTGGTTGACTTTGCACACGTCATCAGTAGCGACCAATTGCTGGAGGAGGACATCATGTTTTGCTAAGCGGAGAGCCAGTGAAGGCTAGGGACAGCCACAATGAGATGGATTGGCACAGTGGCCACAGCAATGGAGTCAAACACACCAATGCCAGTGAAGATGGCACATTTTGTGTGCTGTCACCATGAATCACAGCTGACTTGATGGCAACTAACAGCAACCTCATGTCTAGTACTTTTTTTTTAATTTTTAATTTTTTTTTTTTTTTTATTGTCATTTGGGTGAAAATTTACAGAGCAAATTCACTTTCCATACAGCAGTTCACATACACTTTGTCTCCTGACATTGACTACAATTTACCCCAATGCAACAGCTCCCCTCCCACTTCCTCCCAATAGTTACCTCCACATTTCTAGTTCTTAAACTATTAATAAAATAGCAGATTTTAAAAATTAAATGTCAAGCCACTAATAAACTCAATTTAAAGAGTGAAGTGTTCCCCTTCAAAGAGAAAAAAAAAGTTTCATTGTGGTGTATTAGAATGGCAACACGCTGTGCTATCATCTTTTCCTTTATAAGCCTGGTTGTGGGGAAGATTTGGCGAATCGATTCTGGAATATATTGTGGAAGACGCAGTGGGGTTTGGTTGTTGAGTTTATTATAAGAATAAATACACATTACTGGAAAGGAATAGAAAAACCAAGCACCAAGAGCTTGCAGCTGATTCCGACTCATGGCGACCCCCATGTGAGAAAAGAGAACTGCCCTACAGGGTTTCTTGCCTGGAATCTTTATGGGAGCAGATCACCAGCCCTTTCTTCCTTAGCACTGCTTGGTGGGTTTAAACTGCTACTTTTTCTATTAGTGGTTGAGCATAAGCCCCTTGCATCACAGGGCACATTTTACTTACAAAATGAAGAGCAAATAATAGAATTGTTGCAAGGATGAAAGGAAGAAGGAAATGTGAAACACTCAGAATGAACCTTGGTACATAATATCACTGCATGAATGAGAACTGTTACTATGTTTTCAACTGCACTACTGGATATTTTAAAGCTTGATCCTATGAGGCAATCTGCTTCCCTAAAGACAGACAGCCTTCGAAACCCTGTGGGGTAGTTCTCCTCCATCCGCTAGGGGCGCTGTGAGTAGAAATTGACTCAATGGCATGGGTTGGTTTTGGTTTGGGATCCTATCTGGTGTTTGATTGTTTTTCTTTCACTTTTATTTATTTTGTTGTCACTGAGAATATACATGGCAGTAGACACCAATTCAGCAATTTCTCCCCATATAATTCACTGGTACATCGATGACCAATACACTGATGACATTGTTTGACTTGTGCCACCACCCTCACCTTCCTCTTCTGAGTCCTTCCTCCCCGATCAGCATAAACTCACTGCCCCCTAAGGTTCCTATCTGCTCTTTTGAGTAGCTGTTGTCAATTTCATCCCATAGAGATAGTTCTTAAAGAGATTTACTATTATTAAGATGTCAGTTCTTTCCAAACTGTTCTATACATTCAATGGAATCCCAATAAAAATCCCAACAAGTTATTTTATGGATATCAACGAACTTATTCTAAAATTCATAGGGAAAGGCAATGGATCCAGTATAGCTGACAAAATACTGAAGATGGGCAGACATGAAGGGCTGGTATTGCCTGACTTTGAGACTTAGTGTAAAAATACGATGGCCAGTCGTACAGGGGGCTGTGTCCTTATGAGCCATAGCATAAGATGTGGAAAGAGCATAGACTTTTTTTTTCTCACTTTTTACTATTATTGGATCTTACATGTCCTGCATTTCTTTTTCAAAATGTGTGTATGTGTGTGTGTGTGTTCTTGTTGAGAATGCACACAGCAAAACATACACCAATTCATCCATTTCTCCACGCACAACTCAATGACAGGGATGACAGTCTTCACCTTATGCAACCTTCCCACCTCCTTTTCCGAGCTGTTCCTCGCCCACAAACATAAACTCACTGCCTCCTGAGGTGCCTGTCTGATCTTTCGAGTTGCTGTCACGATCTGACCCCATGGAGACGGATCTTCAAAGAGCAGGACCCTCAGGGTTGACATTCCTTACTGGTTAAGCTCAACTATTGTTTGGCTTTAAGAAAATATTTTTAGTTTGAGGATTAAAGGTTATCTTTAAGATTCAGGAGTTCATCCAGCCTCCATGGCTCCAGAAGTTCTGGATTCCATGAAAATTTGAAATTCTGTTCTGCTATGATTGGAATGGACTCCATAACAATGGACTTACTGTTTTGTTTTGTTTTGTTGGAGGGGGGTTGGGAGAGTGGGAACTGGCACCACTGCTGTGGGACAAAGGATTTGGTTTGGCTTTTTGTCTCTGGTTTTTTCAAAAGAACCTGAGCAGGGCAGGTGCTCTTTGTCTTTCTAAAGCAGCCAGAGCGAATCTAAATGAAACCCACTGCTCTGAGTCCATTCCGACCCACAGCGCCCCTAGAGGACAGAGGAGAACTGGCCCACAGTGTTTCCTAGGCTGTAAAGATGGGGCAATCTACTTCCGTAGTGATACTGCCTTGGAAACCCAAGGAGGGGGTCGCTATGAGTAGGGTCTGACTTGACGGCACATAACAACAACAACAACAAATCTTTACAAGGGGAGCTCTGGTAGTGTAATGCCTTAGGCACTTGACTGCTGGTTCAAACCCACCAGCCACTCCTCGGAAGGAAGATGGGGCAATCTACTTCCGTAGTGATACTGCCTCAAAAATCCAAGGAGGGGTCACTATGACTCGGGTCTGACTCGAGGGCACATAACAACAACAACAACAATCTTTACAGAGGGAGCTCTGGTAGCATAGTGCCTTAGGCACTTGACTGCTAACCAGAAGGCTGGTGGTTCAAACCCACCAGCCACTCTTCATAAGGAAGGTTGGGCAATCTACTTCTGTAGTGATACTGCTTCAGAAACCCAAGGAGGGGTTGCTATGAGTCGGGTCCGACTCAACAGCACACAACAACAACAATCTTTACAAAAGCAGACTGCCACATCTTTCTCCAATGGAACATCTGATGAGTTCAAACTGCCAACCTATTGCTTAGCAGCTGAGAGCTTTAACCCCTGCACCTCTATTCCTTAGGCCACACACAGGTCCCACCCTGGCAACAGGCCACAGGAAGGGAGAGGCATGATGCATATTCGTCGGCCAGATCAGTCATAACTAGGCATTGGAGCCCCAGTCATGCATATTCATTGAGGTCCCGGGATCTTGGAACTCTCTCTCTTTGGGGCTTTAGGGATGGATGGGTGAGAGCATTCATGCAGCGGAGAGGGTGCAGTATGTGCCCAGGGACCAGTGACGTATGTACGGAAAATAGTGCCCATGACAAGCACTGAAATTCGCATCTGCCCAAACGTGACATTCATTAGATAACGACCATATATTGGCTCAAAACGACAAGTCAAGCCCGGTCATCTTTTACTTGGCACATGGCACTACATGAAAATGACAACGGCACCTTCCTTGCTTTCACTGATGAAAACCGATCTCTGACGGGCTTAGAGTCATTGTTCTCCATTTTCTTCTCTGTCTGCACTCAGCAGAGCAAGGTCACAGGGTCAGCCCTGACCCGGAGCTCTCAAACAGGAAAGCGTTATTGAAACCGTTCAGTGGCACCCCCTTCCAGCGGTGCCCAGGGCACATTCCTTACCTGCCGTACTTTAGGTAACTCACTGCCATTGAGTCGGTCCTGACTCATAGCGACCCCTCCTTGGGTTTCCAAGGCAGTATCTGTACAGAAGTAGATTGCCCAGCCTGCCTTCCAAGAGGTGGCTGGTGGGTTTGAACCGCCAGCCTTCTGGTTAGCAGTCAAGTGCCTTAGGCACTACACTACCAGAGCTCCCCTACTTTAGATAGGCCCTTAAAAAAAAATTCATTGTGATTTAAAGGCACTCTGGTGGCGCAGTGCCTAAGTCATTCGACTGCTAGCCAGAAGGTTGGTGGTTCAAACTCACCAGCCACTTTGCGGAAGGAAGACTGGACAATGTACTTCTGTAAAAATTTAGCATCTTGGAAACCCAATGGGGGTCTCTGTGAGTCGGAATGGACTTGATGGCAGTGGGTGTTTTTGTTTGTTTGTTTGAATTGTGATTTGGAAGAAAGTTTACAGAGTAAATTCATTTTCCATACAGCAGTTCATACTCACTTTATTTCATGACATTGAGTGCAATTCCCCACTTCCTCCTTGTAGTGGCCTCTTCCCTGTGTCCTTCCCTCCCAAGTACTCCTGCCCCATCCCCCAGGTATCTTCCTGTGCAAACAACTGACAGGAGTGTATCTACCTGATGTAAATGTTCACCCCAGGTGCCTGTCTATTGTTTGGCTGGAAGCAACGAGAGTGAGTTCAATTCTAGGGGTTATTAGGTCTCTGGGGTCTCACCAGGCCCTATCAGACCAGCAAACCTGGTCTTTGTGTGTGTGATTTTGAGTTCTGTTCCACATTGTTCTCCCACTCTGTCCAGGATCTCCTGCACTGATCCCTTTCTGACTGCTTGACAGTGGTAGCTGGGCACCATCTAGTTCTTCTGGTCCATGGTCATATAGGCTGAGGTTTGTCTGATCTACTACTCCCTTGGACTAATTGTTTCTATGTGTCTTTGGTTTTCTTCATTCCTCTTTGCTCTGAGTGAAGGGAGACCCATTGTTGTACCTAGATGGCCACTTGCAAGTGTTTAAGATCCCAGTTGCCACTCACCAAAGTAGGCTGTAGAACAATGTTTTTGTGTTGCACGTTATGCCAGTTGAGCTTGATGTCCCTTGCAACCGTGGTCCTGAGACCATAGGTCCAGCTACTCACTCCCTTGGGGCAGTTGGCTGTGCCTAAGAAGTTACCACAACTTTGCCCCCTGTTGTTGTTGTTGTGTTGTTGTTGTTGTTGTTATGTGCCGTGGAGTTGAACCTGACTCATAGCCACCCCTCCTTGGATTTCCAAGGCAGTATCACTATGGAAGTAGATTGCTCAACCTTCCTTCCGAGGAGCAGCTGGTGGGTTTGAACCACCAGCCTTCTGGTTAGCAGTCAAGTGCCTTAGGCACTACACTACTAGAGCTCCCTGCCCCCTGTTAGTTCTAGTTATATGGACTTTCTTACAGCCCATGCAAACATGTATGTAGAAACATCATCTGCCAACCTTATATATAGTCATGGGGATATTCCCTTTTGCCTAGACATACCTGGTCATTCAGCCTACCCACCCATCTATTTACCTGTAGATTAATATTTGTTATCACTGATATCGCAGTATCGTGTGTGTGAAAGGGTTTATCTTTATTGTCTGTACCTCTTATGTACCTCTCTGTGTTTTCCTTTTCCTTAGTGTTATTTTGTTGGTCACTTGCTTTTGGTATGTTGACCTCTTCACCCAAATCAATAGTTGTCTCTACCCATCTAGCAGTGTTCTCTCCCTTCTCTTCCCATCTCTGGTAACCAACAAAGAAAGTTTCCTTCCATATATAAACCTTTCCTTGACTTTCTACAGTAGTGAACTAGTACAATATTTGTCCTTCTGTGACTGACTTATTTCACTCAGCATAATATCCTCCAAGTTCATCCATGGTACACGCTGTTTCTCAGAATCCGCATTATTCTTCAGTGTTGCATAGTATTCCATTGTGTCATCCTTTAGACAGGTCTTTGCTGGGGACATTGGAAACCTCATGCTGCCAGGACCTCTCCCAAACATTGTGTGATGTGTCTCTATGTTTTTATCTTTTCTGGTTATGGTAAAGGAGTAACTAATGCATAGCTCATCGTCTATATGTGTTCCGGGAGTCCGTCCAGCGAATTATTGAACCTACCCGTGAAAGCCAGCAGACAGGTTATTTTCAAAACTAGAGAGAAATAGCCAAACTTAGCTCTTCGTACCACAGAAATAGTACCAGTTTCTACTTCCTCTGAGCTCCCACTGCCATCGATTCTAACTCACAGCATCCTTAGAGGACAGAGAACTGCCCTGTAAGGTTTCCGAGGCTGTCAATCTTTACAGGAGCAGGCTGCCTCATCTTTCTGATTGGCAGGGGCTGTTAGGACAGATTCCTAACTTGTGGAGACCTGAGTCTGGGTGGTTGGGTCAGAGAGAGACTGCTGCGTGGATGGAGTGGGAGAGTGGGGGTATGAGTCATCGTCACACTTTGGAAATAAGCCTTAAGTCGGCCGTTACTCGTGAAACTTCTTACAGATAACTTGGAAAAGATGCATCAAAAACTATAACAAAACTAATTTTAAAAAAATTGAGATGAAATTCACACAATACAAAAAGTAACTATTTTAAAGTGAACAATCGGTGGCATTTAGTTCAGTGTTAGAGTTGGGCAGCCACCACCTCTGTCTAGTTCCAAAACTTTTGTCACCTCAAAAGGAAGCCTGCTATCCACCAGTCCCCATTTCCCCTCCTCCAGCCCCTGGCACCCACTCATCTGCTTTCTGCCTTTATGGATTTGCCTGTCCTAGACATTTTTTATCAGTGCTTTCACACAATATATGACCTTTTCGGTCTGGCTGTTTTCAGTAGCAAAATGTGTGTGAGGTTCATCCACATTATACCACTGCCATTGTCAATTCTGACTCATAATGACCCCCATTGGGGTTCTAAGTCTGTAAATCTTTACAGAAGTAGATTGCCTCATCTTCCTCCCACGGAGCAGCTGGTGAGTTTGAACCTCTGACTTTCTGGTTATCAGCCAAATGCTTTACCCACTATGCCACAAGTGCTCCTTCATCCATGTTAAAGCATGTCTCCATACTTCATTTGTTTTCATGAGTGTATAATATTCCATTGCATGGATGGATGCAACTGAAAAACACTGTTGTGGTTTTTTTTTTTTTTTTTTTTTTTGAGCCAGTGTTTTCACCTCTGGGATTTTTTTCTAAGGACACATGAAGAGGAACAATAAACATGTGCTGTCCATTTATTTCTTCAACAGTGAATTGTTGTTGTTGAGTCAGCCATTAAGTCGGCCCCTGAGTCACAGAGACTCCACACACAACCTTATCACACCATCATGATCTGCAGGATTTCCATTGGTTTTCGTAAGTCCATTGCCAGGCCTTTCTTCCTCGTCTCTTTGTCAGGAAGCCCTGCTGAAACCTGCCCAACACCATGTTGTTGCTGTTGTTGTTGTTGTGTGCCGTCGAGTCGGACCCAACTCATAGCGACCCCTCCTTGAGTTTCCGAGGCAGTATCACTACGGAAGTAGATTGCCCCATCTTCCTTCCGAGGAGTGGCTGGTGGGTTTGAACCGCCAGCCTTCTGGTTAGCAGTCAAGTGCCTTAGGCACTACGCCCAACACCATGGCAACATGCAAATCTTCACTGGCAGGTAGGTGGTGGCTGCCCACAGGGGCACTGGTCAGGGATCGAACCTGTGTCTTCCACATGGAAGATGAGAATTCTATCACTGAACTACCGCTTCCCACCAACGATGAGTTAGGAGTAGCATAAAGAATTCACAAATGCACACACGTATGAACATACGAGGATATTCATCTCACTTGCATTTATAACAGTGAGAAGTTGGAAACGTTTTTCCCCAGTGCTCAACAGGGAAGAAAGGGTCAAGTAACTATGTAGGCCAATAAAAGGAATATTGAACCATAAGGTATTTTTTTCTGGGTCTCCAAAAAATGATCAGAATAATACAATCTCATTGTAAAAGGGTCAGACAATGAGAAACCCGTTGCCATCAAGACACCCCTGAGCCCTGGTAACCCGGAGCAGCACTGTGCTCATAGAAGATTCAATGGCTAATCTTTTGGAAGGAGATCACCAGGCCTCTCTTCCAAGGTACCTCTGGATGAACTTGAACCACCAACCTCTCAGCTTCCAAGCCCATTGCCTTTGAGTTGCTCCAACTCATGGCGACCTCTGTATTACAGAGCAGAACTGCTTCCTAGGGTTTTCTTGGCTGTCATTTTTATGGAGGTAGATTGCCAGGCCTTTCTTCCATGGTCCTGTTGGGTGGGTTCGAGCAGCAAACCTTTCGGTGAATCATTGGCACCATCCAAAGACTCCAGGCCAAACAGTAGAGAAGTAAAAACGTCAATGTTCCTCCTTGTGCTCTTCCGCAGCAGTGTCTGGCCCGTAGGTAACCACTGTCAATCGTTTGGAATGTACTTTGAGGCCTTTCTGTGCATGTACGTACTTGAGTATCACTGATGTTCCTTAGCAGGGCGATCATAGTACACACAGTGTTATGTGCAACCCCCTCCCCATGGAACAACACACCTAGGGAATTTTCCATGGCAGTAAATACATCTGTCTCGTTGTTTATTGGCTACAAAGTATTCCATACCATGCATGCCCTAATTTGTTCAACTATGCCTCTATTGTCAGACATGACAGCTGTTTTCCATTTTTTCACTTTTATGAGCAATGGCATCATCCCAAGTGATGCTGCAATGAACGGCCTGCCAGACCCCTCCGGGCAGATACATTGATGGGGGACCAATGGCTGCCTGAGAAGGCCTGGCTCAATGGGACTGTTGTTGGGTGCCATCGGTCAATTCTGACTGTCAGCAGCCCCCTGTGACAGAATGGAACTGCCCCTGAAGGGTTTTCTAGGCCGTCATCTTTATGGGGGCCAACTGCCAAGCCTTTTCTCCTGCCGAGCCGTTGGGTGGGTTGGAACCACCAACCTTTGGGTGTGCATTCAAGTGCTTAACTGTGCTGCTAGGGCTCTTTGGCTAAAAGGTTATATTCTTTAAATTTTTTGTTCAGCTACAGTTGGAATCCCTTCCAACTAAGTGTCAATCATTCACACACCCTCCACCCAACAGTGTGGCAATGATTATTATTGACTCAATTCTCAGTAAAGACTTGATGTTTTCAGTGTTTTTTAGCATTTGCCAAATTGAGGAGTAAAAAAAAGAATTTGTCTGATTGCTAGTGAGACTGAGTATTTGTTGTTGTTTGTCTGTTTTTCGCTCTTTATTTTTGCCTGGGTATAAAAGATGTGGAGTTAGACGGACGGAAGCTAGAGCCAGGTTGCCTTGATTCAAGCTCTGCTGGGTAACTTTGGGCAAGTCACTTAACTTCTCTGTGTCTCGGTTTCCCATTGGTAATAATGGTAATAATGATATAATGTAATAATATAATACCTATTTCATAGGGCTGAGGATTAAGTTACTTGATACATAGAAAGCCAAGAACAGCACCTGGTACGCAGTGAGTGCTCAATATTGTTGTTGCTGGGGACAGTCGAGTTGATTTCAACACATAGCAATGCCATGTGACAGAGTAGAGTTCCCTCATAGGTTTTCTAGGCTCTGGTGGCACAGTGCCTAAGGCATTCGACTGCTAATCAGAAAGTCGGTGGTTCAAACCCACCAGCCACTCCGCAGAAGGAAGATTGGGCAACCTGCTTCTGTAAAGATTCACCTCCTAGGAAACCCAAAGGGGGTGACCGTGAGTCAGAATCGACTCGATGGCAGTGAGTCAGGTTTGGTTCTTGAGAATCTTTGCAGGTGTAGATCACCAGGTCTTTCTTCCATGAAGCCGCTGAGTGGGTTTGAACCACTGACTTTTTGTTTAGCAGCCGAGTGCCTAACTGCTGCGCCCACAGGGTTCATTAAGTGCTCAATCTGCCTTAGCAATGGCCAATCTTTTGTTTCTAATTTATGTTGCAAATCATTCCTCCCAGGTGTGGCCTTGTTTCTCCTCGGCTTTGCTCAGCATGTTTGCTTGCCATCAAATCCACCCCTCTTATCAGCTCATGGATCCGGAGTTTCAGCAACAGCAGAATCAGGACATTTAATCGAATGCAGAGTAAGAAACAGACTCCGGCCAGAGAGATGAGACGCACCAACACATGGACTGTTCATTTCTGGGCAGTGGAATTTGGATGAAGCACTTTCTTTTGTTGCACTCGTTTCCCAAATTATCTACGATGAACATGCTGTTGTTGTTGTTGGATGCCGTTGTCATAACGACCCCATGGCCAACAGAACAAAGCACTGCCCAGTCCTGCACCAGCCTCACAATCCTTGCAATACCTGAGCCCATGCCTGCAGCCACTGTGTCAGCTGTTTCTTCCCATATTGAGCCATGCCTCACCAGCAAATGAAGGTCCCAAAATCTTTACTCCACCCACATCATTGTGGTTGGCTCTGCTCTGATGAGGCAGCTCTTTCCCAGTCATGTTTTCAGTGCCTTCCAACCTGAGAGCCTCATCTTCCGGCACTGTATCAGACAGCGTTTCAGGGCTGTTCAAAGTTTTCCAGTAACATATCAGACAGTGTTTCACTGCTATCATAAGGTTTTCACTGGCCAATTCTTTGAGTGTCCTGGAACTCCCATTCTTCACAATGTTATCCGTAACTTGGGGCCAATTTTTTCAGAAGTGGGTGGCCCTGTCCTTCCTCCCAGTCTGCCTCAGCCTGGATGCTCTGCCGAAACCTGTGCACCACGGGTGAGCCTGCCGGGATACGGAATACTGGTGGCCTGGCCTCCAGCCTCACAGCAACACGCAACCCCCACAGCACAACAAACCGACAGCCAAATAAAGTTACAATGAACATCGATTACCTTTATTTTCATGTTTTATTTGGTTTTTAAATGTAAGTACACAGGTAACAGTTTTGTAATGAGAATGTTGTTTGTTACAAACAAAAAACAACAACAAGGAGACAGTCAGCTACTCCCCACTTGTTGCTCCTGTTAGCTGCCATCCAGTCCACTCCAACTCACAGCGACCCCACGGACAGAACAAAACATTGCCTGGCCCTGCTCCATCTTCATGACTGCTGGTGTCTTCAAGTGCATTGTGACGGTGACGGCCACTGCATGTTTCTGAGTACCTGCCAACCCAGGAGGCTTGTCTTTCAGCACTCTATCAGACCCTAACCAGAAGGCTGACGGTTCAAACCCACCGGCCACTCCTCAGAAGACTGGGCAATCTACTTCCGTAAAGATACCATCTCAGAAACCCCAGAAGGGGTCGCTATGAATCACTGGTGATCCAACCCACCCGGCCACTCCTCAGAAGACTGGGCAATCTACTTCCGTAAAGATACCATCTCAGAAACCCCAGAAGGGGTCGCTATGAATCAGAACCGACTCGATGGCACATAACAACAACAACAACAACATGAGGAGCTCTGGTGGCATAGTGCCTAAGGCATTTGACTGGTAACCAGAAGGCTGGTGATCCAACCCACCGGCCACTCCTCAGAAGGAAGATGGGGCAATCTACTTCCGTAGTGACACTGCCTCGGAAACCAAAGGAGGGGTCTCTATGAGTCGGATCCGACTCGAGGGCAGTGAGTTTTTTTTTTTTTTTTTTAATCAGACAACGTCTGCTGTGAGCCACAGGGTTTTCACTGACTACTTTTCAGAAGTAGATAGCCAGGTCTTTTTTCCTAGTCTGTTTTCGTCTGGAAGCTCTGCTGAAAACTGTCCACCCTGGGTGACCCTGCGGATACATGGAATACTGGTGGCATAGCTTCCAGAGGGTGGCGGTTCAAACCCACCAGCCACCACAGTAAGAATGACTGGGTGGTGGGCTCCACACTGAACCCTCTGATAGCTCATTGTTGTTGTTGTTGTTGTTGTTATGTGCCAGAGAGTCGGACCGACTCATAGCGACCCCTCCTTGAGTTGCCGAGGCAGTATCACAACGGAAGTAGATTGCCCAGCCTTCCTTCTGAGCTCAGCAGAGGAAAACTCCACCCCCAAAAGGCCCAGCGCTGGGCCCAGATGCCCCGACAGCGTGGCAGTAGCGCCCCCTGGTGGCAAAGATATAGGAAGCTGTTGCAGGGAGTTGAGCCAGCTCTGGTGCTTGTGGGTGTGGTGTGGGGTTGGGTGCTCGTGCATGTGTGTGTGTGTGCACATGTGTATCCCCCTATAAGGAGCTCTGTTGTGCTTTATTTAAATCTACAAATCAATCCTTGGAGTCAGGGACGAAAGTTATGTAGAATACACAGTTGAGATACTAGGGTCTGAGAGAGGAGCCCTGGTGGTACAGTGGTTAAGCACTCGGCTGCTAACCAAAATGTCAGTGGTTCGAACCCACCAGCTGCTCCATGGGAGAAAGCTGTGGCAGTCTGCTTCCATGAAGATTACAGCCTAGGAAACCCTATGCTTACTTTGTCCTAGAGGGTCGCTGTGAATCAAAATCAACTTAAAAGCAATGGGGATTTTTATGGAGGGCAGAGCAAGTTGAGTCTAAGTCATCCAACTGGCAAGGGGCAGAGCCTGGTCAATTCCAGGCCCCCTTTTCAGCATATGATTCAGTCATTGCCCCAAAGTTCCCTGCCATGAGTCCACAGACTTAATTCACACATCACAATTCACCTGTTTAAAGTGTGTGGTTTTCAGTGTTCATAGACTTGTGAAACCATTACCACTATCAGTTTTATAACATTTTCATCACCCTAAACAGCAACACTGTCCCCATCACTCTCCATTCTCCCCAACCTCCCTTCATCCCAGTCCTAAAAAAAATACAAAAAATCAGTTGCTCTTGTGGTGTGGTGCCTAAGGCATTT
>NW_006921992.1:373861-391351 GCF_000298275.1 Orycteropus afer afer | reverse complement strand
GCAGGACCGGGCAGTGTTTTGTTCTGTTGTCCGCGGGATCGCTGTGAGTTGGAATCAACTCGACAGCGCCTAACAACAACAAACACTCCGTTGTGTGGACAGACCATGTTTTATTTATATCAGTTGATAGACATTTGGGTTGTTTCTTCCTTTTGGCTCTTATGCATAACGTTGCTATGAACATTTGTGGACAAGTTTTCATGGGGACATTCGTTTTCATTCTCCTTGGGTAGATTCCTAGGAGTGGAATTTCTGGATCATGTGGTAACTCTATGGATGAGAGGCCTTTTAAATCAGGCTCCCAGGGTCTGACTTGTTGGTTCTCCTGAGAGGAAGCTGTCTGATCTTGTTTTTGTTATCTAGTGCTGATATAATAGAAATATCCCAAGTGGATGGCTTTAACAAACAAATGTATTCTCTCACAGTGTTTAGCGGGCTAAAAGTCTGAATTCAGAGCGCCAGCTCTAGGGGAAATACTTCTCTCTCTGTCGGATCTGGAGAAAGGTCCTTGTCTGCTTTCAGTATCTGTGGGCCCAGTGTTTCTAGCAAGGATTGTGAGGCTGCATGGGACCAGGCAATGTTTCACTTTGTTGTACACGGTGTCCTTGCTATGAGTTGGAGATGACTCATGGCACCTAAGAACAGCAGTATTTCTTGGACATCTCCATGGACCTTTGTATCAATCTTCCCCAGGTCTAGGAGATTCTCAGCACAGGGATCCCAGGTCCAAAGCACACGCTCTGCTTCCACTCTTCTTTCTTGGTGATAATGAACTTCTTGCTCTCTGCTTGCCTCTCTCTCCTTTTATCTTTTGAAAGATTTCTTTTAAATGGCACAGGCCACACCCCAGGAAAACTCCCCTTACCTTGGATTAGGGCTGTGACCTGTTTAAGGGTGTTATATCCCACCCTAACCCTTTTACAGCTGATTGACTGCTCACATCACATCACATCATGGGGTGTGTGTGTGATTACATCATTATGTAACTGCCAAACTACTGAGTGTCATAGCCCAGCAAAGTTGACATGATGAACCTCTACTTGGTCGCTTTCAGAAATACAAAGAAAACCTTCTTGTGAACCTGGCTTTATTGGTCTCCAACTTTGCCTCTCAGCCAGCTCCTGCGAGCTCCAGGGCAAACCACTTACCTGAACCTGGGCCCTCACTGGAACCCCAAGAATTCTTAAAACTCATGGAGTCTCCAGCTCTGGAACCAAAAGGCGGCAGCTTGGGTAGCCCAGTAAGCCCTGGTGGAGGCCCAACCCCAGCTCTGGTCGTCATTAACCATGCCCAGCCACAGTAGACCGGGTGGTCAGCGAAGGCTCCTCAGAAGAGGTGACACTTGAGGACAGATTTATTCAGCTTCACAAAGAGGAAGGGGTGAGCAAAGGGATTCAAGGCAGGACTGAACGGTGAGTTTGACAGAGAGGATGCAATGTGCTGGAGCAGCGTGGAGGCCAATCAGGCTGAGAGGTCGACAAGGGCCAACTCATGGGCTCAATCTGCAGCTTAATGGGCCCCTCAAATCTCAGAGATCTGGAGCAAGGATGTTAGGGGCTCGGAGAAGGCAGAGAGGGGCTTTGGCAGCACTTTGGACAGCACCATCACTGTCCATGGTGCTGACACCCCAAGACCCAGCTCCCTGGAAGAACCTATTGATTCAACAATGAGATTAAATTCCCCACCCTCAGGCTGCAGTTCCAGGTATGAGCATCAGGACTTCAATAATGGCCAACTAATCATTTTAGTAGAGAGTCCCTGAGTGGTGCACATGGTTAAGGGCTGGGCTGCTAACTGAAAGGCTGGTGGTTGGAATCCACCCAGATGCACCTTAGAAGAAAGGCCTGGAGAACTGCTCCTGAAAAATCCCACGGAGGACAGTTCTACTCTGAAACACATGGGGCTGGCACAAGGTGGGATGAACTAGATAGTAATGGTTTTTGTTTAACTGTCTTAGTGAAAACTGTAGGTGACGCAGTGGGTAAGTGCTCAGCTGTTAAATGAAAGATTGGTGGTTTGAACCTACCAGCTGCTCCACAGGAGAAAGATGTGACAGTCTGCTTCCCTAAAGATTACAGCCTTAGAAAGGGTCTGAGACATGGGACAGTTCTACTATGTCCTATCTGATAGCTATGAGTTGGAACTGACTCATCAGCAATGGGTTATAAACCCTTTCGTGACCTGTGGGACATATAGTGCCCTCCTACATTTTCCAACTTGGGAGTTTAGTGGGAAACTGCTATTTCCACTTTTAGTGTGTGCTGCCATCTAGTGAAGGCCTGTATAACTGCATGGATCTGAAGAAATGGGCCTCATTCCACCAACCCTGGGAGCAGAGACTCCTTGGGACATATATGTCCCACTAATTGTATCAAAATCTGTATTATCTCAAAAGAACTCTTTTTCCCCATTTCACTAAAAATGCCTTCTATTACTCAAAATACATAGTTTAGCAAAAAGCTCAAAGCAGAAAATCATTCATTCTTAAAAGGGTTTAAAACCATAATTCACTGAGGCTCTCCTATAGGCTCCAAGTCTCTGGGTGCTACAGACTTTCTACATGGGCCCAATGTCATCCCAGAGGCCCTTCTGAGATGGAGGCAGGAGAGTCAGAGTCTGAGAAGGAGATGTGAGGACAGAAGCAGAGATCAGAGCGATGTGAGCCCACGAGCCAAGGAGTGTGGACGGCCCCTAGGAGCTCTCCTGGAACCTCCAGAGGGAATTGGCCCTGCTGACCCCTTGATTTTAGCCCAGTGGGACCCACTTCCTGCTTCTGACCTCCAGAGCTGTGAGACAATGTATTTGTGTTGTATTATGCCACCAAGTTTGTGGTCATGTGACAGCATCAGCAAACTCAGGCAGAAGCTGAAGGTCGGAAAAGCCAGGCTGCTTGCTTGTGAACACATGAGGAACTGGAGGAACTGGAGTCCCACCCAGATCAGGACTCCATCCCCAACCCAACTGCCTCATCACCCATGAAACAGAACTTTTCCCGGGAACTCCGGGATGCCCAAGTCCATGTCCAGCTTACCCTCCAAGAGCAATGGTGATCTAACAGCTGCCATCAAGTCAACCTCCAACTCGGGGTGAAGCTCAAGGGCGGCACACCACCGCCTGCCCTCACACCACCCTCTGACTGCCGGCATGTTTGGGTCCACTGCTGTGGCTGGTGTGCCAACCCATCTCACTGAGGGTCTCCTTGGCCCTCTGCTGCACGAAATACGCTGTCCTCCTCCAGCGACTATCAGCTTGTTTGGTGAAGCAGAGGGCCAGCAAGGGTTAGGAAGACCCTTGGTGAGATGGGCACGCGTATCAGCTACCGCACGGAATTGAACGTGCTGGCAACCGCGAGGACGACACAGGACCAGGCACCGTTTTGTTCTGTACATTAGGTTGATAGGAGGCAGTCAACTCAGAGGCCGCTCTCTCTCAATCTACTGCTCACCTATCTCTCTACCCACCTACCTACCTAAGGAGCTCTAGTGGTGCAGTGCCCAAGTCATTGGACTGCTAGCCAGAAGGGTGGCAGTTCAAACCCACCAGCTACTCTGCAGAAGGAAGATGGAGCAATGTGCTTCCATAAAGATTTATCTCCTCGAAGACACAATGGGGGCTGCTATGAATTAGAATCAATTCAATGGCAGTGTTTTTTTTTTTTTTTTAATCTATCCATCCATCCATCCATCCTTCCTTCTATCCCTCTATCCATCCATTAATCAGTCATCTCTTCCTGGCTTCTAATCTCCAGCTTTAACCCCTCCGATCCATGCCCTTCCTAAAATACAAATCTCACTCTTCTCTCATCTGTTTAAAAACCTTCCATGGCTCCCCATTGCCCTAAGATAAAGTTCTGTGAACAAGACTACTCTCTCTCTGTCCCTACTCTGGGTCCAGCACGTGGTGGGGGCAGTGAAGGCCCTGCCAGGCATGCAGCACACAGCAGGGACACTGTCTGTGGCCTTCAAAGGACTGGAGTCCAGTCATGGTAACATCTGATGAAGCAGTTCCTACCATTCTCATTTGACAGGGCAGGCATCTGATGTCAGCAGTTAAATAACTTGCCTGAGGCCACCCAGGAAGAGGCATCTTTCCTATCAAGTTTGACACCAGACAACCAGGCCCAGAGCCCAAACTTTTAGCCAACAGTGAGCAAGAGCCCCTGGGGACAGATCTCAGTGCATGGTGGAGGGGGGTCATTCTGTGCGACCTTTCACTGAACTCACAGTAGGGGCAGTGCTGAGAACCCTTGAGGGTGAAGTCCTTGAACCCTGTGTGTGTGTGTGTGAGTGTGTAGGGGAGGTGGCTGTCCTTCAGGAACCAGCTACAGCTGAGCACACAGTGGGCACACACAGGGAACACAGAGCTCCTACCCAGTGGTGCAGGCTCATGGCAGAGGCTGGGGATCGAGGAGGAGAAATGCAGAGTGTGTCAGAGCAGGTGCCCAGAGGGTGTGTGAAGATCCAACTATGTTCCCAGGGGAGCAATGCCTTCAGAGGCCCTGGGGTCTGAAGCCAGCAGCCAGAGGCTGACCACACAGTAGGAATGGTGGTCAAGAGCTACGTGGGATCCAGCTGGGCACACAGTGGGTCCCTGCCCTAGCCATGCTGAGGATGGAAGGTGGGGGACTAAGGGGACCCCCACACCTGAAAATGACAGCAGGCTGCTTCCAAGAGACAAAGGTTTATTGGGAGTGGTTAGTCAAGGGGTCCTCAGTGCAGTACTGCCCCTCCCCTCAGGAGCAGGTCAGTCCAGTGTGTGGCCCAGGGGACCGAGGGGGGTCACAGGCATAGCAGCAGGCTGAGTGAGAGGGCGCTACCCGACAGGGCCCAACCCTAGTCCAGCCCCAGGGGGCCCTTCACAAGGTCCTCAGGCGTCCACAGTGGAGCTGGGAGGGTCCTGGGGCAGAGCACGCCGATGCCGGAGAAGCGACTTCTCCTCTTCCTGCCGGGACAGGTGGACCCCCACAAGGGTGTCACACAGCAGAGGGCACATCCAATACATGGGCCACCCAGCATGTGACCATGATACACACCACTTAACGTCGTCACCCAGCACACACCACCCAACACACACGTCAGCTAGCCTGTGACCCTAGTACATACCACTCAACACCCATGCTATGCAGCACATGACACTGATACATGTCACTCAGCACATGTCACATGTCAGCCATGTCATCCCAACATATATCACCCAACACACAGGACACCCAACACATCACCTTGATAGACCCCACTCAACACCATGTCACTCCAACATGTGCCACCCAACACATGTGCCATGCAGCATGCGATTGATACATGCCACTCAACATATAATTGTCACCTCAAAGTGCACCACTCAGCACGCATGTCACCTAATGTGATACTAATACATGCCAATCAACATGTTACCCGTGTTTCCCCCAACATGTACCGCCCAACCTGTGTATGCCATCCAGCCTGTGGCAACCAAAACTCATGTCTCTCAACATATTCCACCCAAATTCACCTCATCCACGGGAGCCCTGAGGCCAGCAGCCATGGCAGGGTTCCCACCACCCAAGATCACACACACACCACCCAACACACACTCATAGTCCTGCCTCGCCCTCCACACAGGGGACTGGCTGGACCTGGAAGGGGCTGGCCAGCGGCTCTCACCATCTCGGAGGCCGTGCTGGGGCTTGCGCCTTCGGGGGAGCCCCCTTCATCCCGCGAGCAGTCAGGACCTGCATCCTCCTCGTATTCGGTCAGGCAATCTGACTCCTCCCCTGGAATCAGGGAGTGGGCATGGTGAGAGGCCATCAGCCACAGCCCCCTGCCTCCAGGCCCAGCCACACCCTGGGGCCCCCGCAACCTCTCACCATCAGCACAGCCATCAGAAACATAGCTTGTGGGGGGTTCGATCCGGGACACGATCTCGGCCAGGTCAGTGAACCCAGAGCTGGGGAAGGCAAGAACCTGGGGGGGCATCAATGAGGTTTTCGCAGGGGAGCTCCGAGGAGAGCTTGGGGATGTTTGGGGTTTGGGGGGAGCAGTCCAGGGAGTGGTGCAAGCAGATGAGCACTCAACTACTAGCTGAAAACTGGGCAATTCAAACCCACCCAGAGGCACCTCAGAAGAAAGGCCTGGCAACCTGCTTCTGAAAAATCCACACTGCACACCTCACGGAGCCCAGTCCTACTCTGACACACAGGGGTGTGCTGTGAGCTGCAATCAATTTGCTGACAACAGTTTAGTTGTTTGCTTTAGTGGCTTATTGTCTTGAGATTCAGAGGAACATCTCAAGAGTTCAGAGGGTTCCTGGAGGTGTCTCAGGGGACCAGAGGGGCTTGGGGATCTCTGGAGTCAGAGCGGACCCACGGGGAGCATCCCAGGCTTACATCTGCGCGGCGGCTCTCATTGAGGTCTGCAGACCGCCGGTCCGTGAGCATCTTCTCAATGATGTTGCCGCGGCTCCAGGCCCCAAACACAGCCTTCCCATACTGGTAGCCCACATCCTGCAGGGGGTACGGGGCACGGCTAAGCCTGCAACCTCCCTGAGCCTCTCTGCCTTGTCCTCTCTGCTCGGCCCCACTCTGAGTCCCCCCTCCCTCCCCCTGCTTTCTCTGGGCGAGCTGGTGCTTGAAACGAAACCTATTTCAGAGTCAGATGGTAAATAGCACGCTTGCCAACATCACCCCCTTCCTGTGCCAATCAGTCTCTCCATGTTCTTCCCACTCAGCCCATGCAGTGTGCTGGGGGCTCCTACTAGGTGACTGCAGATGGTAGAGTGCAAGAAAGCCTATGTCAAGATCTGGAAACATGCAGTACCTCCGCTGGCCAGCTGTCAGTTGCTGGCAACCCTGACTCACAGCGACCCCACGTGTGTCAGGGTAGAACTGTGCTCCATGGGGTTTTCAATGGCTGATTTGTCGGAAGGAGGTGTCTCCGGGTGGACTTGAACCTCCACCTTTTGGTTTAGCAGCTGAGCATGTTACCATCTCCCACTAGGGACTCCAGGACTTCTATGGACACAGCCACATTCCATTCCCAGAGCAGGTATCACTAATCAGTCATGGCCTGCTTTCCCAATGAGCTCAGAAATGACATTAGACAGTTCCACCCAAGGCTCTGGGCAGCATCTGCCAATCAATTTCCAAAACCAACGGCTACATTTCAGGGTCAATGGCACACAGTACATGCGTTACTATGCTCCTATGCCAAACCTGCAGACATCACGAATTGATCTCTGCTGTCACTCTCACCAACCCAGAAATGGTATCAGAAATCTCTACACTATGCTCAGGCAGCACAGCTCGGCAACAGGAGACTTAGTTTATACACAGCACACGTACAGCCACAGCCCTGCCACACTCACTGCAGACATCACTGTTCTGTTTCTCATTGATCCCTACAACAGCCCTAAAATCCTTCCCCGCCATGTTGCTCTGGGCTTTAAGTGGGAAAGCTTTGCCTGACCGTGACACCAGTACCATGTCATGCCCACTCGCTCACATAGATCTGGTCGAACTTCCCAAAGTCCATGGTCTTGAAGCAGTCGATGGGCGGGCGCAGGTACTCGCAATAGGAGCTGGACTTGACGACCTCCAGCTGTCGCACGCAGGACACGTAGGCCAAGCGGGACTGGATCTCAGCCATGTCTGGGACCTTGACCTTGTCTGCCCAGGGGTTCAGCCGCTTCCACAGCAGCCACCAGCCAGAAAGGCTGTCCCCGTAGGTGCTGAGGTCCGTCTCATCCTGGCTGCCCACGTCGATGGCGATGACTGTCTTGGCGCCCATGCTGCGGGCGATGTCCGCTGTGGGGCCAAGGAGTAAGCAGGCTGTTTCCACCAGGGCCCAAGGAGGGAAGTTCAACCCCATCCCACAGTCATCATGCAAATGGTCACACAAAGGAACATGCAGATAACATGCTGTCATGCAAATGGCATGGGAAAAGATGCAAATGTCGTCAAGGAGAGGGTCAGACAGTGAGCTTTCTGGGTGGGATATAGGGGCAGAGGGGTGGGGGAGATGGGGCAGATCACTGGGGGGAGGGAGACATGTGGGGACTAAGATGTGGAAGGACAGAGAGAGGGAGACAAAGCGAAGCAACACGGGGGACCAGAGAGACAGAGTCAGACATGCAGGGAGATCCAAACACAAAGCCAGAGGCATAGAGAGGGAGCGCTGGGAGCAGAGACACCAGGAGGCAGAGCCGGGGGAGAGACACAGGGAGATGGATGGAGACAGAGAACTGGGGGAGAAAGAGATGGCAGGGGCCAGAGAAGGGAGGAGACAGAATGCAAGTGGTGGGGGGGGGGCTTGAGAGCTGACACAAGAGACAGCTGGCACAGACAGGGAGGCAGAGGTGGGGGAAGGCCCGGGGAAGAGGTGGTACAGCTGGAGGCCCGTGGGCCCCAGTGAAGGTCCCTCAGTGAGTCTCGGAGACCTGGGCCAAGTCCTGTCACCTGGCCCAGCCCATGAAGATGCTCCAGTCTCTGTCAGCCTTTGCCACTGCATCCCGTGTGAGTGTGCCTATGTTTCGGATATGCTTGCCCATGTCTACGTGTCTGTGTGCACCTGCATACCTCCCTCCCCCATGGGTAGCTCCTGTCCAAGTCCACATTCCAGGCTGTGTCTGTGAAAATGAGTGTTCTGGGTGTACCTGATGTCTGTATACGCACCTTGGCCTGTCTGTATGCATTTCAGCCCACCTGTACTTAGATCAACATCTGTATGCGCTTTTCCTGAGCATCCAGGTGTACCCATCTTCCTGTGGCTTTGCACACACCTACACTTGTATAGTGTACTCAGTGTGACTGTGTCAATGTACACATTTATACTGAGTGCCTATGGCAGGAGTCAGCAAACTTCTTCTGCCAAAGGCCAGAGATTAAACATCATTGGCTTCGTGGGCCACGTGGGCTCTCTCTCAACTCTTCAGCTCTACTGCTGTGACACAGAAGAGTCCATAAGTGAATGGGCGTAACTGTGTCCCAATAAAACTTTATTTACAAAAACCAGGAGGAAACTGAATATGGTCTACAGGGTGTACTTTGCCAATTTCTGACCTGAGGGAATGTGAGTGTGTGTGTGCAGCTAATACACATGTCTATTTGTGCACGCCTGCTTCTTGGTGGGTGATATTTTAACTTTACCCCTGGCCCTAATGTGCATAGCTCCTCAGGTCTCACCAGCGCACGTAAAGTCAGCACATGTCCCATCCCATCTGCATGTATACACATGTGCACATTTGAGGGAGCATGTGGGTAAGTGTGGAGGTACCTGATGAATGTGTGGACATATGGCTGGCTCATCAGTGCATGTGTTCCTCTGTGCATGTGTGTCTGTGTGTGCAGAGGTACATGGACCCACCTACATGCATCCCAGAGAATGTGTGCATGACCAGGCGTGTACCTGGTGTGCACACATAAACGTGTCTGCTCTATCTGCGTATGTTTGGCTATGTCAGCATGCATCTCTGTGCACCCGTTAGTGTCTGAAATAGCACACATGCAGATAGATGGGTGTGTTTTTTAACTGCACACATTCCTGACTGGGGGCACATCTGCATGTCTGCTTAACCACACAAGCGTGGATGTTGGGGGGGTGTCTGTGGGGTTGCCCTTGCACGTGACAGCCTGCTTGCATGTGCGCCATCCCATCTGTCCATGTGCCCACCCGTGCATGTGCTCATGTCTGCACGCCTGTGCAGCTGTATGTCTATGTGCAGATAGCCACTTGCCTGGCAGGTTGTTGATGTAGCCGCCGTCCATGAGCAGGTGCCCGTCCTTCGGGTCGCACAGCGGGGGCAGGTAGCCCGAGAGCGTCATGCTGGCGCGCACATATCGCCAAAGTGAGCCTGCCCAGTGGGACACACAGACACAGACACGCACAGCCACACTCAGCCACGCTCAGAGGCCCGGCCAGCCCAGTGGGCTCGCTGACCTGGCACGTTGTTAACGTAGCACCCGTCCACCAGCAGGTGCCCGTCCTTGGGGTCGCAGAGTGGGGGCAGGTAGGGGCAGTAGGAGGCGCTGGCCCGGACGTAGCGCCACACGCAGCCTGCGGGGACGGTGTGAGTGGGTGAGGTGCCTGCCTCGTCCCCTCACTCCCCCTCCCAAGGACAGACATACCTGGGGCTTCTGGGGCATTAGTGGGTGGTAGTTAGTGATCAGCAGTCACGCCAGGGTGGACGGTCACTTGTGTTAACAACGTTCCAGGTGCTCAGCTGCCCTCCCTGCTGTCCCCCTCCCATACTCTGCAAGGCCACAGCAGCCATCCGGGGCTGGAAGGAGGGCACCCACCATCTTTGTGCACACGCATGGCCGAGGCAGTGATGTCTGTCGTCACGTTGAAATATGGCAGCCACAGGTCCTACAGGGACAGGAACAAAATGGGGTAGCTGGGCCTGAGGGAGGAGTGGAGACTAGAGCTGGGGGGTAGGGAAGGACAGGCAAGCACCTCGATCTGCTTATCCTGGAAGACACGGTGGATGCTGCGGTTGAAGGCTGACCCCGTGAACATGGAGGTGACAGGGTACGTGAGGTCCAGCACAGGCTCCAGCACTGAAGTCATGCTCTAGAGATAAAGGAGATGGCTGCGGTTAAACAGGACCCACACAGGGCCATCCGTGTGAGGTGAGCGAGAGCCCGTACAAAATAAAGAGGTGGCTACTTAGAGTCAAACAGGAGTCACCCAGAGCCACTAACAAGGTTGTCACTAAGAGATCCAATCGCTGTATGAAAGCTGGTGAGAAGGATCAGAAAGGTCATGGATGTCTATCATGGGATGCACATGCAGAACAAGCAGCTGGGCAGAGCTCACGGTTAAGTCAGGAAGGGTCACAGAGGGCCAGAACGCAGGGCCACTTAGGGCGGAGTCCCAGGATTCCCCACCTTGCGCACACATACCTTGGCCCACTCCCGAGCCCGCTGCTTGGTGCGGCTGGCACTGCGCTCCTCTGCGTACAAGGCCCCGATGAAGGAGCCGATGGATGTGCCTCCCACCAGGTCCACCGGGACGCCTGCCTCCTCTAACGCCTTCAGCACCCCGATGTGTGAGCAGCCCCTGAGGGGGACGTGCCCCAGTGACTCACCTGGCCAGCCCCAAGAAGCGCCCCTTCACCCACCTCCCCGACTGCCAGAGGAACAAGCTGCCAGCCCGGCCCCTGGGTGGGGGGGGGGGCTCTCTCAGGGCCCCACCTCCCATCCCTCTGGCCCCGCCCCTCACCTGGCCCCACCTCCGCCCAGCACCAGGGCGATGGTGTTTCCTGTGAGCACCCGTGCCAGGCGGGAGAAGTCACTGTGGCGGTCTGCGCGCCGAGAGAACACCTTCTCATAGAGCTCGTGCTGGGACAGAGTGGGGACCGCCACACAGGAAAATATGGGCGTGGAGGAATTCAGCCACATCCAGACCGCCTCGTGGCCCGTTCCCCCCAGACCCTCCCCACCAGCGCTGGTCTCTAAGCCACGCCCCCATCAGACGCTCTGGCTTTAGCCCCACCCACAGTGGGCACGCCCCGGAAGCACAGAGGCCCCCTCCACATCACGCCCCTCACCAGCTTGGCGGGGCTGCGGCGAGAAAAGAGGCGGCGTGGGCAGCGCAGGTGCAGGTGCCCTGAGCACCAGCTCCGCATGTTGAGCCACTCGACAGTCCGCATGGGACCCGGGCCCTCTTCCCGGTGGAGGAGGACGAGCTGCTTGAGGGCACGCACGGCCGTGTTCTCCAGCATCTGCTCCAGCTGCAGGAGGGGGGGCAGAGGTTACCAGCCATGCTCCTGGCCTAGCTCGGGCCCTGGTAGTCTAGCACTACAGCGAGGGTACACTTAGCTGGGCACAGGCACGGGAGGGCAGGGAGCAGAATCCTGGAGTGGGTCCCTGTACAGGGCTTTCCAGACCTGGCCGAGAGTAGGCTCCTGGTCACCCAGCCCCACGATGAGGATGCAGTCAGCCTGGCGTAGGCAGCGCACTGTCCAGGGCGTCAGCGACGCGTCCGTCTGGTAGAGCACGATGCGGTGTGCGTCCTCCTGCTGGGCCAGCCACCCAGACAACCGGAACTCCTGGATGCTAGGGGCCAGGGGGAGCATCACCTGGGGCTCGGCTGGGTCGCTGTTTGCCCAGAGGCCATGGCACACCATTGCTGGGGGGCCTGACACATGGAGGCCCCCACAAAGAATGTCTGTGCCCAGTGGATGGATGGGCAGGCTGCAACCTTCTTGAGTCACTGCCCAGAACTTGAACCCGGATCAGAAAGAATCCTAGGTTCCCAGCCTTCCTCATCCTCCCACTACTTTTGTTCCCGAAATACACACCTATCCAGTGCAGAGGCCCCCAGGCGGGCCCGGATGATGTCACTGTTGAGGAGGAGTGTGGGGCCTGGGGGTAGGCGAAGAATTGGGTTAGAAGTCAAGGCCAAAGAGCTGAAGGCCTCTCCCAGAAAAGAATGCCTCACTTCATGGTGGGGCACCCTGCTCCACCCCAGCACTGACCAGTGACCCACTCAGGAACCTCCACTCACTGATTATAGTTACATAGACCCTTTCCCCACTGACCAACGCCCAGCCCCTATGAACGGTGCTCCGCCCTCACCCACACCCCTTTCCCCACTGACCAATGGCTTGCAGGGCATGCTGTAGCTCCAGCGTGAAGGCCACCATTGGTACCTCAGCACACACGGGTAGGACTGCCACAGTGGCCAGGTTGCTGGCTGGGTTGGTGAGCTCCGAGTGCGGGGGGACACCCAGCCCCGAGCCTGATAAGAGACCCCACTGGATGAGTTATGCTGTGGGGCGTGTCCTGAGAGGTGGACCCTCCTCCTCAGAAACCCCTTGTTCCCCAGACCTCGGATTCCTGCTACCACAGGTTTCACGCCACCATGATGAGGGCCATCGCCTCAGACCTGCACCCTCTCCCACTGTCCTCTCTCTTGATAACACCTGGCCACCCAACCTTTTGCTTTGGTGCTATGTGCTCTGAGCCATTTCCCAGTGATAATTTTCCCAGCAACATTATGACCATTCAGATTCTTCACTGCACCCACCGCGTCCTAGCCTTGGCTTTTTTGTTCAGTGAAGCAGTTAGAGCACAGAACTAACCCACTGCCGTGGAGTCCATTCTGACTTATAGCAGCTCCTACAGGACAGAATAGAATTCCCCGAGAGGGTCTCCAACCTGTCAATCTACACGGAAAAAGCTCCAAAACCAAACTCACTGCTGTGGAGTCTGGCCTCCTAGCGACCCATCTTTAGGTTTCCGAGGCGGTTACTCTACAGAAGTAGATTGTCCTGCCCCATAGGGTTTCCAAGGCTGCTAATCTTTAGGGAAGCAAAGCCCAAACCAAAACCACTGCTGCAGAGTCGGTTCTGACTGACAGCGCCCCTAGAGGACAGAGTGGAATTTCCCCGTAGGATTTCCAAGACTGTCAATCTTTAAGGAAGCTGACTGCCACATCTTTTTCTTTTTCATAGCAATTAGTGGGTTTGAACTGCCAACCTTTCAGTTAGCAGCCAAGTACTTAACCAACACACCACCAAGGCTTCTCAAGCACTAAATTAGGCAGGATATATCTTTCATCTGCCTATTGCTTCTCATCTCTGCCAATGCCCTAAACCAAGCATCAACCCCATTTCCTCACTGTTCTCCCCTCCCTGCACAGAGCAGTCCAAAAGCACTTTTTAAAACGCCCTGTTTAATCTCCAGATCAGAAAGCTGATTAGCGGTTACCAGGGGCTGGAGGAGAGAGGAACAGGGAGGTGCTGCTAAGGCAGAAAGCTTCCTTCTGGGGTGAGGGCAGCATTCTGAACTAGGTAGTGATGACAGTGGCACAACACTGTGGCTGTACTTAATGCCACCAGATTATATACTTTAAAAAATTGTTAAAATGGTAAATTTTATGGGATGTGTATTTTGTCACTGACCAGGGGAAAATGAACAAACCAACCAACCCACCCAGCTTAAACCCTTCAACTGTTTCCCAAACCACTGAATAAATTCAAACGCCTTCCATGGCCCCTATGTGACCTGCCTGCTTGCGGCCTCCCTCCCCCTCCCAGTAACTCAACACCGCCAGCCCTGGGTGCCTTTGTTTCTCCTCTGTGTCTGGCCACATCTCATTCATCAAGTCTCAGCTCATTGTCCTCATGAAAGCCTCCCTCTCTCCACAAGTCACACTCCAGCAAGGCCTTCTTTTGTGTCCTTCCCAGAAGGCATTAGCATCTGACCTTGCACTGTCCTACATGTTTTTCACATTTTGCCTGCCAGGATGTAAACCCCTCTGGAGCTTGTCAGTCTCATTCCATCCTACCCTGTGCCCAGCTCAGAGCAAGTGCTCACTGGAAACTTGCTTTTCTGTCGACAGTCACCAGAGAGGCCCTCAGGGGTCTAAGAGCTTTCTGCCTCTGGCCCCCATGGCTGCAGGAGCCCTGGACACCCAGTGTGAGTGTGTGGCCATTTGTGTTCATGACTTGAGACTGGGGGAAAGAAACAGCTGTCGGGGAAGGATCTTGAGGGTGTGTGTGCAGAGAATGGGCTTGGCTGTAACTCACCACTGACCCCAACCCTACCACAGGAGATTCTAGGGAAGAAAGAAGCATACATAACACAGGGGTTACTGGGCTGGTCCAGAGTCAGGCCACCATAGACTAGAACTGATCAGAAAGAAGCCTTTGGTTCCCTCTAGGCCACAGGGCCACATTTACCCCTTCTCAAAGCTCATTCTTCCTAGTTGACCCTGGGCCACGGTTCCCACACTTCCCAGCAACTGCAGAGGGAGCCAAACCTCCCAGCAGGCACTGGGCTCTGGACTCCGGGCGCCCAGCACATCTGCAATTTCAGAACCCATTTCTCCACATGCCCTGAACCCCATGGACTCCATTTCCCAGTATACTCTGGTCCAGGATCCCCTTTCCCTGTGTGTCCAGGACGTAGGCTCCAACCCCTAGCAGACCAATGCCAGAACCAACGCTGCGGCCTACGGCCATGCCCCACACCACCACTGATCCTGTTGTGTCATCCAGCTCATTTCCACTCATAGTGATCCCATGTAACACACCAGAAGGCTCCACAGGGTTTTCCAAGCTGTAATCTGTATGCAAGCAGACCAGAGGTCTTTCTCCCACGGAGGGAGCTGCCAGGAGGGATCAAACCCCAACCTTTAGGTCAGTAGCCCAGTTTTAGCACTGCACCACTAGGGCTTATGATTGATCCTCCAGACTCCTTAACAAGCATGAGTTTTGGGCCCCATTTCCCAGCATGCCCATGGGCCTGAACTCCATCCCCCAACATGCAATGGAACTTGCATCCCACCTCTGGCCCAGACCCCGCTCACAGTGGAGTTTATACGCTAGACTCGTTTCCCATCATGCCCTGGGTTTAGGAGTCCCCCTCCCAGAATGATCCAGCCTTCTGACTACATCCCCCAGCATACCCGGGGCCGGGAAGGCCGGACCGCTCTCACCTGGGAAGGGTCCCTGCAGCTGCTGCAAATTCCCGAGAATTTTCTGGCTCAGCAAATGGATGAGGCGGGTCACGACCTGGGGGCGTTGGAGGCAGAAGTTGCGACTATACATGTCCTGCTTTTTCCCCTTCAACCTGGTACTTGGATCCCGCCCCTACTCGTAGGCCACGCCCCCCAGGGCTCCAAACCACCCTAAATCTCTCCAAGTGAGTGGATCCTACTGGCATTCTGGAGGCCCCGCCCCTACCAGATGCCCTGCCCACCACAGGAGTCCCGCCCACTCCAAACCGCACCTGTGGGTACCGCCGCTTGATGTGACCTAAGGTGCCCTCGGGGAGCTTAGCCAACTCCGTGTCGCGCACCGCGTGCACCGTCGTTGCGCGTGGCTGCCGTGTCAGCGCCTCCACCTATGAGGCCGCAGATATGACTAGAGCTGCTTGGGGCGGGAGGCCCGAAGAGAGCCGGGGGAACCAGAGTCCCTGAGATGGGGGTGCAGGGAGTAAGGCCTTGCCGCCCATTAGGGCTGCGGGGATTAGAGTACAGGGACCCAGGATTGGAAGATGGGGAGGTCTAGGGGCAGAGTCTGAGACCAGATTCAGCTCTCCAGGAGGGCGCTCCCTCCTCTAGTGGAAAGGAGCGAATAGACTGGGTGAGGTCAGAGGTCAGTGGGCGGGCCGCGCTCACCACGCCTATGAGGTCTCCGCGGCCATACTCGCCCACCAGCTCCTTCTTGCCGTTCCCGCGCTGAATGACGCTGCGCAGCCGCCCGTTGAGCACGATGTAGGTGCAATCGGAGCGGTCACCCTGCCTGGGGGAAGGGGGAGGGGGAGGTCAGACCGACTCAGGCCGAGGCCTGCGCCAGCTGAAAGCAAGGTGGGGCGGGCTGCACCTGTACAGCGCGCGCCCCGCCTCCACCGAGGTCCAGTCGATGGCGAAGTCCATCTGGCGCACGAAGGGCGACATCCTCGCGGCCACTGTATGTGCAGCGCTCAGCACCACACTGGGCTGCGCACGCATGATCCTGCGGGGGAGGGAAGAGGTGCTTGAGCTGGTGGCATCTTGGAATAGACAGGTGGGTGTCCGGTGGGCAGGTGATGGCCTGGAGATGGGACAAAACCCAACTCACTGCCATCGAGTCCGTTTTGACTCATACTGCCCCTAGAGGACAGAGTAGAACTGCCCCCATAGAGTTTCCAACGCTGTCGATTTTGTGCAAACAAAACCCAATCCAAACCCACTGCCTCGGATCGACTCCCACTCACAGCGCCGCTGAGAACAGAGCAGAACTGCCCATTGCAAAGCTGTCAGTCTTTACAGGTGCAGACAGCCTCATCTCCCCCTACCAAGCAGCAGCCGGTGGGTTCCAGACGCCAACATTTTGGTCAGCAGCCAAATGCTTTAACCATTGTGCTGTAAAAACTCCTTAGAGGTGGAAGAGGGCTAAAAACTGCCCTAGAAGAGCACAGGGTTGGCCAGACCCAGAGCTACCTCTGCCCCTCCAGGAATGAGGCCAAGGGCTGGGATCACGGCATCTCCCTCACCCCCCATCCCAACCACAGGCCCAGTCGTACTCATAAAAGTCAGACTTGGAGATGCGCAGGAAGGTGCAGTCGCGCTGGGCACGCAGCGTGAAGATGAGGGGCTCGCCTGTGAGCACCGCCAACTGCCCCACCAACTCCCCGGGCTGGGCCACGAACAGACACACATCCTCTGCTTTGTCAATCATCCGCTGGTAGACATGCAGGCAGCCCCAGAGCACGAAGTGCAGGCTCACGTCCTGTGGCGGCAGGGATGGGAGCTGGGCACACAGCAGGGGGCAGCACCCCCTGCAGCCAAACCCAAGCCACTGTGCACCACAGGGAAGGTAAAAGGATGAAGAAAGGTCGAGAGAGGGGCGGAGGCTTTGGTTATCCCTGAGCAGAGCAGCACATGAATATAGGACTATTCACATCTGCAATCATTGGGTGGTACAAATGGTTAACTCACTCAGCTGCTAACCAGAAGTCTGGAGGGTCCAGTCCACCCAGGGTGGCCTTGGAAGAAAGGCCTGGCAACCTACTTTCAAAAATTC
>NW_006921992.1:342013-370756 GCF_000298275.1 Orycteropus afer afer | reverse complement strand
CACACACACACACACACACACCCCTCCCTTGTAAGAATTCCTCCTTGCTGCCCTTCTCTGTTCCACTCTAGCCTGCTATTTCCTGGGGAGCAACATGCTTCTTGCTGCCACAGGACGTCTGCACGGGCTATCACCTCTGCCTAGAATGCCCGTCTCCCCTGTACCTACTCAAGTCCTCCCCCTCCTTCCTCCTTAGCCAGGGTCACTTCCTCAGACACTGCCCTGCTTACACGAGACTCTGCAGGGCCAAGAACATCTCCTTCGTAGGGCTAACTGCATATGACTTTATAAGGGTTTGTGTGGTCACTTGAGTAATGTGTCCCCCACAGAACTGTCAGTGTTCCACGGGCAGGGTCCACGTTGGTTTTTCTCACCTCTGGAGCAGGAAGCACAGGACCTGGGACATAGTAGGTGCTTGTTAAAAGATCCCTCCCTCCTGCCTAGTGTGTCTGCCTAGCCCTACATCTCCCAGATTCACCCCTTTACAAGTAACAAACTGAAACTGCCCAGAGTTCTATCGACCATACAAATCTGTCTGGTACAAAGCCCCATACCCCCAAGAAAACAGATGGCATTGAGTCAATTCCAACTCATGGCCACCCCATGTATTGCAGGATAAGGTTTTCATGGCTGTGACCTTTTAGATGCAGACTGCCAGGCCTTTCTTCCAAGGTGCTTCTGGGTAGGTTTGAACTGATGATCTTTCGGTTAGAAGTCAAGCGCTTCACTGTCTGCACCACCCGGGGACTCCTAACCAGCCACCACTGAGTCAGTTCTGACTCACGGTGACCCCATGTATGTGAGAACTGCTCCATAGGGTTTCCTGTTGAAAGCAGATCACCAGGCCTTTCTTCCAAGGTGCCCCTGGGTAGGTTTGAACCTCTGACCTTTCCATTAGAAATCAAGCACTTAAACATCTGCATCACTCAGGGACCCAAGTTTTTGCTGTTGAGTTGATTCTGATCCATGGCCACCCCATGTGTCAGAGTAGAACTGCGCTCTACAGGATTTTCAATGGGTGTGTTTTCAGAAGCAGATCACTGGGCCTTTCTTCTGAAATTCCCCTGAGGGGACTCAAACCACCAACCTTTCAGTTAGCAGCTGAGCATATTTGCTGTTGACACCACCCAGGCCTTTCACCCTTTCAAACCTTAAGCATCTCAGAACTGAGCAAGCTTGGTGGGGAGTCACTCCGTCACCTCATTCGCACGGACAGAAAAGCTAAGAGATATCTTAGGTAATTTGCCCAAGGTCACATGATGAGTCAGGACTTCACTTCTGGTCCAGCTCATCCAGAACACACCCTCATCTTGGCATTTCCTGACTGAGGACCGAGCCCCAGTCACTCTCCCCCTGTAGCTCTGTTTCCCCACACGAGCACAATGATATGACTCGGCAACAATTTCCTACAGCTCCTGGGTGCCGCCAAATCCCGCCCCTGAGGCTGAGTCATGGCCTCTGGTGAGGACACATGGTTACTGAGCACCTAGCCCAGCAGGTGCACAGGCTGCAGAGAGCAGGGTCGCAGGCAAGAGGCAGAATGACAGGGAGAGTGTCAGGACCAAGATACCAGAAAATAGAAGTTACAGGGAGGATCAGGGCAGGTCGGCAAGATCTAGGAGGTGGAGACCTAGGGTGAAAGGTTCAAGGTTGACAGGTCCAGAAGGCATGGGGTAAAAGGGCCAAGGTCACAGGATCAGGAGTCAGGGATCATAAATCATAGAATGTCTGAGGGTGGGGCTGTTAATCACAGGGTCAGAGGTCAGGGATTAGGAGGGCAGGCTGTGTGTTCCTAGGTCAGAGTCACATGGTTAGAGGTTAGGGGTCATCCTCACCTGGTCCCCCTGGCGGGCAATGATGGTACCAGCTTTAGCATGATGCAGCAAGACCCGGCTGTTCAGAAGAGTGGGGTCCTGGGGAGGAAAAGTCATTGAGATAGACCCAGCCAGGCTCCCCTGCCCCTACCTGTCCTCCAGCTCCCACCCCCCAGCTGCCCACCTCAATGCGCATCAGCTTGGCCAGCTCCCGCTTGGCTGCCTCAATGATGCTGCTGGTCTGGCGGCCTTGGTAGGGTCCAAAGGGGCATCCGCCGGTGGCCGACTCGTCTTCACAGTAGCTGTACTCACAGGCGCCTGCTGGCTGCTCCCGGGGCTCCTGAGTGGGGGTCTGCAGGGGGTAAGACCTGGGACCCCCAGCTTCCGCCCAACCACTCTGGTCTGGGGGCTTCCCGCTTGGCCAGACCACATCCGGGCTAGGGAGGGGACTGGAGTCAAGGAGGGGAGAGAAAGGGCTGGGCTGTACCCGAGCAGGGGCTGCCTGAGGCCCCCCTGAGGCCTCTTCCTGCAGGGACACAGAGATCCGGCCACGCTCATACGCCATGTCGAAGTCCGAGCGGGGACCGCCCTGCAAGCCTGTGGGTGGGCAGTGAGCAATATAAGTGCAGTGAAAATAAGGGTGGCTATAACGACAGTGTAAGCCCAACCACCTAGGGGCAGTGGTAGCTCAGTGGTGGAATTCTTGTCTCCGATGAGGGAGACCTGGGTTCAATTCGCAGCCAGTGTGCCTTATACAAGGTCACCACCCGTCCGTCAGTGAAGGTTTGTGTGTCTCTAGGATGCTAAACAGGTTTCAGTGGAGCTTCCAGACTAAGATGGACTAGGAAGAAAGGCCTGGCAATCTACTTTTGAAAATCAGCCAATGAGAGCACTACGGATCACAGTGATGTGATATGCAACCAATCACAGGGATGGTGCAAGACTGCACAGCATTTCATTCTACCATGTATGGGGTCACCATAAGTCAGGCACTAACCCGATGGCAACTAACAAACAGCAACAAAAGACCAGCCCTTATCTATGTGCCAAATGTCAAATCCATGGCAGACATGACTAATCAATGCCTACACTCTCCCTCTGAATCCTTCTGACCACAGGTGGGACAGCACCACCTCAGTGGGTACCCATAAAAAACACCTAAGAAAGTACCATCATCATTCTCATGTCACAGCTAAGAAAATCAAGACAGGTGCCTGGATTCCCACCCAGCAGCTCAATGGCCTGCACCCCCCACCCGCCCGCCCGCCTGCCTGGTGCTCTGAACCTGAGATGTCCACGGGCATGGAGATGCAGCGACTCAGCAAGGGGGCCGAGGGTGCCTCCAGGGAGGTGGGCTTCACTGGGTCCCCTGGGGGAGACATGTGTTCAAGTCTTGCCCTTCAGAGCCACTTGGTCTAGAGCTGAAAAGTTAAGGGAGGTCTGGGCAGAGGTCAGTTTGGAGGCCCCAGGGATCAGGGACTAAGAAAAGAGAGCCCAATGCATTCAAGGGCTGAGGCCAGGGGTTCCTGGGGAAACAGACAGGAGTCGGAACTGGGTACTCAGCTGGGACTAGGGGTCCCTTGGGGGCTGGCAGGGATCAGGCTTGTCCCCTGGGAAATGGAGAAAAGGGATTTGAATGGGACTGGGAGGCTGAGGCTGGGGGTCCTGGGAGATTGGATACCTGGGGGCCAGGCAAGGGTCAGTCTTAGGTACCTGCAGGCCCAGGCAGTGGGGCCCCAGTGGGGTCAGGTGGCCGGCCAGGGGTCTCCCTTGGCTCCTCAGTAGTTGAGGAGTTGACCACCCGCTTGGAGCCACGCACAGGGCTGGTGCGGGCTGGCAGCCCAGGGCTGGGGAAGAGTCGGAGTGGCTGGATCTCCTGGGGCAGAGGACAAGCTGTGGCACTGGCCCAGGAGTCACAGAGATGTCCTCAAGCCCCTGGGCTCATCCCTAACTCACGTGGCTGAAGAGCTCGTTAGTCAGACCGAGGTAGTTGTGAAGTGCCAGGAACGTGACTCTCTGTAGCCGCACCATGATGATCTGCGAGGGAGAAGAGCAAGGCCAGGAATGGCATGGAATGAGGGGCCCAAGGGCAGGGTCAGGAGAGGGGTCAGGAGAGGTGGAAGTCAGAGGTGTGGTCAGCGGGAGCAAAGCCAGGGATGGAAATAAGCCTCAGAGAGGAACAGGGTAGCTCCTCAAAGTGAAAGCTGGGACCAAAGGGTAAAGGGATGGGTCAATGGATGGGCAGAAGAGTCAAGGTTGGGAGCAGTGAGGGGCGGGGCCAGACTAGAGGAGGCACTGGGGGTGGAGCCTAGAAGAAATTAGCAATCAGATCTCAGATGCTGGAGAAAATGGGGCGGGAGGCTGCTAGTGGGTGGAGTCAGGGGCGGGGCCAGGAAGCCTCGCTGCTCAGGGCCGATAAGAACAAGTGCAAGTGTGGAGGCCGAGGGGTGACCCAATGACTGGGACCTGGGTAAGGCAGATGGAGGGGGAGGGGGGCCGAAGGGCCTGCTGACCTGCACAACCCGCACCAAGCTCTCGGGGTACTTGGTGAAGACGGCAGAGAAGGCCTCCACCGGCAGCCTTAGCACTGTGGAGTCGCGGGCAGCCCGGGCAGAAACCGTGCGCTGGGGATGCTGGTGACCCTGGGGGCAGAGGAGCCTGTGGGCAGGGACTGTGATCCTGACCCCAGGAGACCCTCACAGCCCCTCTACTCTCCTGCCGCCTGTCTCTTTAAGGACCACCCGCAAGGTCAGGGGCATATCAGACACTAGGGGATTTGGAATGACCCTACACATTCCTGCTTCCAGCCTTTCATCCTCATCCCCAACCCCAAGCCTGGAAACGGACCCAAGGACATCTCCAGCTCTGTCCTCAGGGTGTGTCCTCACACCCTGATGCCCCTGCCTGGTCACTCACGGTGATGACATCCAGGATGCTCAGGAGGCTGTTGACACTGTCCCCAGGGACCACTTCCTTCACCACACAGTCCTTTGAGTCCTGAGACAAAGGGGCCACTAGCCAGTGAGGGCCCCACCCTGCTGAGCTGCGTTCCACCCCAACACACCCTCACCCAGGCAAGAACCCATGGAACTACGGACCAGCACCCGTTCCTGTCTATCACTAACTCTAACCACTGTTCCTGTAGCCCACTCTATTCCCTTGGTCACCCATTCCACTGTCTCTAGACCACCAGCCTCTATATGAGACTGGATTGAACTGTGTCCCTCAAAATAGCTGATGAAATCCTAACACTGGTACCTGTAAGTATGAAGCTGTTTGGAAATAGAAGATTTTCTTGTTATGTCAGTGAACTCATAACAGAGCAGGGTAGGTCCTAACCCTAATCCCCTCTGAGCTACAAAGAGCAGAGACACACACTGGGGAAGAGAAGGACAGATGATAAAGAGAGGTACATTTACAAGCCCAGAAATGCCAAGGGTTGCCAGCAGCTACTGGAAGCTGTAATAAACAAGGACTGATCTCCCCTAGAACACGCCCTGAATTGAGACTTCTAGCCTCCACAACTGTGAGAAAAGAAATCCATGTTCTTTAAAGCCGCCTACTTGAGGTCTTTCTGTTACAGCAGCCCCACATACCTCATACAATGATGTTAGGCATTTGTCAAAACCCGTAAGACTGTACAACACAGAGTGAACCTTAATATCAACTAGGGAGTCTAGTTAATAATAATGTTTCAATATTGGTTCAATTACTGTAACAAAAGTAACACAAAAATGCCAGATGTTAATAATGCTGACACTAGGAGAAACTGCGTGCAGGGGAACCAGACATATATGGGATCTCCCTGTACTTTCTGTATAATTCTTCTGTAAACATAAAACTGCTCAAAAAAATGAAGTCAACCATATGTTTATTAAAAAAAAAAAAAACAGATAGTGGGGAAGTAGGAAAATGCTAGAAAGATTCTGTACTGCATTATTTCTCAAGTTCCTTGTAAGTTGGTATTCCAATTTAAAGAAATGAAAACTAAAATTTGTAGATGGCATTTTGTGGAGTGCCCAGGGCAAAGTGCATAGTGCCCAGGGTAGTGGAAACGGTGAACCCACCAGCTGCTAACTGAAAGGCTCGGGGTTCAAGTCCACCCAGGGGTGCCTCCAAAGAAAGTCCCGGTGATCTACTTCCAAAAACCCAGCCATTGAAAACCCTACGAAGGACAGTTCTACTCTGACGCACGTGGGGTTCCTGGGAGTTGGAGTCAATTTGGTAGCAACCAGGAGATGTCAGAGAGGCAAGGAAGTGCACTAGCACTTGACTGGAAAACAAAAACCTTGGCCAGGCATCAAATGAATAATTAAAGAAAACACACTTTATACTTGTTAACTTAGAATAAAACGTTGAACAATGCTGAAAACATGCTGAGCGAAATAAATCAGTCACAGAAGGACCAGGATTTCACTCACAGAAAATGGGCAACCATACAGAAACCAAAGCTTGTCAGTGGTTACCAGGGGTGGGTGGGAGGAGGAAGGGGACAGTTACTGTTTAGGGGACACCAAGTTTTGGTTAATGGTGGGGAAATAAGTCAGAAAAGGACAGTGACAATGAGTGTACAACGTGAATAATAATCAATGTCACTGAGTTGTACATGTAAAAACTTGAATCACCAAATGTTCTGTTATGCATATCCTCATTATCCTCATTACTGTCATTAATTGTCATCGAGTCAGCTCTGACTCATGGTAATGCTATGTGAGCAGACTAGAACTGTGCTCCATAGGGTTTTCCAGGTTGTGACCTTACAGAAGCAGATTGCTACACCTTTCTTCCAAGGTGCCTCTGGCTGGGTGGACTCAAACCACCAACCTTTTGGCTAGGAGTCAAGGGCTTAATCATTTGCACCGTCTAGGGACTCCCTGTATATTCTTATCACAATAAGAATAAAGGCATACCAAATGATCAACAATTACTTTAACACAAAAAATGAGAGTGTAAGGAGGCAGGGAAGCTAGATTAATTGAAACAGAACTACCAGAATGGAAACACTGAGACTATTCACACACTGTGAAGAATGTAACCAATGTCACAAAACAATTTGTGCAGAAACTGTCAATTATGAACCTAAATTGCTGTATAAACCTTCACCAAAAACACAATAAAATATGAAGAAAATAGAACACATATATACATAACTGAAAAAGAACAAACCCACTGCCATCAAGTCGATTCTGAGTCATAGCAACCCCCACTGGGTTTTTAAAGCTGTAAATCTTTAAGGAAGGTGTGTGTTTCATCTTCCTCCCATGGAGCAGCTGGTGGATTTGAACTGCTGACCTTTTGGTTAGTAGCCAAATGTCTTACCCACTACACCACCAGAACTCCTTAAAATATGCATATACATGTGCATATAAATTAAGGAGAAAAATAAATAAAAATAAGCCAATGCTAACGATGTGGAAATAAAAGACAGACCACTGATCTGGTGGACCTGGTGATGGCTGTATCCCTGGCCATCCCCACTGCCCAGCCCCAGCTGGCTGCCCCACAGCGCCCCCTGGAGTGGTCTACTTACAGGCCCGGGCAGGCAGAGCTCCAGCAGGCCATCCTGCACCACATAGATGCTGGCATCGGGCTGGCCTGGCCGGAAGACGTAGTCCCCCTGGCTGAGCCGCTGGAAGACCATGTGCCTACAGAGTTCCAGGAAGAGAGGCTTCTCAAAGTGGCCCAGCACCCTATGGGACAGGCAAGCAAGGGTGGCAGGTCAGATGGGCTGCAGCCCTGCAGCCCTGTGGCCCCCCGGCCTGGCCCCAACACTGACCGCACATTCTTGAGCATGTAGAGCACCTCGGAGGGCAGGTGGGAGTTGGCCAGGTCGCCCTCTGTCAGGTCAGCCTCCAGCACAGCGGGCGGGGGCTCCTTCCGCTGCAGCGTGGGCGCCTCTTTCTGGATGCGCAGGATCCTGGTAGCAGGAGAGGTGTGGGAGGGGGCAGGGAGGGGTCATAGAGAGCAGGGCTCAGCAAACAATGGCCTGCAGGCCACCTCCTTCTGTCCTGCCACCAATGTTTATAAAGGTTAATTAGCACACAGCCACACTCATTCATTTATGTCTCGTCTATGGTTACTTTCACACTAAGACAACAGATTCAAGTACTTGCAACAGAGCCTGTACGGCCCACAAAGCCTAAGACACTTACTATCTGGTCTTTTACAGAACAAGATTACCAACCCTCAACATAAAGCCCTGATCATAAATCCCTGAGATAGACCCTCGATGGAGGCAGATTCCTGACATAGCTTCTACCATAGGGACAGATGCCAGAAATAGCACTGCTGTTTGGGACCTCTGAGATAGGCCTTCTAGTAGTCATAGACTAGATCCTGACATAGCCTCTCTCCTGGAGGCAGCCTTACTTTTTAGCGATGTTGAGCATCTTAAGTTTCTTCTTCATGCGTGGCCGGGAAGTGGTGGAGACTGAGGTGTCCACCAAGGAGGAAGTGGATTGTGACACCTGAGAAGGTGAAGGGGGGTGACGGGGTGGGGATGGGTCAACTGTTAGTTCAGATTGTGAGGAACGGGGGTGTGTGTGTGGGGGAGCTAGATCCAGGAGTACCTAATCAAGTGGGAGAAAGGCCAGGGAAGTACTACGGAAGGGGCAGGGCCTCAGTGTGGTCAGTGCGACCCCAGGGGTCCTGAACTCACCTTCCGCATAATCTTCCGGCCATAGAAAAGCACTTTGTCCCTTTTCCGGAATCGATACCGGGGGCCATCGGGGGCCGGGGTTTCTGGGGATGCGCGGAGAGGTGGACTGTGAGCTCTGTGCAGAATCTACGCGGCCGGAGGTGGGAAGGCGGCGTGCAGAGCCCAGCAAATCCCATCTCTACTGCCTCAGAGACCACACCATTTCAGCTTCCCACCCCGCAGCCTCCCCAAGTGGCCTCCCAGATCCTCACTCGGCACTCGCAGCCTCCGCACCAGCAGAAGGATGACCACGGCCGTGACCAGCACCACGACTCCAGCACCGATCATCACGCCCAAGACCTGCGGGACGAATGGCACTGACTGCGTATCGCATGGCCGCCCCGCCGAGACCTCCCTAGGGCCCTGGGGGCCCTGGAGCCCGTTCCATTCTTCTACCTTCACCCCCGGGGAAGTCGCAGCCAGCTCGGGCCTCGGTGTCTCCATCTGCGGAATGGCCCGGCGCTGCTCCCTCCCCGGGGGCGCGACTTTCCCTGAGCCTCCGCAACTCGCGCAGCAAGCCGGGAAGAGTAGTTCCACGGGAACACAAATGCCACGTTCTCGCGAGACTGTACTATACGCGCTGAGCGTGCCGGGAATTGTAGTTCCCGCGGCATCACACATTCTGAACTCTCACCATTCCTGTTTGCAGCGGGGCCTCCATCAGCTGCCTCAAGCTTGTCGGCGGGAATGGCAGCCCGGAGTCCTGAGGAAAGTGGAAGCTAGAGAAGCCTGCGCAAGTCCGTCGCTCTGGACCCGCCCCGCCCCTGCCGGAAGCTCCGCCCCCTGAGTACCCTAGGCCCAGAGTTCTAGTTGCCCCGCAGGGATGGCTAGAGGGGCGGGACTGGGGGGGCCGGCCAAGCTCACAACCGGGTCGGGTAGAGGTGAGGAGGGTCGGGTAGAGGTGAGGAGGGTCGGTATGGCAGCTTGGCTCCTTCACCTATGCACCGTCCCTACCAGGCGCCGCTCCCGTTCCAACCCCGCCCGGAGGCCAAAGAGCGTATGGGCATCCCTGCCAGTTGTCCACGCACAGTGCCCCGCAGGGCGGTGCCCCCACGCGCTCCCTGCCGCTCCAGCCCTACGAGGTTGATCAGTGCCCACCAACCGGCCCCCCGGGGCCGTACCCCGTGAAGACCGGTCCCCACCCCAGGAAATGGGCCTACGCGCCATCTCCCCCCGCTGCCCAGCTCCCGACGCGAACCGGGGAGGGAGGGGGACACTGGAGCTGGGGCGCCGAGAGTGCTGCCGAGAGCTCTTACACAAGGGGTTCTGCGGAGGTACCAGGGTCTTGGAAAGTCCTGGAACGCTCTAGGTGGGTGGGCTTTTACTGGTTTATTCTGGAGATGGCGCAAAAGTTTAAGCGGTTCAGCGCTTGACTGGTAACTGAAAGCTTGGTGGTTCGAACCCACCCACTGGTTCAGCGGGAGTAAGACCTGGTAATCTACTTTCCTAAACACTTCGTTATGTGCCGTTGAGTCAGCCCCGACTCATAATCCTCCTTGGGTTTCCGAGGTAATCTCACTACCAGAAGTAGGATTGCCCAACCTTCCTTCTGAGGAGTGGCTGGTGGGTTTGAACCGCCAGCCCTTCTGATTAGCAGTCAAGTGCCTTAGGCACCATGCTACCAGAGCTCCTTTCTAACCATTACAACCAAGAAAACCCTACGGGACACCTATACTATTAACACATGGTGTCGCTATGAGTCGGAATAGACTGGAGGTCATCCGACAACAGAGAAGTTAAAGCGTCTCCGGTGCCAAACAGCATTAGGACGCCAGGAACGATGCTAGCAACACTGCTGGGAGACGCAGTTTAGTACCCTGAAAATACCCGGGGGCGTTGGAAAGACGCTAAGGAATTCTGAGGAATACAAGGCCAATGCCGGGAAACGACCGGTCGGGCGTGTCCCCGGGGTCGCTGGCGTGTGATTACGGGTCTGGGGATAGGGCCGGGACTCCCTGGAGGAGACGGAGGGATGTTGGAGTATTAGGGGAACTTCTTCGGGAGGTGAGGATGTTTCTGGCGTCACTAGAGTATTAATAGAAATTTGAAGGAGCTACTGGGCCACGAGACATTACCTGGAAAATGCCGGAGGACTAGGTCCCTTTCCGCCCCAGGGCACACCTGGCTATCGGTGCAGAAACACTTGCGGGGAATTGAGGGGATGGGAGCATCAGGATATCGAGGCCATCGGGGTTGGGGAGGACATAACGTGCCAAAGCCGAGGGTTCACTAAGGACACTGGAAAGGACACCCCTGCAGGGCCGATGCAAGCCCGGACTCACCCAGGAGCCGCAGCCAGGGTCCACTCTACGCCAACACCGCCAGACTTCCGCCGGCGTCGCAGGCACGGTCCCTTTAAATTATTCACCACTGGGTGTGCCGCAGCCCGGCTGCCCGCCCGCCCGCCATGCTGGGAAGGTCGCGTGAACAGCCATGCTGGGCGTGGCGACGCCTTAAAGGGGCTGGAGCCCAGCTGGCGAAAGGAATGCCCCTCCCACTAGAAACGAGACCACCACACTTATTTACCCGTTTATTTAACATCCCCACCCTGGTCCCACCCCAGTGTCCGACCCGCCTGGCCCTGCCCAGGCACAACATGGAGCCTGTCCTTAAAAGTAAATCCTAAAAATAAATAAGCGTGGGTCCCCACAGTCCGGGGCTAAGGTCCAGTGGCGTCTAACTCAATTTACCAACAGCGAATGGTCCTCTGAGGCGTCCCTGTATGAGGGGAGAAGAGAGGTAGGGTCAGCAGCGGCCGCAGAGGGGGTCAGCTCCCTCAGGCACCCTGCCCTTCTCCCGAGCCCACAATCGGACACCAACTGCACCTGCCACAACAACAGAGGAGGCTGCAGGCTGAGCCGCTCCCACGGCGGAACTTGCCGGATGTGGGGCTGTCCTGGCACTGTGCGATGTAGGCCTGGAGCTCACTCACCTCCCCGCCAGCGCCTGGGTGCTGAAGAGGCATAGAGGGCAGCCATCATGAATGTGGACTCTGCCCTCAAAGGCCCTCAAGGACTGTCCTTCTGTCTACCTCCCCTGCAGCTATCTGGGCCCTGGCAATGGCTGTCACTCTGCCTGCTGTTACTGCAGATTCTCCATGGCTTGCTTCTGCAAGGAGCCTGTCCTGGCCCCTATGCTCGTGCATACCCAGCATCTTTGTCAGTCTGGGCCTCTGCTGTGGTGTCAGGCCCTGGATGGCACAAAGAGTTAAGCACTCCACTAACAGCTGAAAGGTTGGAGATGTAAACCCACCCAGAGGCACTTCAGGACACAGGCCTGGTGATCTGCTTCAGAAAGGTCCCAGCCTTGAAAACCCCATGGAACAGTTCTTCTCTGCACACAGGCGGTTGCCAGGAGTCAGAATCGACTTGGCAGCAAGGAACAGCAACAAGCTTTGGCCCCCAGCCGCTAGAGCTGGCCTGACACACTCTGGGCATTCCACAAACACCTCTTGAGTGAACCACAGTGGGGCCTGGGCTTGTACATTCACAGCACATATATGCATGGGACATCCAAGTGCTAAAGCCATGACCCACGGAGCTCCACGGATCAGGGCAATAGAAGGGGTGGCTAGAGGACAGCTGTATCCACGCATGGGGCTTACACATCTGCCTATGACATGCAAAGTAGCAGGGCCCCAGCAGAACTTAAATGTTCCAACTGTCACTGGTGCCTGTACCCCTCCCAGCCTTGTGGCACCACCACTGCCTGTCTGAGACCTTTTCAAATTCCAGGCCATTAGCTTTCCTTTTCCTTCCCCATGGCACTCTCCCTTTGGCTCCCATCTCTCTGATCTAGAACAGCACCATCCAACAGAATTTTCCGAGATGGAAAATGCTCAGTGTCTATGCTGTCCAATATGGTAGCCACTGGCCATGTTGGAATGTCCCTAGGTGGCGCAAATGGGTAAGCACTCAACTACTAGCCAAAAGGTTGATGGTTCAAATCCACCAAGAGGAGGCCTCGAAAGCCAGGCCTGGAGATCTGCTTATAAAACATCACACCCTTGAAAACGCTATAGAGCATTTCTCCTCTGAACACGGGAAGTGACCATGAGTTGAAACTGACCTGATGGCAACTAACAGTAACAGTAACTGCCCCACTTGAAGTGCACACACACTGGAGTCCCTGGGTGGGGCAAATGTGAAGCGCTTGGCTACTGACCAAAAGGTTGGCAGTTCAAACCCACCCAGAGGCACCTCTGAAGACAAACCTAGTGGTCTGCTTCTGAAAGGCCACAGCTCCCAAAACCCTGTGGAGCAGTTTTGCTCTGCACACGTGGGGTCACCAGGAGTCAGAGGGACTTGGCAACAGTGGGTTAGTTTTTATCCACTTTTGTCTTTTGCAAGTTCTGGTGGTGTAGTGCCTAAGGCATTTTACTGCTAACCAGAAAGTTGGTGGTTCAAAGCCACCAGCCACTCTGTGGAAGGAAGGGTGGGCAATCTACTTCTATAAAAATTTACTGCCTTGGAAACCCAAAGGAGGTTGTTATGAGTTGGAATCGATGATGGCAGTGAGTTTGGTTTTTATGGTTTTTGTCTTTTGAGTACTTGATATGTGGATGGGGTAAGCAAGGAACTGATTTTTGATCGCTATTCTATTTTAACTACAATTAAAATTTAAATAGGCATGTAAGGCTAGAGACAAGTATTGGACAGGATATTCCAGACGCCTTCCTGGCTTCCCCAATGCCATGTTAAACCTTTGTAACCTTCCACCCTTTCTTCACCTTCTGACCCCTGCAGCACATGGGACAAGTATCTTTCCCCAGACTAAACTCCCCTCTCCCTCCTCCCAGAAGCACACAGCAGACGGGTTTAAGAGTGTGGCTTCTGGACTCAGTCCTGGGGTGGACCCAGCTGTACCACTTCCTGCATGGCTGACTTCAGGCAAGTTACTTAAACTGTAGGATTCGGTTTCCCTGTCAGAAAAAAAAAAAAACGGTTGCAGGATCACCCGTGAGAACAGTGCTTGACTAAAAAATCATGTATGAGACCAAAAGGTCCACACTTACTCTAAAGCAAAGGTGGAAAGATAAGGGTGCAGGACAACTGGAACACTGGAAACAGAACCACCAGAAGGCAGTTCAAGAGAATGTCGACACACTGGGAAAAACGTAACTAATGTCACTGAACCATTTGCCTGCCCACACAGCCGCTGCCCCACTGCCATCCAGTTGATTTCAACTCCTGGTGACCCTATAGGACAGATCAGAACTGCCCTGTTTCCAAGGCTACATAAAGCCTTGGCTATAAAGCTGGGAACCTAATTTACTGTGTAAACTTTCACCAAAAGCACAATAAAGTATTACAAAAAAAAAAAAAAGAACATGATGCAGGAACCCCAGCTGGCCTAAGCTCTGCCCTATCCATGCGTAGAACCATTGCGGTTGGCCCTCACGCTGGCTCCCCAAGTCCTAGGAAGAGGCCCCCATGTTCTGTCCCTGGGTCTTCTCGCTTCCCCCACCAGGTCCCCAAGGGTCAGGGGTCCACCTCGCGGCCAATTACCAGGCCCCGGAGCCCTTGTTCAGGCTGTGTGTGCACATGGCAGGCCGGGAGTGGGCGTGTGGGGCTGCAGGCTGACCTTGATGGTGTCATAGGCGCCAGTGATGAGCGCAATGAAGAGGCTGAGCACCATGTAGATGAAGAGGCTGATGAACGAGTAGAGGTAGAGCTGGGAGAAGAGCCAGACCAGGCTGCTGCGGCCTTGCTGGGCCTGCATGGCGGCGAACGTCACAAACATGTCGTCACCGTTGATGAGCGAGAAGAGGCACTCGGACACCATGGACAGCGAGCGGAACTGGGGGCAGAAGGGTCACGGGGTCAGAGGCACACGTGTGGGCCAGGGACAGTCAATGGAGTACCATCTGTCGTCTGGGGTCATCTGGGGTCACTGTGTCAATGGTAAGGTCATGGGGTCAATGATACTGTCACCCGGGGTCAGAAAGAACTGCAGATAGAGGATCAGCAGTCAAGATGAGGTCACTGCGTCAGTTATGTCTTGGGGTCAATGACAGGGTCACAAGGGGTCAGAGGGGACTGGCCTGCGCTATCTGTAAATGAGTCAAAGTCAGGTAATCAGTCATGACAAAGGCAAGGTTACTGGGTCAATGGAAGATTCGTCAAAGGTCACAGGGGACAGTAAGCATAACCCCTGGCTAGGTCAGGGGTCCGGATGAGGGTCAATGACAGGGTCACCAGGGGTCAGAGAGCACCGTGGGTGGGCGTGGGTGTGGGAGGGAGTGTGTCCGGTACCTTCTGGGGAGCAGAGGTCACAGGACTCCTGGATCCTCAGACTGTGGGTCGTGCCCCGGCCCCACCTACCTTCACGTGGTAGGGCCCCAGTACGATCCAGCCACAGAAGCAGTAACCCAGGTAGATGACAGCCACACAGCAGCAGAAGCGTATGACACTGGGCAGGGCTACCCGCAGAGTGGCAATCAGGATCTGTGTCCAGACGGGGGGAGGCCACAGTAAGGACCTGGCCACAACCCATTAGCCACAGAAGCCGCTGGGAACGCAGAAAGGGCAGGGCTGTGCTGAGGGGCCCGAGGGGACCCTGTGGCTGGACTCAAGTGGGTGAGGATCTGTTATGGATTGAAGGCTGTCCCCCCAATACGCACTAGCATCCTCACCCCCGTGCCTGTGGATGGGATGCCACCTGGAAACAGGGTGTCTTTGTTATGTTCCTGAGACCCTATCAGTGCACGGTGTGTCCTAAAGCAATCATTTCTGAGACAAAGCAATAGGGTGACAAACAAGCACAAATCAGAGGAGACATATGCCACCAGGTAGAGACCGCCCAGGAGCTGAGCAGCGCCAGGGTTACAGGAGCTGAAACAAGGACGTCCCCCAGAGCCAACAGAGAGAGCCTTCCCCTAGAGCCGGCACCCCAAATTCAGACTTCCAGCCTCCTCAACTGTGAGAAAACACCTTTCTGTTCTTTAAAACCACCCACCTGTAACCAGAAAGGTTAGCTGCGAAGCACGGGGTGGCAGTGAGTTTACGTTCGCGGGAGAGGAACAATTGGGAGAAGGAGAATGAGGGTGGCTGCACAATTCAAAGAATGTCATCAGCGTCACTGAATTGTACATGGAGAAACTGTTGAACTAGTATATGTTTTGCTTGTGTCAACAGCAAAATAAAGTATCTTAAAAAAAAAAAAACTCACTGTGGCATTTCTGTTAAAGCAGCACTAAGAGACCTCTCAGAGTGGCTCCCGTCGGCTCTGCCCGGGTGTGGTGACAGGTGTGTCTGGGAGTGACAGGTGCGGGGAAGAGGCTTGCGAGCAGCCACGTGCAGGGGGCTGGTGAGGGCCGGAGGCGTGTGTACTTATTCTGGGGAGGGGCTGGGGAACACAAGCGGCCGGGTGTGATGCTCACGTTGTACTTGTGGAAGAAGGTCAGGTAGCGGATGACGCCGACCCAGACGAGCAGCGTCGAGGTGCCCAGGAGGATGCTGCAGACGTCGTAGCTGGCCAGGTTCTGTGGGCCGAGGCGAGTCAGCTCCATCTGCCCCGGGGGCAGGGAGGGGCAGGACGTGGGGGCTGTGGTCTGAACGTACCCACCTTGGCTTCAATGCCAATCTTCATGATGGTGCCTGAGATGGTGAGCACGTCACTGGTGACCAGCAGGATGTACCAGCCGTTGACAAACTCCAGCCGTTCCCACAGGCCGATGACCCGTCCCCGCTGCCGCCACATGAACCTGACAAATTCCTGTGAAGGCGGGTGGGGTGAGGGCTTGTCAGCGGGGCCCCAGGCCCTGCCCCCAGGCACCCAGCCTCACATCCTGCAGCAGGAAGCCTCGGAGCAGTGAGCGGGCGCACAGCAGGAAGGACAGGGAGCAGGTGAGCAGGACCACCACGTCAAACAGGAGCCGGAAGATGTTGTCTCCTGCAGGGAGGGGCCGAAGGTAGGGCCGGGGGTCTTGGCCAGGCCGGGGGGACGGTCTTGGCCAAGCCGGGGACCTAGGAGGGTAGCAGAGCTAGTTTGGGCTGGCCAGCGGCCTGGGGGCTCCTTGAGCAGGTCAGAGCCCCTGGTCGGTGTGGGTGTTGGGTTCATGGGCTTCCCTAGCAGGTGAAAGCCCCTGCTCGGTGCTGGTCTGAGGCTCTAAGGCTCAGGGGGCACTGCGGGCAAGTCAGGACCCCATCAGCACTGGTCTGAGGCTTGGGGCACTTCAGGGAAGGTCAGGACCCCGTCAGTGCTAGTCTGAGATGCTAAGGCTGAGGGGACACTTGGGGGTCAGCACTGGGCTGGGGGCTCACCGTGCCCGAAGACGCTGGGGTGCTTACACTCCTGGATGTGGGCCCGGGTCTCCAGGCTGATGGGGATCCGTCCACTGTGTGCCTTATTGTCAAAGGTGATCTGCAGGTAGGTGGTGCACAGTGAACCCCGGCAGCCCTGGCTCCACGCCCAACATAGTGGGCAGTCTGCTGAGGCCTTGCCCCTTACCCCCACAATGCCCTGCAAATGGCCCCTAGATGCCCTCCAACAAGGGTCCAGCCCTGGAGGGTCCTGGCCCCTCACCCCAGGACCATGGGCCCCCTAGGCCCCTACCCCTTCACTCTTGCCCCTCAGGCTCACCAGGCCCCTAGAGGATCCTCCCCTCTAACAGGTCCCCGGAGAGCCCACGGGCCCCACCCCTTCACCCCCCTCAGCTCACCAGGCCCACGGCCCCCGGCTTGGCTCACCAGGACGCTGAAGGTGTAGCAGTCAGGGATCTCGTTGTTGATGAGGCTCTGCAGGTTGATGGTCTTCAGCTGGAAGTGGACGGTGACGTTGATCAGCCTGGGGGGGGAGGCTCGGGTGAAGGGGGATAGTCCCCCACCGGTCCCCTCCCAGCCCCAGCATGCCAGCGCCCCCAACCCATGCTGACTCTGCAGCGGGCAGAGGAAGTGGGCAAAGGCAGGCGTCAGCAAGGCGCCTGGCCCCCACCCCGCAGGGGGAAGTGGCCGCAGGAACCAGGCCTCCCCAGGCATCCTGCCCGTGTCCCCAGCCGCCTGGAGCAGCCCCCAGCAGGCAGTACTTGTGGAACTTGAGCGTGATGTTCCTGTAACTGGAGCTGCTGTCCGAGAGGGCGAGATCCTCAGTGGGGGACAGAGGGGGTTGCTCAGGGGGGTCCACTCGGATGCAGTCTGAGGACAGGGAGATGGGGAGGGGGTCTCCTCAGGGGGCAAGGGGGGCAAGCTGTGCTCCCCGGAGTCCCCAGCAGCCCCCTTCTCTGCTTCACTTCCCAAACTTAAATCCTTGGTGGTTCTCTTTTGTCTTCCCAGTGACCAGTGACAAGTCTGTCCTACTCCCTATCAAGATCCTGGCCTGGCACTTAGTGGGGTCTCAAACATTTAGTGAGTTCATAATATTAAAAAACAACACCTAGTAGAAGAATAGAAGCAAGAGAAGGAATAGGAGAATATGGAATGTGTGGCTGCCTCGATGCACAATTGCCTCCTTTGCTGAGACCAGAACTGCATAGTGTCTGCTACCATTACTCAATGCGCTGATCAAGGAGTCTGTAGAAGAATCCTGATCAAAAGGGGGGAAATGCAGAACAGAATTTCAAATCTTCACAGAATCCAGATTTTTTGGAGCCATGGAGGCTGAATGAACCTCTGACATGACTGCCCTGAGATAATCTTCAAAATGTAAACCTTAAACCAAAAATATCCCCTTTAAACCAAACAATGTTGTTGTTGTTATTTGCCATCAAGTCAGACTCGACTCATAGCGATCCCTCCTTGGATTTCTAAGGCAGTATCACTATGGAAGCAAAGTGCCCAACCTTCCTTCTGAGGAGTGGGAGTGGCTTGTGGGTTTGAACTGCCAGCCTTCTGGTTAGCAGTCAAGTGCCTTAGGCACTAGGACACCAGAGCTCTTAAACCAAACAATAGTTCTGCTTAATTAGGAAAGATTGTCTGCTTTGAACATTATGCTCTTTTAACTTTTAAGAACTATCTACGTGGTATCCAATGGACAACAGCAACTCAACAGATTAATAGGAAGCTTAAGGGGCAGTGAGCTTATGTTCATGGGGGAGGAACAACTCAGAAAAAGGGGGTGAGAATGGCTGTACAAGTTGAAGGATGCCATCAACGTCACTGAATTGTATGCACAAAAATCAAATCTATTACATTTTGTTGTGTTTTCTCAATGACAATAAAAATGAAAATAGCATTGAGTCATCTCTATGCGTTGGGCATACTGAGCATGCTGTGTATGTGTAATTATCAGTCACTATAATCAGCCAATCAGCATGAGGCAGAACTAAGTTTTCGATCCTGGCTGCCTGGGCTCTCCAGAGATAAGCCCTGCCCAGCCCACTCACCAGTGATGACCAGTGGGTCAATGTCGAAGGTGTCATTGGCCGGGTCGACATGGCCACGGTTGTAGTAGCGTTGGCAGAGGGCCAGCCCCGAGCCATTGGCTCCAAGGCTACCCCCGCCCCGCACATATGCATACTGGCCCAGCGACACGTTGGGGAGCATCAGGTACTATGGGTAGAGAAGGGAAGCTCTGTTAACTACGTCCCCTCATCTGGCTTGAGCCCACCTATCCGCCCACCTCTGCTCATCTCTACCTGGTCCACAGCATGGAAGATGGCCTGGTAGAGTTGCTCCCGTGTATAGGCTGCAAAGGTGTCGTCCGCCCCATCTGAGTAGCCAAGTAGGAAGAGGTGCCGGAAGGCGATGGTGTTCTCCTCCCGGAAGGTCACCGCCAACTGGTTGCTGAGGCCGAACAGGATGAGCTGGTGGGAGGGGCAGGAGAGGTCACTGACAGGAGTTCAGGACTCCCAGGTGGGACCAGCTTCCCTTGGGGCAGGAGCAGAGAATGAGGAAAGAGAGGGCCTTGGGGATATTCACTGGGGCAAGGCAGAGCTCTCTGAACACAGGGAGCCCCGTGCAATTCTTTGCATGGTTACTGGGTTACTACCTACCTTTCCCTTGTCTCCCCAGCCCTAAACTCCATGAGGGCACAGACCATGTCTGTCACTCCCATCCTATTATCTGCCCTACGTGCAGCACCCAAGGGGCACTGAAGCATCTGACAACAGCCACTGTTGTCGGTGTCGGGTACCATTGATTCTGACTCACAGCGACCCCCTGTGGCAGAGTGGCATTTTCTTGGCTATAATCTTTATAGAAACAGGTCTTTCACCCGCGAAGGCATTAAACCCCAAAAAACACACTCACTGTCATCGACTCGGATCCAACTCACAGCAACCCCTCCTTGGGTTTCCAAGGCAGTATCAGTACGGAAGTAGATTGCCCAGTCTTCCTTCCAAGGAGTGGCTGGTGGGTTTGAACCATCGGCCTTCTGGTTAGCAGTCAAATGCTTTAGGCACTTGGCTACCCACTAGGTGGGTTCAAATCACCAACCTTTCTAGCTGAGCACTTAATCATTGTACCATCATGGCTCCTTAGAGTACAGCAGCTAATGCTTATTAAATGCTTTTCAGAACATTTAATAACTGTGCTAACCCCAAGATGGTAGAGTAACTACCACTACTGAGCCCCTTTGCTGGGTGTGTGTGCATGCCGGGGGTGGGGGTGGACAGAGGCCCAGTAACATGCCCAGGGAGTCCCTGGATGGTGCAAACACTTAACACACTGGGCTGCTAACTGAAAAGCTGCCAGTTTGAGACCACCCACACGTGCCTCAGAAGAAAAGCCTGGCAACTTACTTCTAAAACATCAGCCACTGAAAACTGTATGGAGCTCAGTTCTATTCTGATACACGCAGGCTTGCCATGAGTCAGAATCAACAGATGATACCTTTTTTTTCACCCCCAACATGCCCAGAGTCACAGCACTAGATGGGAAGCCCTTCATGACAAGGGCTAGGTCTGACTTATCTTAGGGTCCACAGGATCTGGCACAAGGGAGCACTCACGATCTGTTCAGCCACTGGCTCGGATTTCTTAGACTATCAACAAGGCATCAGACGGCCTGGGTTTAATCCCAGCTTCCCATGCTCTATCACTCTATGACTTAAGACAAGTCCCTAAACCTCTCTGGGCCTCAGTTGTCTCTCACACAAAATGGAGGTGAGTGCAGCTGTCAGGCCCTCGAGATACTGCACAAACAGATGTAAGCGCAGACTCATACTTCATGATCAGCACTGCTGCTATCACTGCAATCACACTCTGTGGGGTCGGGAGCAGGCCCCCACACCAACAGTCTCCCGTGAGGAGAGCGGCGACCACAGCTGGTGCTCCCCCCGGCCAGGCCTCACCTGCACAGTGACCACCAGGATCTTCACCACCTGCAGCATCAGCTTGAAGGGCTTGCGGCCCTTGGCCCGAAATTTGTCACAGGGACTCATGAAGAAGTACTTAAGACGACGGCGAAGATCTTCTTCCTCCAGGGGCGTCGAGGGGGCTGGTGAGGCCCCTGCCTGGGTCCCATAGCTAGGGCTGGGGGCCAGGAGCCGCTCAGTCTCTATAAAGAATGGGAGAGAGCAGTGGAGACCAAAGCCTGGCAGCCCCACCTGCCACGGGCTCAGCCTTCTCCTTGTGGCTCCCCACCCTGGCCACAGAAGAACTTTGAAAGGTCCAAGGAAAACCACAAAACCAAGAAAAACATCCGCAGCATTTCCAGGGTTTACGCAGCAGTACTGGAGTCCTTGGGTGGTGCAAACAGTTAAGGAGCTTGGCTGCTAACTGAAAGGTTGGGGGTTCATGTCCACTGAAAGGCACCTTGGAAGAAAGGCCTGGCAATTCACTTCTGAAAAATCAGCCAGTGAAAAACTCTGTGAAGCACAGTTCTACTCTGATGCGCACAAGATCCTGAGTTGGAGTTGACTTGACAGCAAAGTAGTGATGGCGGCAGCAGCAGTACTGCCGCTCAGAGGTTAAGAGTTGGGGTTTGGAACTCGAAAGGGTCGGAGCTGATTCCTGACCTTGCTGCTCACCAGCTCGGACAGGGCACCTGAGTGTCAGCTTCCTCATCTGTAAAATGGGGCAATAATCCTCTGGGGGGGGGGAAGCTTTGATGTCTACGGAGTACTTATTACACAGCAGGAACTGGGGAGGAATGTGAAAACATTCCATCAATGATGTTGACTTCTCCCAGGGCACTCAAGGCTCCAGGCTTAGCCTGATTCCAGCCTCCAGGCTTGAGCAGAGCTCAGTCCACATTCCAGATCTTTTCTGGGCCAACACCCAAAGGTTCACCTTACCACTCATCCCACTTGCTCAGGTATAGCAAGGATCGTGGGGCTGACACAGGACCGGCAACATTTTGTTTTGCTGTACATAGGGTCGCCATGAGTCGGAGACGACCCGATGGCACCTAACAAAAGCAACTCATCACAACCCAGCCTGTGTGGTTGACCTTCTCACAAGCCCCAGGCCTGGAGATGGGGTTATTAAATGTCAGAAAAAAGGAATGCATGTGTGGATGCCACTCTAGCACTGCCTGTCTGCTCCTTGATAAGCTAATGTGCCACCACCATGACGAACACAGGCTTCTGGAAATCACACAGCCCTGCGACCACATCCCAGCTCTGCCACTTCCCGGCTTGATAACCCAGAAGAACCTCCTGAAACCTCAGCCTCTCCACTGAAAAACGGAAATAAAAAAGTCTACTCCTTACGCCAACGCTCGGAAGCTGTTTTGAGAACTCAGTGAGACCAAGCAGGTAAAGACTGCTTTGCAAACAAGTGCTCAAGTTTGTCTCCATAGCTTGTTGCCTTTGATCCTGACAAAGCCAAGAGGGTGGCCTGAGGTGTCACCAAGTGCTGGGATAACAGCCAGTGGAGCAACCCACAAATGTCCCAGACACACCATCACCCTACTTCTTTCCAGGGCCTGGCACAGCTGCCAGGATGAATGTAGGCACCATCACAACCTGTCCTGCAGGGCTACTGCCTGGCTGGCTGGTGTGGTGGTTGTTTACCAGAGGGTCTGAGAGGAAGCCAGCAGAGGGCAGACCCTGCCTCCTTAGCTGGGATCACAGTTAACCCACCCCTGACCCTGCCAGCTTGGACACCTTTCAGGCGTCTCCACCAACTCAAGGAGGGGAGGCTAACCCCCAAGAGAGCTGCAGTCTGAGGATTGGAGGCTGGGTTCTGGATGGCTGCGATTCCAAGGATTTGAAGCACTAAAACTGCAGTTAGTCGCCTGGGTTCAAAGAGGCAATCCCCCTAGCCGTCCTGGAGTTTAGGGAAACTTAACATTCGTCTCCTGGCTTCAGGCTCGGAGTTGGCGAAGCTGGCGCCCGTCGCCTGAGTTCAGGGAAAGCTGAGGTTACAACCTAGGTTCAGAACAGAAATCCTGGGAAGCCGGCCGCCCTCATTCGAAGAAGCTAGCACCCCGCCCGCTGTCTGAGTTTAGGAACTCTGAGCAGAGCCTGGGCTCAGCAAGGGGGTCGGGAGTCCCGCGATCCCGAGCTCTGAGAAACTGGCCGGCCGCCCGCCCGCCGCCCGCGTCCGGGACCCGCGATGCTGCCTGTGCCCTCACCTGAGCCGCGCTGGCCCACGGGGGCTGCCATGCTGGCCCCGGGAGCGCGGGACGCCAGCGGGCGCGGCTGGACAGCCCGGGTTCTGGAGCCCCGCTCCGTCACTGCGGCCTCTCTCTGTCCCGGCGCTGCTTCAAACCCTCCCAAGTCAGCTGACCCGCGCCGCGGTCACGTGACCAAGGCGACCGACGAGGCACGTGACCAGATCTGGTCCCGCTCCCGGCGCGACAACAAACCCGCCCCCTACCGGAGCTTCACGCACGCGCGGCTCACAGTGTGTCTTGAGGGCGGGAGGCGGCCGAAGGGTCCCAGCGCCGACGCGCGGCCCATGGCCTGGGGGATGGGCTGGTTCTGAGCGTGACCCTGTTCAGCAGCCACTGAGGCTGCCCTGGCTTCCTGTAGTGTTCCGCGAGCAGTGCCAGCCTCGTGACTTCTATGTCCAGTGCTTGACTCTTTACCCTCTGCGGTGTCAGGTGATGACCTTGTATTCCAGTCTCAGGGCTGGCCCCTGCTTCCTTCCAGAAAGCAGGGCGGGGGGGCTGCATCTCAACACCTCCTTCCCCTTTGCCCCAAACATCAGCAAATCCTATTTCATCCCCTAATTACATCTCTAATAGGGCTGCTAATCCCCACCCTTCTGTCCACCAGCCCAGAGCCCCCTGATATTTTTCGCTGGACTTCTGCAGAGACCTTCTCTCTGGTCTCCCTCGGCTTCCACTCCTGTCCTTCCTCCCACTCCACTCGCCACCCAGCAACCAGAAGCGACTTCAAAGAATGATTCAGGCGAGCCTTCTGCCAGAAACCACTAACGGTTTCCAATTGCCATGAGATGACAACCAAACTGCCCACCTCAGCCTGCTAAGGCCCTTGTGATCTGACCCTCACCACCTCCCTTAGCTCATCTCCCAGTGGCCCCAGGGCCTTTGCACACTCTTGCCCTGGAATGAAATGGTGAAGAATACAGGCTCTAGGGGGCACACAATTCAAATTTTAATCTGGGAATCTCCAGCCACCACCTTGTCTTTCAACAACTTCCTTAAACTCTAGGTGCCTGTTTCCTCATTTGCAGGTGGGGATATGCAGTCATAGTAATTACCTTATGGGGCTGTTGAGTTAAATGAGAAAATGTGAGAAGCGCATAGACTGAGCAAATAGCACTGGCTGTGAAGTCAGTGATTAGGTGAGTATAAAAACCTTCTTTGGGAAAGCCTGTCCCCACATTTAATGAGAAGCCTGTTATGCTTCTGGAATGTACCATACCCTGTAATGATTCTTACATATTGGTATCTATCTCGCCGTGCCATTTATCTTGTTTACTGCTGAGACCCCAGGACTTAATGGATGTTTCTTGAATGTGTAAACGAGCAGCCTACGTCCAGTAGAGTACCAATAACATGGCCTTTGAAGGGCAAGGGACTTCTGGTGGCATAGTGCCCAAGGCATTTGACTGCTAACCAGAAGGCTGGCAGTTCAAACCCACCAGCCACTCCTCGGAAGGAAGGTTGGGCAATCTGCTTCCATAGTGATACCACCTCGGAAACCCAAGGAGGGATCACTAAGAGTTGGATCCGACTTGACGGCAGTGTGTTTGAATGGCAAGGGGTAGGTTAAGAGAGCAGACTGGGCAGGGCTAGCCACATAGCCTTCTGTCAGCCCACCAGGCTGAGAACAGGCCAGAAATCCCACCATTAATGTCATTCCAGTGCTGGTGGCTGTCACGGTGCCTGTGGCTGTATAGAAAGGCTAGAGGAAGGGGTGATCTGCAGGGTGGTCTCCTGTTGAGCAGATGGCCCTGCCTGAGGGAGCAGAGTGGTGACTGTGGGATGGACCAGCTGGACAGACGTGCCTCCAGGGCCTGGAGAGGAAGCCAAGCCATTAGGATCCCCGAAGTATGGCTGGCCACACCCTCACATTTCCTAAGGAAGAGACTTGACATTACAGGAGAGCAACAGGTGAACCACAACAGAGCCAGTAGGCAGTGGGAGGATTTTACTAACTGCATAACACACAACTTCCCCAGGCCTCTGGATGCCCTTCAGCCATCCGGCCCCAGCAGTGCCCCCTGCTCCCGTGCCCACCTGGGACTCTCCCCGGCAGGACGGGCTGGGCTGACAGTATCATGGATGGGAGAGTTAGGGTCAGGGTGGGACTCGGGGTTGGGCTCAAGGTCAGTATTGGCTTTGTGGCCAGGCTTAGGGTCAGAAGATTGGACAGGCTCCGGGCCGGGGCTGGATCGGGAGCCAGGGATGGTTTTGTGGCTGGGATCGGAGAGGGAGCCCAGTGTAGAGCCAGGGTCAGGGGCAAGGCCAGAGCTGGGACCAGCGCTGAGGCCCAGGCCAGAGGCGAGCACGGAGGCAGCATCGGGACCCAGAAGGGAGACCTGACCGGGTCTCAACATAGGCATAGGGCTCAGGCCCAAGCCAGCGGCAGCGGCAGCCGCCGCCGCCGCCGCTGCTGCCGCTGCCGCCGCCGCGCCCTCATGCACGCGTTTGTGCTTCGTGAGGCTGGAGGCCTGGCCAAAGGCCTTGCCGCAGAGCTGGCAGCGGTAAGGGCGCTCGCCGGAGTGCACGTGTAGGTGCTGCAGCAGCGCCGAGCTCTGCCCAAAGGCCTTGGAGCAGTGCGGGCAGGCGTAGGGCCGCTCGCCCGTGTGGATACGCAGGTGATGTTGCAGGTTGGAGCTCTGGCCGAAGGCCTTGCCGCAGTGCGGGCAGCGGTAGGGGCGCTCGGCCGTGTGCGTGCGCTGGTGCTGCAGCAGCGCCGAGCTCTGCCCGAAGGCCTTGCCGCACTGCGGGCACGGGTAGGGCCGCTCGCCGGTGTGCGTGCGCAGGTGCTTGAGCAGCGCCGAGCCCTGCCCGAAGCCCTTGGCGCACACGGGGCACTTGTGGGGCCGCGGGCCGCCGTGCGTGCGCAGGTGCTGCGCTAGCAGCGAGCCGTGGCCAAAGGCCTTGCCGCACACCGGGCAGTGGTGCGGCTTCTCGCCGCTGTGGCTGCTGCGGTGCTTGAGCAGCGTGGAGCGCCAGCCGAAGGCCTTGCCGCAGGCCGCGCACTGGTAGGGCCGAGCGCCTGTGTGAATGCCGCGGTGCTGGGCCAGCGTGGCGCCGTGGCTGAAGGATTTGCCACAGTCGGGGCAGCGGTAGGGCTTCTCGCCGCTGTGGGTACGGCGGTGCTGGCTTAGCCCCGAGCTGCGTCTGAAGGCTCGCCCACAATCGGGGCAGGAGAAGGGCCGGGGCGGGCTAGCGGGGGCCGGGAGCTCTGCAGGGCTGGTGGGCAGGACCTCGGGGGTGGCAGTGAGGCTGGAAGAGAGGGGGTCCAGGTCAGGGGTGTCGCTGTTTGGATCGAGAACCAGGGGGACGGGACCAATGACGTCAGGATCAAGGTCCAAACTCGAAGACATGGGGTCGATATCTTGGGGCTCTGAGTCACGGTTCCCCAAGATGGAGCCCGGAGCTTCCGCATCGGGGTCCAGCTCCTCCGAGACGGGCTCAAGATCCTCATAGCTGCGGTCCATGTCTTTAGAGACAGTGTTGAGGTCTTCCGGGTCAGGCTCTGCGTCTTCAGAAACTGGGTCCAGGTCTTCCAGGTTGGGGTCCAGGTCCTCCGTGTCGCAGTCGAGCTCCTCATAATTGGGCCTTGGGCCTTTGTGACCTGGGTTCCGGACGAGGACAGAGCGCCGTCGCATTCCCAGCTTCGAGGTGCCGGCCACTTCCGTTGCCGGATCTACAGGGGCAACACAGGGGGGATGGAGCTAGTGCTGGAGAACCAGACCTAAACCAAACCAGGTGCGGTGGCTGGCAACCCCATGTGTGCAGAGTAGAACGGGGGACCATAGGGTTGGTTATCAAGGTTGTGACCTTGCAGAAGCAGATTGCCAGGCCTTTCTTCTGTGACACAACTGGGTAGGTTCAAAGTGCCAACCTTTCAGTTAGTAGTCAAGCTTAAAACCGTTTGCTCTATCCAGGGACACCTCTAGGAAAGAATGGGTCTCTTTTGAAATCTGGGTAGGGATGGAAGGAGGGGCCCAGGCCACACCCCAGTCCGTGCTCCTGAAAACCCATGGATCCTTCCTTCCCTTGTCTTCAACCTCAGGAAGCCTCCTGACCCACCCTAGCTGGGACAGAGAGAAGAGGGATCCTGGGGGAGCTCGCACCTTGATGGAAGTCACGGGACCTGGCTCTCGAGGGCTCCAGTGCCCAAGGCCAGGGCTCTGCCCCTCTCTCCATCCTGGGCTCCTCACGGGGGAAGCTTGGGTCCTGTGGAGGAGAGAGTCTTAGGTTCCTACCCCCTTTGACTAGAGGTGAGGAGACCCCAAGTACCCTCATGGGGAACAGGGTGGGACTGGGGCTCCCATACTTGCTTGTGAGGACTTGCCTGGACTCCTATCCCATAGCTGGAAGTCACATATCTGGGGGTTCCTGTGGGGAGGGGACATCCTGAGCTCTGAAGCCTATGGCTAGAGAATGAGAATGGGGACAGGCAAACACCTGGTACCCCTCCTGGGTCACTGGAGGAGGGAGTAAGTGTCAACACACCAGCCTTCTCTCATAGAAGATCTGGAATGCCAATTCCTAGAGGGTGAGATGGGCAACCAATATGTGGGACCCCTTCTCGGGGCAGGGAGACCCCTGGGCACTACTGCAAAATTCTGAATTCTACCCTTTAGCTGGGGGTTGTTGCTGCTGTTGGGCCCTCGAGTCAATCTGGATTCATAGTGACCTGATAGGATACAGTAGAGCTGCCCCATAGGGTTTTTTCGGCTGTCATCTTTACGGGAGCACATCGCCAGGTCGTTCTCCCGTGGAGCTGCTGGGTGGGTTCGAACTACCAACATTTCAGTTTGCAGCAGATGGCTTAACCATTGTGCCACCTGGGCACCTCTAGCTGATGGCGAGGTAGGCAAAAATAATACCTGAGTCTGCTCCTGGCTACTGGGGGAACCCCTGGACCGCCTCCTAGGAAGAGGAGATTGCTGAACAAGTAGCCCCATAGCTGGGATATGGAAGGGTGTCAGGACCCTTGCGTTCCCTTCTGGATAAGAAACACTGAATTCCAACCCCAAAGCTGGGGGTAGGGGGGAGAAAAAATAACTGGGACCCTTCTAGGGAGCAGGGGGATCCCAGGATTACCTGCTGGGAGGAGATGCCATGGCTGGGCATTAGGGGGTAGACAATAAACTGGTCTTGTGCTGGGGGGAGACATCCTGACCCCCAGACCCCATAGCTAGGACCAAGTGAGCAAGCAGAGGTGGGCGGGTTCCTGGATCTCCCCTCAACCTCAGATCCTCAACCCTAGTTGAGAGAGGGGGAACAATACCTGGGCCCTTTCCTGAGTTCCTAGGGGACCCTTGGATTGCCTCTTGCGTAAACAGTTTCCTGAACTCTGTACCTTTGAGCTGGATGTGGGAGGGAAGAGACCTGTGTCCCTTCTGAGCTCCTGGGAGGCTGGTGGACTTTTAGATCTCATCTTGGACAGGTGGCCTTCTGAAGACTGACCCCACGGTTGGAGAGTGGGAGGAACAATAACTGAGCTCCCTCCTGGGTTTCTGGGGGCAGGCTACCCCAATCCCTCTCCTAGAGAAGAGACCTCTTGAACTCCTGACCCCACGCCTAGAGGGTTGGGGAGGACAATACCTGGGGCCCCTCCCGGGGTCCTGGGCGGTCTCCGGATGCCTTGGGATCGCCTCCTGGGGAGGAGATCTGAGCCCCGGACCCCATAGCTGAAGGGTGGCCCCCTACTGCCCGCGGGGCCCTCCCTTCGGGACGCAGCGGCGCGGGGAGCGGG
>NW_006921992.1:323346-341551 GCF_000298275.1 Orycteropus afer afer | reverse complement strand
GCTCCGGCCGCGCGGCCGCGCCTTTGTCTGCGCCCTGCCCGCGCACCGCCCCGGCCCTGGCCCTGGGTCTCTCTCCATCGCTGTCCCTGTCCCTCTGTGTCTCTAGCCTCCGTCCCTCTCTTAATCCCCCTGTGCCTGTCTCTCTTTTTATCTATCTTGCCTGTGTTCTGTTACTTTCTCTACCACTGTCCTCAGCTATCTGTCCCTCTCCCTGGCTCTTTGTCCCTGTCCCTCTCTTTGCCTCTTTCTCTGTTCCAGCCTCTCTTTGCCTCCATTCTGTCACTTTTTTTTCTCTCTCTCCTCACTCACTCACTCTCTCCCTCACTTGCTGGGTCTCACTGTGTCTTGCCGTGTCTCTGACTCAATCTTTGTTCAAAACAAACAAAACCAAACCACCAAACACTGTCTCTCTTGCAGACTCAAAATACAGGGAATCATAGTCAAGGCTCTGATAAGGCCTGAAATTAAAAAAAAAAAACCATTCATTTCTCGCTTAACCCAGCATTTCACCAATTGTTGTTAACCCTGGGATCCTCCACTACTTTGGAATAACTCCCTTAACAAGCCCCCCTCAGGAACAGAGTTGGGGACACTCAACTCATGTGTCTGTCCTCCTACCCAGATGATGGGTCCCTGCCGTCCCTGGTGGACTCTGTGCTCCGTGTGCCTGACGCTCCTGTGATGGCTTCTGCGGGACCTGGGCCAGGACTGAGACGGTCTCAGGGCAAGTTTACCTGGAGACACAGATCCACGCAGACAGGGAGTGAAAAACAGCCCCAGCAGCTGGCAGCTGGGCTCTGATATTCTCCACTGAACATAAACAACGGCCACAGAATATAAACAATGATCAGACAAGGCCACTCAGTGACCATGTCTGAACCAAGATAGAGACAAGGACACTCTACAACCACAAAAATGAATGCACACCCCCCTCTTGCTGCTAACATGGGAGACTGCTGCGTCTTACCAATGACACTGCCAACCCCTCTTTCATCCTCCTCCACCCACAGTAAAAATTGCCAGAATATCCAGTTGCCATCTGCCCCCTCCTTCCTGACAGCCCCAACCTAGGACTGCTTCTACTTTCTTCAACTCTTCTAAATCCACCCAAAACCAAAAAGAAAAACCAAACCCACTGCCATCGAGTTGATTCTGACTCATAGCAGCCCCCATCGGGTTTCTGAGGCGATACATCTTTATGGAAGTAGATTGTGATTGTCTAGTCTTCCTTCCGCAGAGTGGCTGGTGGCTTTGAACCGCCAACCGTCCAGTTAGCAGTCTGATACCTCAGGCGCTGCACCACCAGAGCTCCTTACATCTACCCAGCACACACTCAAATCCTCTGAGAAGCCTCCCCTCTCCCCACAACTCTCTCTTAAAGAGGCAGCCTATAGTTAGTTCTCCAGTGTGTGGTCCCTGTTACTGGAGCATCCCCATTACTGGAGCAAGTGAAATAAATCTAACTTTTGTGGCTGTCGGTGTGTTTCTGGTGGTCTCTGGCTAGTTGGTTTTGATGCCACCTACCCTGGAATACATGAGATACTGGTAGTTCAGTGGCAAAATTCTTACTCTCCACATGGGCAAGACCCCACGGTTGGAGGGGCATTTCATGCACAGCTACTGCCTGTCTGTCAGTGGAGGCTTGTGTGTTGCCAGAATGCTGAAGAGGTTTCAGCAGAGCTTCTAGATAAGCCTAGGAAGAAAGGCCTGGCGATCTACTTTTGAAAATCAGCCCATGAAGACCCTATGGATCACAATGGTCCAATCTGCAACGATCATGGGGACGGCACGGGACTGGGCAGTGTTTTGTTCTGTCATGCACATTGTCACCATGAGTTGGGGTCTGACTTGATGGCAGCAACAACCACTACCCTGGAATATAATAGCTTCAAGCAAATGAGGCCTCCAGCCGGCTTCTCTCTTTCCACTTGAACTTTATAGATCTGTGTTGGACTTATAGCTTGAGACCTGATTTCCTCTTTCTGTGACACAAAGGTTAAGGCATTCAGCTGCTAACCAGAACGTCGGCAGTTCAAAGCCACCAGCCCCTAGGTAAGAGAAAGATGTGGCCATAGGCTTCCAGAGACAATTACAGCCTTGAAAACCCTGTTGAGCAGTTCCATTCTGTCCTCTAGGGGCGCTGTGGTTCAGAATAGACTGGAGGCAGTGGGTTTGGTTTGGGCTTTGCTTCTGTAAAGATTGACAGCCTTGGAAACTCTATGGTGCAGTTCTACTCTGTCCTCTAGGGACACTGTGAGTCAGAATTGACAGGATAGCAGTGGGTTGGGTTTGGGCTTTGTTTCCATAAAGGAGCTTTAGCGGCACAGAGCCTAAGGCATTTGAGTGCTAACCAGACCGGCCACTCTGTGGACAGAAGACAAGGCAATCTACTTCCGTAAAGATCTACTAGCAGTGGGTTTGGTTTTTGATGGGTTGCTTCCATAAAGATGCACAGCCTGGGAAACGCTATGGGGCAACCTTAGCAGTTCTACTCTGTCCTCTAGGGGCGCTGTGAGTCAGAATCGACTTGGTGGCAGTGGGTGTGGAGCCTGGAGCAGAGCTGAGCATTTCGAGCCTTCATTTGGATTTTATCACTGGTTCCACATCCGGCCGCCTCCTGTATGTTCCCATCACAACCATCACAAGTCATCATTCTAATGACATCTGTTGTTTCTATCTGCTCAGTATCTCTCCTCCTTCCTCTGCTAGCCATCTTCCTTTCCTCTTATAGACCCCCTCCAGTACTCCAGATGGAGCCGTGTCTAACACAGCCCCCCATCCCACACAATCCAGACTGACTAGTCAGAGAAGCCTATCCTCTGGTCACAGTAATTGGATCTGGGATAAGAATGTAATGCTAGAAACATGAGAGTCTCAGTCTTCCTCTGGGATTATGAGCTACCTCTAAGGATTACTCTGCCCACAGTCAGGGCTGCAGGCTGAGGTTCTACGCCAGTACGCAGTGGTGAGAGTCAGAGAGACAGCTCTGGCTTTATTGCTTGAGCTTCTGGATATAGCCAAACCTGATGCCAGAAGCTCTAATTCTTTCCAATACCATGAGTTAATCAATTTCCTTTGTGCTTGAGCTACTTTTAGTGGGTTCCTGTCCCTTGTATCCATGACAGTCTCAGCTGATTTAGAAAGCAGTTCTTGGCAAAATGTGGAATTGACAGAGGAGAGGTGGGGCAGAGGGCCAGGGCCACCGCACACGTGGACTATGACGTGAATAGGGCTCCCTAGATTTGTGCAGTGCACAGCTTGCCCGGATGTGCAGTGCATGGCCTAATCAATAGAAGAGCTGTCCTCAGGAAACTGGAATTCTCTGTCGTGTAGAAGAAAGACCTCTGACTAAATTGTTGCCTGCTTTATCTTGAGACTGTGGCCATGTGTTTGTGTTCTGAGGCTGCAGCTTGAGGGACTTTAGGGGGAAATATCAGGATGTTTGAATATGTGGGTGCATTCTTGCACCTTCAGCAAGGTCTCTTGCAATAACGAAACAAACTGCCTCCATGCAGAGCTTCCCAGAGTGAGACAAGCTTCTGCTTGCTTGTGTGGGGTTGCCATTGCCAGAGCTAAATTCTCTGCTCCAAGCCAGAGAAGGAGGAGGCAGGTAACGAGGTAGGAGATAAGATTGGGGTTATCAGATAACTGGGGGCACATGATACCCTAGACCACTCCCAAACACTGAACACTCACTGTCGGCAAAGATACCTGTTACTTTCATTGGGATGAGCCTACTAGCTGAGCCTCTCTGTTCCCTCAGGATTGTAACCTGGTGTAAGTAGATGCTAAGGGGGTGGGCAGGCACAGGTCTGTTGCTAGGATATGAGAGACTGCCAAGCTGGGCTCCAAACTCACAGATCAAGGGTGGGGTCTTCAGAATCCAATCTCCCAGGGTTGGGTGAGCGAGCTGGGCCACCCAGTCACACTGTTCCACATCCCTGAGCACAGTGATTGGTCCACAGATGGCTATGTGATTCAAGTGGGCCAATCAGAATGTTCCTTAAATTCTGATATGTTGTGGGGGACTTCCTTTGGTGCCTTAGTCATTAGCATTGGGGCTAGGGAAGGCGAGGGAGATAGACTCCTGATACACAGCCACCCATGACCTATTTCTAGACATTTCTTGTTTCTAAGCCAGTAAAATCTTTCTGCTAGAGCTGGGCTTCTGTCACAACAAAAAATGACCTAAGACATTAACAAAATATCAGGCTCCATTTATGAGCTGTATTCCAGAACCAGGGACTGTTCTAAGCATGGTACATACACATTTTATTTCATTCCTGGGACCACCCTATGAAAGAGGAACTGTCACAATTCCATTTTACAGATGAGGAAACAGGGTGTGACCCTTGCCCAAGGACAGAAATGCAGGGAAATGGCAAGTCTGAATTCTGCTTCTGGGTGATGCTTACTGTCAACAAAGTAGCTGTCCTTTGAAAATCAATCTCAGTTTCCCATGTTCAAGCTTGTTTTATTCATCGTATTGTTGTTCAATTCTGAGTCATAGCTGACCCCACATGACCAAGTAGAACTGCCCCATAGGGTTTCCTAGGCTGTAATCTCCATGGGAGCAGACCTCCAGGTCTGTTCTTTGCAGAGCAGCTGGGTGGGTTTGAACTGCTGACCTTTTGATTAGCAGCCAAGCACGTAACTGCTGCACCACTAGGGCTCATTCATCTTATTATGTAAGACTTTGGGGTTTTGTAGTTCACCTGAAATGTTGGTTTGTTGTTGTCTTGTTTTATTTTTGAGAGAGGCAATTATAGGAAGGATAAACATTAATCGATAAAACACATTCCCAGTCATCCTGATGTCATCTTTCTGCACTGATTAAACATTTCCAATCAATTTCCCAACCTTGGCCACTGTTCCGGTTACCTAGTGCCACTCTGACAAGAATATAACACAAATGGGATGGCTTTAACAAACAGGAGTTTATTATCTTATGGTTTGGAGGCTTTAAGTCTGAGTTCAAAGTGCCAGGCTTTAGGGGCTGGGTGAAAGCCCCTCAACCTTGGGCTTCAGCTCTGCCTCCTGCTTCTGGCTCACTGGAGCTAGAGGCTTTTCTTCACTCAGCTGCTGGCTGCTGTGGCTGACAAGCCCAAGGTTGATAAGTAAAAACGCACAGTTCTGATGTTAACAAACCGCATGGCAGACCATTAATTCAAGTCCATTGAAAGTCCCAAGGTCAGCAGAGCATGGCAGGCTGCTAAGCAATGACATGGCTACATGCAGGGTCCAACTGTGCCATAAGCTAGCGACCATTCCCCGAGGCTTCTCCTTATGTACAGGAAGCAGACCACATCCCTAAGACAGCTATTCGGTTGCTTACAGTAGATTCCACCATGGAGTTGATTACCAGTCTCATCATGAGGAATAACTATATCCAGCTGCCCAACCACTCAACCAGGCCCAGCCAAGTTGACTCACAAACTTAATTACCACAGCCCCCTACCCCCAGGCTTGTTCGTTCCATTAGGTAATGTTTCAAGTTGTGTTGACCTCTGCCTCCTTGTAATTCCTACCCTCTGTAGCTCATCTGGGAGCTCTGGTGGCATAGTGCCTAAGGCATTTGGCTGCTAATCAGAAGGATGATGGTTCACACCCACCAGCCACTCTTTGGAAGGAAGACTGGGCAATCTACTTCCATAAAGATACTGCATCTGAAACCCAAGGAGGGGTCGCTATGAGTTGGGATCAACTCAATGGCAGTGAGTTTGGTAGCTCATCTGGCATCTAGGCTGCTTTAAACCATTCCTGGATCTAGTCAGGAAGACAAGTAACCCTGCAACTGGAGCCACATGGAACTAAACACCAAAGTCTTCTGAGCTTCCTGGCAGGCAAGGCAGATAGGGAAGTCCTTTTGCTCTAGTCGTCTAGACAATGAGCAGACTAGACTTATCAGGAGAAACAGATTTTGTCCTGGAAATAATTCTAGAATGGGTTTATTGCAGCTGTTCTCCAACAAGGACAATTTTTCCCCTCAGGGGACACTTTTGGTTGTCACTACTGGGGAACGGGTGTACTACTGGCATCTAATGGGTAGACCAGGAATGCTAAGCATCCTACAATGTACATGACGGCTCCCATAACAAAGACTTATCCAGCCCAAAGTGTCAATTGTACTTCGACTGAGAAATCCTGGAGGGTCTGCACATTGTCTAGAGATGGCAAGGGGAAGAGGGGCTCTGCAGCCAGAGACATGGATACAATCAAGAGGACCAACTTGTCCCTGTAGAACTGGAAGCTGGACTCCATCCTGTGGAAATGGCAACCTGGCCTTGAGGAACTACCACCTATGGGGAAAAGGCTCCTGAGTGTCCTGAGGCTGGCTTCGAGTGGCTCATTGGGTTGAGAACCTTGGTCTTTGTTTTAGTCCAGGGCCAGAAAGTCAGAACCATCAAGTCATATCCTTCCCCTGAAACTGGATGCTCAGTAGGCCGTTGGCATAGCTAGCAAGGCCCATTCTATGCCAGACAGAGCTGGAATTTTTGTGCTGACTTTAGATGCCAGGCCTTTGAGATGGGGTGCTGTCCAAGGTCCTTAATAAGCTTGGTAAGCTCTATCAACCACCGGTTTCAGGGACCCACTCCAACCTCCTTCTTTAGACCTTGTCATTTTATTCCTGATTATCCACCTACACCCTTGGGTCTTGTCATGTACTGTTGTTGTTGGATGCCATCAAGCCAATTCCAACTCAGGCACCTCAACAGGACAGAGTGGAACAGCCCCATAGGTTTCCAATGACTGTAATCTTTACAGAAACAAACCATCAAGTCTTCTCTCTTGTGTAAGCACTGATGGGTTGGAAATGGCACCAGCCTTTCTGTTAGCAGCCAAGTGCTTCACTATTGCACCACTAGGGCTTCTTCAGGTCCTAATAGCTTTTGGCAGTTTACCCTGGACACAACTCTGAGCTAGCCAGCACCACTCAGCTTTCCAGCTGTGTCAATCCCACTCCACCTTGTCTTCCTCTCCCCTCCGCATCTTTATCTGCAGAAAGGAGAAATACCCCTCCCATTGTGTATTGTACTGGACAAACCTGCTGCAAAAGACCTCTTTAAAGTGTTAAGAAGTAAAGATGTCACTTTGAAGATTAAGGTGTGCCTAACTCAAGCCATGGTGTTTTCAATCACCTCTTATGCATGTGAAAGCTGGACAATGGATAAGGAAGACCAAAGACTTGATGCTTTTGAATTGTGGTATTGGGGAAGAATACTGAAAGTACCATGGACTGCCAGAAGAATGAACAAATCTGCCCTGGAAGAAGTGCAGCCAGAATGCTCCTTGGAAGTGAGAATGGTCAGACTTTGTCTCACCTACTTTGGTCAGTTGTCAGAAGGGACCATTCCCTGGAGAAGGATATTGTGGTTGGTAAAGTGGAGGGTCGGTGAAGAAGGGGAAGACCTTCAATGAGATGAATTGACACAGTGGCTGCAATGATGGGCTCCCATATAGCAAGTATTGTGAGGCTGGCACAGGACTGGGCAGTGTTTCATTCTGTTGAACATAGGGTCACTATGAGTTGCAGCCGACTGGTGGCACCTACCAACAACAACAACAACTGATAGACAGGTGGGGGCAGCTGCCCATGTGGGGCATTGGCTGGGGATCTGACGGAGGTCTCCTGTGTGGAAAGTGAGAATTCTGCCACTGAACCACCAATGCAGCTCTCATTTGGTTGTTAAAAATCAGAAAAAGACACACTTGTGGTAGGTAAAAAGACACACTTGTGGTAGGTAATCGGGGAGGCCGAGGACATTCACTTCTCAAAGAATTGGCCAGTGAAAACCTTATGAATAGCAGTGAAACACTGTCTATCAGTAGAGACTTGCATGTTGCTAAACAGGTTTCAACAGAGCTTCCAGACTACGACAGGAAGAAAGGCCTGGAAATTTACTTGTGAAAATCAGCCTATGAAAACCCTAGGGATCACAACGGTTTGATCTACTGTGCATGGGGTCACCATGAATTGGGGGCTGATTTGACCGGCAGCAGCTAACAGCAACAAGGGAGTTACAATTTATCTCTATTTTACAGATGAGTAAACCCAGGATGCAGAGGAGTCAGGATTTGAACCCTTTCCATCCAAGCCCCAGCAGCCCTGGTGGTGCAACAGTTAAGCACCTGGCTGCTAACCTAAAGGTTGGTGGTTTGAATCCACCCAGTGGCTTCATAGAAGAATAGACTTGGTGATCTGCTTCTGGAAGGATAACAGCCAAGGGAATGCTATGGGGCAATTATACTCTGTCATGTGGGGTGGTTAAATCAGAAAGGTTTCAATGGCACCCAACAGCTCCAACCATCTAGCCCCAGGGGCTGGTCTTCTCAAACCCTCATCATACTATCGCCATACAAAAAAACCAAACCAAAACAAAAACTCACTGCTGTCGAGTCAGGTCCAACTCATAGCGACCCCTCCTTGGTTTTCCAAGATGGTATCACTATGGAAGTGGATTGGCCAACCTTCCTTCCGAGGAGTGGCTGGTAAGTTTGAATCGCCAGCCTTCTGGTTAGCAGTCAAATGCCTTCGGCACTATGCTACCAGAGCTCCTTACTCCCCATCAATCACTACTCACCTCTGCTGCCTGATACCTTACACGGGGTCCTACCACTGAGCCTTTGTTGAAATGACCTCCCTGCTCAGAGTAAGGCAACTGCAGAAGTGCCTGAGCATCCAGGGTTTCTCAATGAAGTCATTCACGGCCTACACAGCCCTCCCTCCAGCCCCTGCCCCTCAAGCTCTTGCTTGAACATCTGGGTGATAAGAGTGTGTTGGGGAAGGACCAGGGTTGTAGCTGAGGTGGTGTTTATTGCTTGCTGTGGCATGGGTAGGTGGGAGTCTGGGGGGCCCGGGGGTCCTTCCTTTCCTTGTAGTGCAACTGGCAAGGCGTGCCCGGGAACATGTGGCTCTCCTGAGTGTCGGCAGAGCTCAGCACCACCGGGCCCTGGTACTTGTAGGGAAACTCCTCCTGGTAGCGGGTTGAGAAGGTGCGTTGTCTGCCCAGTGGGGGCTCCATGTGGCTGTACTTGCACTGTGGAGAAGGGGTGGGCAGGCTGGCCAGGCAGCCTGGGGGGACCCACCCAGGCCACCCCATGGTGCCCACACACTCTGGGAGCATCAAAGCTGGCCAGAGGCTCAACCAGGCTTGGCTGGTGACTGGGTCCCAGGCTGGTCTATGCTGGAGCTCAATGAAAAGTCAGAGTGAAACCAGGGGTGGCCCTGGAGTGACTGCAGGGCTGGGGTGACTCTAGTCACCCTGTCTAGAGCAGCCCTCAGCTCTGGGTATAACCCTGTGTTGATCTTGATGCTGGTGATACAAAGATGCCCTTGAACTGACCCTGACCCTGGGGTGAACTAGGATGACATTAAGATGACCCTGTGCCTAGGGTGACCCTAGAGTGACTCTGAGCTGGTTTTGCACTCCTCTGAGTCTAGATAAGACACTCCAATTGCCCTGTGATAATACTGGTGACCTCGGCTTGATTTGGGGCTGACCTGGTCAGGAGTGTAACCCCGTGTCCTCCCTCACCCGCTGAAGCATCTCCTCAGTCCTGCGAGCCGGACCTGTTCTGTGTGGCTTCAGCATCTTCTGGTTCGTGGTTAAAAAGTCTGTCTCTGGAGATGTGAGTGGGGACGACTGAGCTGAGGGACTGAAGGAGACCAAGCAGGACCAAAGGGGCGGGCCGTGCGAGACAGTGGGGAGGGTTCCAGCGCGGAGCCTGGGGTAGTACCAGGGGCGGGGCCAAGGCCAGGGCCAAGAGGGACGGGATTGACTGGAGTGGAACAAGGATCCTGATAAATTCAGGCTCTGATCTGGACCTCAGAGAGGAGGAGCCAGAGTCAGGCAAGTGGGAGGGGCGACACCAGCCGGGGCAAGGCCAGAGCCATGGAAGAGGCGGGGCTTTCCAGAGGGGGCGGGACCGCGCTCACTGCCTGTGCCCCTCGGCAGGTTGCTCTGGTGGAGGTGTAGGTTGAGCGCTTTCAGGGGCCGCTGCGACTCCGGGGCTAGGTAGTCCGAACCCATCGAGGTCTGAAAGAAGTGTCTGAGCAGCGACGCCTCCCCTAGAGTCACATGACTCTGCAGTTTCTCGTGGGGCAAGTGGCGGCCGCATGGCTGGTTTAGGGGCGGTGGCTGTAGGACCATAAGGCATCTGGGAACCCCCCTGCTGTTGGATGTCCCAAGGCCCAGGTCCGCCCTATGTGACCTTGGACAGCTCCCTCGCCTCCTCTGAACCCCCTACAATCGCGCTGGGAGTGGTTGTTGTTACCTGCAATGGAGTTGGACCCGACTCATAGTGATCCCTCCTTGGGTTTCCGAGGCGGTGTCTTTATGGAAGTAGATTGTCCAACCTGCCTTCCGAGGAGTGGTTGGTGGATTTGAACCACCAGCCTTCTGGTTAGCAGTCAAATGTCTTAGGCCCTACTCTACCAGAGCTCCTTGGGAGTGGTTAGTTACCTCATTTTACAGTCAGTGCCACTGAAGCCCATAGCTGTTAAAAGACTTACCCTAGATGACTCAGATAGATCAAGGAGATTCCCTCATATAAGCCAAGTTCGATGCCACCCCAGGGCCTTTGCACCTGCTATTGGTTGGTTCTGCTGGGAAGCCCTTTTCTCTGGTGGGTTCTGTGGCCTTCTCCCCATCCTGCTGACCTGGCCGAGGAAAAACCGCGTGGAGGTGATGAGGCTGCCTGGACCGGGGTGCTGGTTTCCTTCCAGGATGTGCGACAGCGGAGTCCGGTCGTGGTGAAGAACAAAAGGCTCTGCCAATGGCAGAGTCGATGCCGAGGCCCTCTGGGCAGCAGCCTTCAGGGGGAGGGGCCAAGGCAAGCAGCAGGCTCTCACCTGTCTCTCGGGCGTAGAAGTGCTGGCCCATGGTAGTGGCATCGTGGAAGAGGCCGTCTCCAGGACGAATATTCACGTAGTGGACATGGGCCGCAGCCTGGGCCTTGTCATACCTGCAGGAAAGGTGGGAGCCACCTGGCCGGAGGGCGGGCGGGCTCAGGGGTGAGGACTGGGGCAGTGGTGAAGTTGGAAAGGGGCGGAGCCGGGAGGAAGGGTGGAGCTGGGGCGATGCTGAGGAGGCCTGGGTCTGGGCCAGGCAGGGTAGGCTCCCTGCTCAGGGGTGGAGCCGGAGTCTGACAGAGGCAACAAGTTAGGTGGTTCCAGAAAGGGGCGGGCCGTGGCCTGGGAGGAGGCCGCGCGAGAGGGCAGGTTGCGTAATGGCCAAGGCTTGGAACGCTAATAGCGAAAGATGCTGCACAGCGATGGGCCTGGCCTAATGGATTTAAGCACATCCCACATGCCGCGAAGAACCCTTTACCCATCTTGTGGGAAGCCACGGTCCCCTTGTACCTGTCTGGGGGCAGACCCTGGGACCTGTAGGCCTGCTTCTGCTCAGAGCACAGGTGCCCATAGCCAATCTCACAGTCTCCCAATTCCACACTGGAGGAGGCCTGCGGGCAAACAGGGTTGGGATGACCAGGACAGCCTGTAGCTGCCCTCCCAGCGGCCCAGCCTGGCCTCAATTTACCCTCTTACACATCAAGGCGGGTGACCCCGGCAAGGCCTGGAACTGTCTCTGGTAGGAGGTGCTGTGCTCCTGTGTCCTGTGGTCCCCCTTGAGGGGACTGAGGCCTCCTGAGGATGGGCAAGAAGGGAGAGAGACAGATTGAGTCAAGGGAAGGACGCATGCCCCGCTGTGGGAAGGGGAGCCAGCTAGACCTGACTCAGTCTATCCTGAGGACTGTTGGGAAACCCCCCAAATAATAACAATAACAATAATGATCCAGTATGGAGTCAAGAAGGAGCTCTGGTGGCATAAAGGATGAGGCATTCAGCTGCTAACCAAAAGGTCAGTGGTTCAAACCCACCAGCCGCTCCGTGGAAGGAAGATGAGGCAATCTACTTCCATAAATATTCACAGCCTTGGAGACCTAGTGGGGGTTGGTATGAGCTGGAATCAACTCATTGGCAGTGAGTTTGGTTTGTGGAGTCGGGTATCTATGCTAGTGCTCACCCCATCCAGGGGCCTGGGCTTCTTTGTTCTATCTCACAGCCTCCCCGAAGCTCAGAGAGGTTAAGTGATTTGCCAGAAATCATAGAAGGTAGGAGCGAGACTCAGAGTTGTGGGTGTGACAGTCTCTGAGCCCAGCTTGGAGGGACACTAGCTGGTGACGCCTGCCAGAGAAGCCCTGGAGTCACAGGATTGGACAATAACACACGCGGCAGCTGCTCATTATGGAGTGTTCACAGTATGCCAGGGCTATTTCGGCTTCACCAGCTCCTCTGGAGTGAGGTTTTACTATTGCACCCATTTCACAGGTGAGGAAACTGAGCTTGGGGGGGTCAGCTTGCTCAGACTTACACAGCTACTGAACTGGCAAGGCTGAGGGGGATTACTTAGCAGATTTGTCTGACCCCAATATTGACACTAAGGAGCTCTGGTGGTGCAGCGCCTAAGGCATTTCACCACTAACCAGAAGGTTGGTGGTTTAAACCCACCAGTTCCTGTGTGGAAGGAAGATAGAGCAATCTACTTCCGTAAAGATTTACTGCCTCCGAAACCCAAAAGGGGTTGCTATGAGTCGGAGATGACTCGATGGCGGTGAGTGTGTGTAATATGGATCCCGGGGCTGGATCATTCTTTGTGCCAGGTGCTGTCCTGCACACTGTATGGTGTAGAGCTGCATCCCTGGCCTCCACCACTCTATATAGCACCTCCCTCCCAGTCATGACAAGCAAAAATGTCTCCAGACATTGTCAAATGTCTCCTGGGCTGCTGAATCCCTTCTCCCCTCCTGTCTTGAGACTTTCTGGTGGTAAAGCCAATCGCCCCGGCCGCCTGGGTGCGCTCTCACCGAGGTGTTGGCAGGGAGCGCGAGGCTGCGGGTAGGCGTCGTGAGGCGGGAAGAGTGCTTGGTACGTGGTGAGCGGGATGCCCAGCTTGGCGCGGTCGCCGGGTGGCACCGAGTCGCCGGCGAAGATGAGGTGCGCCCTGCGGACCTGCTCACTGGCGCGCGCAGGCAGCTCCGGCCAGCGGTATACAGCGCGCGAGTTGGGGATGGAGATGCCCTCGTGCGCGTCCGCGTGCATGTGCAGGTTGGTGGCTTGCAAGGCGAGCGTGCGCTCCCGCGCCTGTTTGTCCGACAGCGCGGTCCCTAGCGGCACTGGCTGGTACATGCGGTGCGACTCCGACACGCGCTCCTCCAGCGCCCAGCGTGCGTCCTGCTGGAAGAGGAGCGCAGGCGGCGGCTGGCGGTGCGGTGGCTGGTAGGTGACTCCTGGGTGGGCCTGGAAGTCTCGGCACGATGTTGAGTACATGGTGCCCTCGCGCAGCCGCAAGTCGGGCCCCAACGCAAAGTGCGAGGCCTTGAGGAAGTCGCTCAGGGGCATCCCGTTTCGCAGGAGGGCAGTCGCGGTCGTCTCGGGACACGACGTCACCTGCGAGAGGGTGGAGACGCAGAGCTAACCAAGTGCCCACCGAAGACAATGCCTCCTTCTTGTGTGGCAGGCACAGCCCTTACCCCTAGGGAAGGTGGAGATATGACTGATCGTAGTCATCATGCAACTATGAGCTCAGATATAGCAAAAATTGTGAGGCTGGCACAGGACAGGACACTGTGTCCTTCTGTGGTACACAGGGTCGCTACGAGTCGCAGCAGACTCCACAGCAGCTAACAACAGCAGTAATCATTCAGGTGGCGCCTACTTTATGCACTGTTCTAGGACGTTGGGGAGATATCAGTTAATAAAACAGACCAAGAGCCCTCCCCTTGTGGAGTTGACAGTGGGGCAGGCGGGAGACAGACAATAATGAATAAATGGAATAACATTAATTGCGGCAAAAGGTAGAAGTCGTTAAGTATTAATAAAGGAGCCCTGGTAACCCTATGGGACAATTCTACTCTGTCCTTTAGCAGTGCTATAGTCAGAATCGGTCCGACTCGATGGCACATAACAACAAATAGTCAGAATTCTCGTTTATAGCCATGGTATAGTCATGGTTTAAAATCAGGAAGGGAGTGTGTCAGGGTTGTATCTTTTCCCCACACTTATTCAATCTGTATGCTGAGCAAATAATCCAAGAAGCTGGACTATATGACAAAGAATGCTGCATCAGGATTGGAGGAAGACTCATTAACAACCTGCACTGTGCATACGATACAGCCTTGCTCGCTGAAAATGAAGATGACTTGAAGCACTTACTGATGAAGGTTGAAGAATACAGTCTGCAGTATGGATTACACCTCAACATAAAGAAAATGAAAATCCTCACAACTGGACCAATAAGCAGCATCACGATAAATGCAGAAAAGATTGAAGTTGTCAAAGATTTCATATGACTTGGATCCACAATCAACACCCGTGGAAGCAGTGGCCAAAAAATCAGATGTTGTATTGCACTGGGCAACTAGGCTGCAAAAGACCTCTTTGAAGTTCTGAAAGGAGGTCTGGTGGCATAGTGCCTAAGGCACTTGACTGCTAACCAGAAGCCTAGCAGTTCAAACCCACCAGTCACTCCTCGGAAGGAAAGTTGGGCAGTTTACTTCTGTAGTGATACTGTCTCGGAAACCCAAGGAGGGGTCGCTATGAGTCGGGTCTGACTCGATGGCACATCAACAAAAACAAAGTTCTGAAGAGCAAAGATGTCTCTTTGAAGACTAAGGTGCACCTAACCCAAGCCATGGTATTTTCAGTCACCTTCTATGCATGTGAAAGCTGTACAATAAATAAGGAAGACTGAGGAAGAGTTGATGCTTTTGGGTTGTGGTGCTGGTGAAGAATACTGAAAGTACCATGGACTGCCAGAAGAACTAACAAATCTGTCTAGGAGGAAGTGCAGCCCAAATGCTCCTTGGAAGCCAGAATGGCCAGACTCCATCTCACCTACTTTGGTCACGTTATCAGAAGGGAACAATCCCTGGAGAAGGATGTCATGCCTGGTAAAGTGGAGGGTCAGAGAAAAAGGGGGAGGCCCTCAACGAGATGGATCGACACAGTAGCTGCAACAGTGAGCTCAGGTCTAGCAAGGATTTCAAGACTGGCTCAGGACCAGGCAGAGTTTCATTCTGTTGTACATGGGGTCGGGTCACTATGAATTGGAGCTGACTCAAGGGCACCTGACAACAACAACAACAACAACAACGTCAAAATAGACTCCACAAAAATGGGTTTGGTTATTTTTTGGTTCGGTGGCCCAAGAGTTAAGCACTTGGCTGCTAATTGAAAGGTCAGCAGTTTGAACCCACCCGGTGATTCTATGGAAGAAAGATGTGGCAATCTGCTTTTGTAAAGATTGCCACCTAGAAAGCATGATGAGAGAGTTCTACTCTGTCACATGGACATGCTGAGTCAAAAATCACTGTATGGCCCCAAACAAAACAACAAGAAGTGCTATTAAAAAGAAAAGGCATGGGCTGGGGAACTATGGTCGCAGGGAACATCAAGCTCAATTGGCACAACATGGTATACAAAAATATGGTTCCACATCTTAGTTTGGTGAGTAGCAACTAGAGCTTACTGGTCTAATAGTGTCTGGTGAAACCCCTGAGACTATGGCCCTGAGTCACCCTTCTGGGCTGGAATTGAACTCACTCCTGTGGCTTAACTGTTAGCCAAACAATAGATAGGCCTACAAGCTGAACACCTACACTAGAGAGAGGCACTCCTTACTACAATCTGCCGGAGATCAGAAGGGCAGCATTTGCACGGGGAGATAGCTAGGGAGGCAGGAATGCAAAGGCAAGAAGGACACGGGAAAGGGTAACCATGGGGAGGAAGTGGGAGGAGAGCTCTTACATTGCGGGGAATGTAACCAGGGTCACAAAACAAAATGTGTATGAGCTGTTGAATGTAAAATGATTCTGCTTTGTAAAATTTCACCCAAACCACAATAGAAAGCTTCTTTAAAAAAGAAAAGTCAAGCAAGGTAAAAGAATGGGGGTTTGGGGCAGGAAGTTTGCAGATTTTAAGTAGGGTGTCAGGGAAAGCCTGAGTGAGATGACAGTTGAGCAAAGACCTGAAAGGGTCAGGGGCATTTGGCATTCTGGGGGAACAGCATTTCAGGCAGAGAGGACAGCAGGTGCAAAGAGTCAAGTGAGCAAGAGGAGGGGAGTGGTAGGCAATGGGGCTGAAAAGATAATGGGAGCCAAGTCCCCAAAGGCCTTGGTGAGGCCCTTGGTGTTTTCTCTGGTGAAGTGGGAGCCATGGGAGGGATTAGAGCAGAGGAGGGGCATGTTATTTATACAGAGAATGTGTATCCATGGCTAGCATTTATTACATACTCACTGGGTGAACACTTTTAATAAATGAACCACTATTGCACAGATGAAGACAGTGAGGCTTAAGGAGGTTGTCTTTGCTTGATTTGAATACAGGACTCTGATTTGAGAATCCATAGACTTATCTGCTGCATTCTGCACCAGGAGCCTATTCCCCACCCTCAGTCAAGGCCATTGCTCTCCTCTCCTTCATGTCTAGGAACCACTTCTGTTTCTCTGCCCAAGCTCAGCTCTGAAGCCCTGGCTAAACCATTCTCCTAGGTACCCTCTCTGCCCTCAAACTGGCTGAAGTCTGCTTACCTCCCACTGACTTCTGACCTGCAACTCCAGGCTCCCAACACCCTACTCAGCTCTGCCTTTGCTCACAGTAGAAGTGTCTCCCCAACTGGCCTCCCTACCCCTGGAGACCCTGGCTGCCCACTGTGCTCCCCGCTCAGGCTTGTCTCTTCCTGGAAGCCCTCCCAGACTTCAGCCCACCGAGAGTTGCTCATGCCCATTTCTTTCTTTCTTTCTTTCTTTTTTAAAAAAACATGCAACAAGCATTTTCACAAAAGCCCATTCTCCAGTATCTAAGGTTTGTTTCTTTTTCTATCATTTTACCCCCTGGAATAGTTGGGAGTCAAAAAGATTTCAAAATAGTTGGTGGGAGAATCTGACCACTGAGATTTTCTAGCTGGGTGTTATGGGTTAAATTGTGTCTCCCAGAAAGATATGTGGAAGTCTTAGCCCCTGATACCTGTGAATGTGAACTTGTTTGGAAATAGGGTCTTCAAAGATGTTATCAGTTAACAAGACATTATTTCCACTTAGGAGCGCTGGTGGTGCAGTGGTTAGAACATTCAGCTACTAACCAAAAGTTTGCCAGTTCAAACCTACTGGCCGCTCTTCAAGAGAAAAATGAGGCAGTCTGCTTCCTGAAAGATTTATGTCTTGGAAAGTCTATGGGGCAGTTCTACTCTGTCGTATAGGGTTGCTAGGAGTCAGAATTGATTCAATGGCAGTGGGTTTGGTTTAGTTTTTAGAGTGGGTCCTAATCCCATCTGGATGCTATCCTTATCAAAGGGGAGAAGAGACACAGTGGAACGATGACCAACGTGACGATGGAGCCAGACACTGGAGTGAAGCATCTACAAACCAAGGGATCCCAGGGGCTGCCGGGAACCACCGGAGGCTGGGAGAGCAAGGACGGATCCTCCCCTGGAGCCTGCAGAGGGAGCATGGCCTTGCCCACACACTTGAATTTGGACTCCTAGCCTCCAAAACTTTGAGAAAGGAAATTTCTGATCTTCTAAGCCATGTACATTGTGTTACAGCAGCCCAAAGAAACGAATACATTAATACAGGTGTTGGGGATTGAACTGTGAAACACTCCCTCCCCCCCAAAAAAACAATGTGTGTTGGAATCCTGACCCCTATCCCTGTGGATGTGATTCTGTGTGGAAATAGGGTTTTCTTGGTTATGTTCATGAGGTCCTATCCGTGCATGTGCTGTCAAGTTGATTCTGACTCAGCCACACGTGTGACAGAGCAGAACGGCCCCATAGGGTTGTCTATAGACTGTCGTCTTCACGGGAGGAGATCACCACGTCTTTCTCCTGCAGAACCTCTGGGTTGGTTCACACCTCCAGCCAGTTGGTTAGCAGCTTTGTGCTTAACCATTTCGCCACCACAAGTCAGCAAGCAGACACAGGACAAGGACAGAAGCTACCTAAAGATGGCCATGGCAGGTGAGTCTACAAGGCCAGGACCTCCAAGGTTTGCTGGCTCCAAGAGGCTGAACTTGGAGTCCTGGTGATGCAGGCATTTGATCACTTGGCTGCTCACTGAAAGGTTAGTGCTTCAAACACATTCAGAGGGTCTGTGGGAGAAAGACCTGGCCATCTGCTCCTGTGAAGATCACAACCTAGGAAACCCT
>NW_006921992.1:317854-321741 GCF_000298275.1 Orycteropus afer afer | reverse complement strand
AGGCTTACTGCTCTACCCCTAGTACTTGGATACAGTGTGGCACACAGTGTCAGAGAAGTGCACTGTGTTGTTGTAAAGCCATCTGGCTCCAAACAAGTTGCTGCTGGCTCCAAAGCTCAAGGCCCTTTCCTCCCTGCAGGCCTGCAACAGATTACTCTGTTGCAGAAAGTACAACAGTTGTGGGGGTGCACACAGACCCCCAAGCGCAAGCCCTGGGGAGTTACAGAAGCAATGGTGATCTTAGAGGGAGGGCTGTGGTCAGATAGGGGGTTTGGAAAGTCTCTAGGGGTGGCTGAACAGTGTGATGGACTTAATGTCACTGAACTCTACTTGTGAAGAATGTTGAGATGGCCAATTTCTTGTTTACATATATTTTTACCACACTTTTTTTTTTTTTAAAGAAAAAGCAACATAATTAGTAAAAACGTCTGCCTTGGACACTGTGCTCTTTTTTTTTTTTTTAAGTTTTAAATTTTGATTTGGGTGAAAGTTTATAGAGCAAATTCATTTTCCATACAGCAGTTCATACACGTTTTGTTTCGTGACATTGATTGCAGTCCCCATAATGTAACAGCTCTCTTCCCACTTCCGCCCTGTGGTTACCTTTTCCCTGTGTCCTTCTTTCTTATGCAGTCCTGCCCTCTGAGCTATCTCCCTGCGCAAATTCTTTCCTGGCTTTTTAAAGACGATTTGCTTTCATCATGTATGATGTCCTTGATGTCATCTCACAACTCATCTGATCTTTGATCATTGGTGTTCAATGTGTCAAATCTGTTCTTCAGATGGTCTCTAAATTCAGGGAGGATGTAATCAAGGTCATAGTCTGGCTCTTGTGAACTTGATTTAATTTTCTTCAGCTTCAACTTGAACTCACATATGAGCAACTGATGGTTCCACAGTCAACTCCTGGCCTTGTTTTGACTGATGATATTGAACTTCTCCAAGGAGCTCTGGTTGCACAGTGCCTAAGGCATTTGACTGCTAACCAGAAGGTTGGCAGTTCAAACCTACCAGCTAGTCCTTGAAAGGAAGATGGGGTAATTTAATTCTATAAAGATTTACAAATTTGGAAACCCAATGAGGGTCACTATGAGTCGGAATTGACTCAATGGCAGTGGGTGTGTTTTTTTATTGAGCTTCTCTATTGCCTCTTTCCACAGATGGATCTGATCTGATTCTTGTTTATTCTGTCTGGTGAGGTCCACATGTATAGCTGTTGTTTAAGTTGTTGGGAAAAGTTTTCTTTTGCAATGAATAGGTCATCGGTCTTACAAAATTCTATCATGTGATCTCTGGTGTCATTTTTATCTCCAGATCCATATTTTCCAACTACCAGTGATTCTTCTTTGTTTCTAATGTTTGCATTCCAATTATCAGTAATAATCAATATATTCTTGATTGCACGTTTGATCAATTTCAGACTGCAGAAGTCGGCAAAAATTTTCAATTTCTTCATCTTTGGCTTTAGTGGTGGGTGCATAAATTTGAATAATAGTAGTATTAACTGGTCTTCCTTGTGGGTGTGTGGACATTATGCTATCACTGACAGTACTGTCCTTCAGGATGGATCTTAAAATGTTCTTTTTGATGATGAGTGGAATGCCATTCCTCTTCAATTTGTCATTCCTGGCATAATAGATCACATGATTATCTGATTCAAAATGGCCAATACCAGTCCTTTTCCACTCACTAACGCCTAGGATATTGATCTTTATGTGTTCCATTTCATTTTTGACAACTTCCAATTTTCCTAGATTCATACCCCATATGCTCCATGTTCCAATTATTAATGGATACTTGCAGCCGGTTCTTCCCATTTTGAGTCGTGCTGCATTAGTAAATGAAGATCCTGAAAGCTTTACTCCATCCACGTCATTAAGATCAATTACTTTGAGGAGGCAGCTTTTCCCCAGTTGTGTTCTGAGTGCCTTCCAACCTGAGGGGCTCACCTTCCCACACTATATCAGACAATATTTCAGGGCTATTCATAATGTTTTGCAGTAATATATCAGACAGTGTTCCACCACCATTCTTAAGGTTTTCAGTGGCCAGTTTTTTCAGAAGTGGATGGCCCTGTCCTTCTTCTGTCTCAGTCTGGAAGCTCTGCTGGAACCTGTCCACCATGAGTGACCCTGCTGGTATTTGAAATACTGGTGGTATAGCCTCCAGCCTCACAGCAACAAGCAAGCCACCACGGGAGGACAAACTGACAGACAAGTGGTGAGCAGATGTAATTAGTTATGTTAAAATGAGGTCATACTGGTTTAGGGTGGGTCTGAAATCCAATGACTGGGATCCTAATGAGAAGGTCATGTGAAGACACAGAGACACATAAGGTGAAGCCATGTGAAAACAGAGGCAAAGATCAGGGTGAAGCATCTACAAACCAAGGAATAGCAAGAACTTCTGGGAACCACCAGAAGCTGTAAGAGGCAGGAATGTTCCTTCCCTAGAGCCACCAGAAAGAGCATGGTCCTGCTGACACTTTGATTTTGGACATCAGCCTGCAGAACCGCGAGAAAATAAAGTTCTGTTCCTTTAAGCCCCACAGTTTGTGGTACTTTGTGACGGAAGCCCTAGAAGACTAATGGGGGGTGTGAAGAGAGAAGGAAGGAGTGGGCATGTGTTGAGGTGGGTGGCTGGGTGACTGGGTGAATGGTGAGGCTGCCCTTGTGATGGGGATGTGGCGGAGGAGATTTGGGGGATGATGCTGAGGTTGCTCTGGGATTTGCTGAGCATGAGGGGCTTGTGGGATGTCCAGGAGAAATGGACGGTCAGAGATGGTGGCTGTAGGGTCAGATGGCATCAGGGAGCCCCTGTGTCTGGGATGCCCCAAGGCCCCAGACCCTGCACAGAGGAAGGCGGTGGAACCTGTGTGACGTTGGTCCTCTCTGGGCCCCACATGATCATGCTAGGAGTTGGTAGCAGGGAGGAGATGGGAGCAGGGGACAGGTCAGGGGACAGAAGTGGGAGAGGCCAGCAAAGGAGTGGCCCCAGGAGCCATGGGAGTGGACCAGCTCTCCCAGGACAGCATGGAGAATGAGAAGAGAGGCACGGATGGGGGTTGAGCCCCATGGGAACCCAACACCTATGGAGAACCTATTTTATGATAAGTTGTGGGGGCACAAGAAGGATAAAAATTCCTGCCTTGGTGGAGTTCACATTATGGAAGAGATAAAGGCAAATAACTAGATAAATAAGCAGATCACTTATGTTATAGGGCATTCATTGGTGATTCAGCGGTAGAGTTCTCAAATCCATAGGGAAGACCTGGGTTCGAGTCCCAGTCAATGCACCTCGCACACAGCCACCACCCATATGTCAGTGGAGGCTGTGTGCTGCTATGACACTCACCGGGTTGTAGTGGAGCTTCCAGACTAAGATGTACTAGGAAGGAAGGCCTGGAGATCTATTTCTGAAAGTCAGCCAATGAGAACACTGGATCACGACAATCGCATCCACAACAGATCATGGGGATGGTGCAGGACTGGGAGGCATTTCATTCTGTTGTTCATGGGGTCATCAACTCCATCAACAACATGGGATGACTCCAATAACGTCATCCCAACTCCACAGCAGCTAACAATAGAGGCTTAGGGAAGGGGAGGAGACTGACTACTTAATGGGTAGGGATCCTCTTGGGGTGATGAGGTGTTTTGGAACTAGAAATCTGTGACTTTGCACAACATTGTGAGTGTATTAAACTAAAAACAAAACAAAACAAAAAAATATCTGCTTCCTCTGAGTCAATTCAGACTTACGGCGATCCCATGGGTTAGTGTAGAGTTGTGCTCCATAGTTTTATTGGCTATCATTTCTAGGAAGCAGCTCTCCAGGCCCTGCTGAGTAGGTTTGAACCAATAACCTTTAGGTTAGTTGTTGTTGTT
>NW_006921992.1:315464-317044 GCF_000298275.1 Orycteropus afer afer | reverse complement strand
TCACTCCCAGGCTTCCAGCCAAACAATAGACAGGCATATGGGGTAACATTTACATCAGGTAGATACACTCCTTGGAATGATCAGTCATGGGAGACCAGCAGGGCAGTATTTGCACAGGGAGACAGCTCAGGGGGCAGGAATGTATAGGAAAGGACACAACGAAGAGGCAACTACAGGGAGAAAATGGGAAGAGAGCTGTTACATGGTGGGAAATTGCAGTCAATGTCATGAAACAAAATGTGGATGAACTGCTATATGGAAAACGACTTTGCTCTGTAAACTTTTCCCAAAATCACAATGAAAATGAAAAAAAAAATGGACATGTTGACTTTTTGAAGGAATTTACTTGACTTTTTGAAGAGATAATCCACGAGCATTATGCAAAATTCAAAAACTACCACCACCTGGCGTAAGATGAGGCAGTCTACAGCTGAAAACATTTATACCCTTGGAAACCCTACAGGACAGTCCCACTCTTTCCTGCAGGGTCGCTTGGAGTCGGAAGTCCACTCCACGGCAGTGGGCTTAGTTTGGGACAAGACATATAAAGATGAGAATCAAACCGCCATTTCCCAGCCACCCAGTCATTTCCTGGAGCCAAGGCAGTTAGCAGATTCGTGTCTACTTTCTAGAAATAGTCTATGCGTCCTTTTAACTTTCTAAACAGTAATACTGATCACGATAGAAAAAATAGAAATGCCGACTAGCAGAAAAAGAAAAATCCCTCCATGAATCACAGCTAACAGACTGGTGCTTTTGTTGGAACATTCTGTGTGGGGAGTTGAAAAGACAAGCCGCCGTGGGATGGCAGAGAACTCCCAGGACCATCCTGGAGCTACAGGCTCGGGATCGCACACGTGGCAGTCCCGACTGTGCACCCGCGGTACTCTCACGGGCGCAGACAAAGCCCCAAGACCGGGACAAAGAGCCGTGGCCGCGCCTGCGCACAGTGCCCGCGGGCCCTCGCAAAGTTCCGGGGACGCGGTCCTGCTCCTGGCGCGCCGCGCTGACGTCATGCTTACGCTACGGCGGAGTTGCCATGGCGTCGCTGAGCTGTCTGGCGTCGGCGCTGGAGTCGTACAGGGGTCGGGACCGCCTGGTGAGGCTGGGTCCGGACGGGCTCGGGCCGGCGGGGTGGTGATCCCGGACCAGCGTCCTCCCCGTTCTGCGGAATCCCACTTCGTGGAAGCCGCGGCGGAGCGGGACCGCAGGTCTTGGAGTTCGGTCAAAAGTCAGAGATGGCGAAACTGAAGCCCAGAGCAGGGGCGGGTCGCTCAAGAGCCTCGTCGTAGAAGCCCTGTTCGAGCTGCTCTCGAATGGTCCCCGAGTGTTGGCCACATGGCTTGTTCCAACTAACCCAACCCGGCTGGACATTTTATGTATCAACTAAGTCCCCACTTTTGACATTTAGTATCACACTTAGGCCTCAGTCGTTGCTCCCTAGGTTGTCCCGAATTGTTTCATGTGGCGATTTAGGATACCGTAGGGTTCCCCAAGCCAAATCCCTTATAGTTGAGCATTTAGGTTGTCCAGCCAACTCAATACCAAGGCACCATCATGGCCAGACCTGTGTAGTTGGC
>NW_006921992.1:302762-314029 GCF_000298275.1 Orycteropus afer afer | reverse complement strand
ACCTTCCGGTTAGCAGTCAAGTCCCTTATCCATTATGCCACCAGAGTTCCTAGGTGGATGTAAATATACAGTTCAGCCTAGTCCTCCTGCATGCTGGGTAAAGAAGCATCATCCTAAAGGTGGAAGATGGGCTTTTGTTTCCTTGTCCCCATCACATGTGTCTCCAAAGGCCGTGCCCACTGGTGACATTAGCCAGCACTCCATGAGACTCTGGACAGTGCCTCTTGGGCAGTGATGTCATGTTTCCCCATTGGTCCCACCTACAGGTGTCTTTTGCAACTTTTGGGTTTTATTGCAAGTCTGTTGATCTAGAATTTTCTGTGTACTTGATCCAATGGGGCCATGTCAGGGTGATCCAGCTCCAGTGAGCAGCAGGGCCCTGCTGACTGTCTCTGGTTTCCTGCAGATCCGGACGCTGGGTTACTGCTGCCAACTGGTCGGCGGGATCCTGGTGGAACAGTGCCCAGCACAGTCAGACGTGGGGATGCGCCTCCTGGCGCTGTCCACCCAGCTCAGCCACTGTAGGACTGTTCTGCGACTCTTTGATGACCTGGCCATGTTCGCCTACACTAAGCAGTATGGCTTGGGGGCAGAGGTAATGGGTGTCATGAGGCTGTGGGGAGGGGGCTGCAGGCATTACTGTTTCATGAATTTGTCCCAGAGTGTTCCCTGTATGAAGAGCTTTTTTTTTGTTTTGTTTTGCCTTTTTTTTTTTTTTAATTGTGAGTTGGATGAAAGTTTACAGAGCAAATTCACTTTCCATACAGCAGTTCACATACACTTTGTTTCATGACATTGACTACAGTTTACCCCAATGTAACTGTTTTGTTTTGCTTTTCATTTCTTTTTTGAGATGATCAGATGTTTTCATTTTAATTTTTTTTAAATAGCAAATCTATTCATACATCCCAAATTTGAAAGGTTCAAAGAATATGTAGTAAAAAATCCCCCTCCCTGGTCCTCTGGGCCCCATCTTTCCTCCTTAGAGGCAGCCACTGTGGTCAGCTTCTTGTGTTCCCTTGAGATTTCTTGTAGCTGCACTAGCAAAGAAACAAAAAACCAAACCCATCGTCCTGGAGTCCAAGCTCACTCATAGTGACCCCTTGTGACGGAATAGACCTGCTCCATGGGGTCCCCTTGACTGTAACTTTTATGGAGCGGTTCTAGGCCTTGCCTCCATGGCAGCCCAGGGTGAGTTTGAATTGCCAACGTTTAGTTTAGTGGTGGTGGCGTTAGGTGCCATCTAGTCACTTCTGACGGATAGCTGCCCCACATCCAACAGAATCAAACACTGCCTGGTCTTAACGCCATCCTCACAACCCTTCCTATATCCTTCCTATGCCTGAGCCCATGTGCTGCCACCACCGGATCAATCCGTTTCATTGAAGGTCTTCCTATTTTTCACTGACCCTCTACTTTACCAAGCATGATGTCCTTTTCTGGGGACTGATCCCTCCTGATAATGTGACCAAAATATGAGAAATGAGGTCTGGCCATTCTTGCTTCTAAGGGGCATTCTGGCTGTGCTTCTTCCAAGACAAATTTGTTCGTTCTTCTGGCAGTCCATGGCATATTCAGCATTTTTTGCGAACACCACAATTCAAGGGCATCAGTTCCTCAATCTTACTTATTCATTGTCCAACCTACATATGTATATGAGGCAATTGAAAATACCATGTCTTGGGTCAGGTCTTCAAAGTGACATCTTTGCTCTTTAAAGAGATCTTTGGTGGCAGATTTGCCCAGTGTAATATGTCGTCTGATTTCTTGACTGCTGCTTCCGTGGGCATTGATTGTTGATCCAAGTAAAATGAAACCTTTGACGACTTTCTCTGTTTTTCGTGATGTTGCTTATTGGTCCAGTTGTGAGGATTTTTGTTCTTTATGTTGAGGTGTAATCCATACTGAAGGCTGCAGTCCTTGATCTTCATCAGTAAGTGCTTCAACGTTAGTAGTCAAGTGCGAACCGTTTGTCCCACCCAGGAACCTTACACAGGCAAATGCATATTGTTTACAGAAATAGTTGTGTGCTGTTTACGTGGTTTTGCCATTTGCTTCTTGGAGATCATTCCATATCAGCCACAAAAATGCTGCTTTGTTCTTTCTGGCCACGCTGTTTGTTTCAAGTACTGTTGAGTCAACTCTAACTCACGATGACCCCGTGTACAAAAGAATGCAGCACTGCCCAGTCCTGTGCATCTTCATGGTCCTTGGTCTACTCAAGTCCGTGGTTGCACCCACTGTGTATTTTGAGAGCCCTTCCAACCTACAGGCTCATCTTCTAGCACTGTATCTGACAGTGTTCTTTTGTCAGCTTTAGGATTTTCATTGGCAGATTTTTTTTTTTTTTAGTTTTTTATTGTGATTTGGGTGAAAGTTTACAGAGCAAATTCATTTTCCATACAGCAGTTCATAGGCATTTGTTTCATGATACTGACTGCAATTCCCCACAGTGTAACAGCTGTCTTCCCACTTCCTCCCTGTAGTTACCCCTTCCCTGTGTCCTTCCCTCTTGTGCATTCCCGCCCCCTGGGCTATCTCCCAGTGCAAACACTGCCCTTCTGATCTCCCATGATGATCACTCTAAGGAGTGTATCTACCTGATGTAAATGTTCACCCCATATGCTTGTCTAGAAGGCACAGGAGTGAGTTCAGTACCAGGCCTGAAGGGTAACTAGGGGCCATAGTCTTTGGGGTCTCACTGGGTTCTATTAGACCAGCAAACCTGGTCATTTTTTATGATTTTGAATTTTGTTCCACATTGTTCTCCCACTCTATCCAGGATCTCCTGCACTGATCCCTTTCTGAGTGATTGACTGGTAGCCAGGCACCATCTAGTTCTTTGGGTCTCATAGTCATATAGGCTGAAGATTGCATGGTGTACCAGTCCCTTGGACTAATTGTTTCCATGCATCTTTGGTTTTCTTCATTATTCTTTGCTCTGGATGAGGAGAGACCCATCATTGCATCTAGGTGGCCGCTTGCAAGCCTTTCAGGCCCCAGTCACTGCTCACCAGAGTAGGATGTGGAACAATGTTTTTGTGTAGTATGTTATGCCAATGAGCTTGATGTCCCCTGTGACGATGGTCCCGAGCCCACAGGTCCAACTCCTTGCTCCCTCAGGGTGGTTGGCTGGGGCCGTTGACTGGTTTTCAGGAGACTGCCAAGCCTTTCTTTCTAGTGTATTTTAGTCTGGATGAGCCTGCTGGTATTTGAAATACCAGTGGCATAGTTTCCAGCAACACAGCAACACACAAGCCACCACAGTAAGACAAAGGGACAGACGGGGTGGTCCGGCCATATCATACCCTGCTGTACAGACAGGCCATGCATGATTTAACCAGTTGATGGGCATGGGCACTGTGGGAAGTACCCTGGCCCTGTCACAATCCACGTATGTGCTCTTACATCTAGGGCTGTGGTTCTCACCCAGCCAGTGAGCTTGGCCCCAGGAGACACTTTCCCAGGGGCTGCCCTGGGACGGTGCTCTGGACTAGCCCCACTGAGGTACACCCTTCCTGTCTGTGCTCCTGGGGGTCTCCTCCCTGAGCCTCTCACTGCTCAGATGCTCCCCACCACACTCCCAGGCCTGGCCACCCCAAATCACATGTATTTCCTTCTTGTTGTTTGTTGTTATTTGCCATAGAGTTGGGGTTTCTGAGGCAGTATCACTACAGAAGTAGATTGCCTCATCTTCCTTCCTTGGAGTGGCTGATGGGTTTGAACCGCCAGCTTTCTGGTTAGCAGTCAAGTGCCTTAGGCATTACCACCAGATGTCCTTGGGACCTGGTTTCCGGTTTCTCATTGGTGTCTTTGTCTGATGGAGGCACTCCCTGGAGACCCCCCTCCCCACCCTACATACACATATCTCCTCTGTGAAGGGATCCTGAGTCCCTAGGTGATGCTGGAGACATTTTTTTATTGTCACAACTTTGGGGGACCGTGCTACTGGCACCGAGTAGGTGAAGGCCAGGGGTGCTGCTCGTATTCTGTAGTACACAGGAATGCCCCCGTCCCCCAGATGATCTGGCTCCAAGTGTGAGCAGTGCTGAGTGGGGAACCTGCCCTTCGGGGTGCAGCTTTAGAGGTGACATTGCCGGCTCAGGGTGTGGGCTGGACTTCGCCTCCTTCTCTTCCAGCCATTGGTGCACACTCCCATGGCTGGGAAAGCCAGGGTCAGGCTGCTGAGTGTCACTGTGGGGTGACTTGGTGGACGGTCACTGGTCAATCCCTCACTTCAGATTTACATTAAGTGCCTGCTGTGCACCTGGCCCTGTGCTGGGTGGGGGAGATGCAGGCAAGGTCCCTAGAGCCAGACTTGTAGTCCTCGCAGCCCTACTGAGGCCCCCCCTCCCTGGCTGCCCTTCAGGCTTTCCTCCTGACCCCCTCATTGCTGCTCAGACACTACTGGCCTGCCCATGTGCCCCACAGCTGGTCTCCCCCCCATTTCCTCCTCTTCTTGGTATGATAGGGGTACCTCCCACACATCCCCTGAGACACATCTCTGTGAAGGGTCCTCTTGAGCCTTGCCAGAGCAAGGATTTTTGCTTATCTTTGCCCCCTCCTCCAAAGCGTTTGTCCCCCTCCTTAGTGTGGGGCCTGGACCCTGCAGCTTCCCAGGAAATGGGTGCAATGAACACATTGGGGTTGGGGCCCCTGTTCTCAAGGAGGTATAAAAATGTACCAGAGTGTTCCCAAAGGTCCCAGGCAGAATGGGGGAGCATGGAGTGGGGTTCATGGGTGGCAGGTCACTGCTGGCCAGGAGGAAGGAAAGAGCAGCATTACCCAGCACTGTGGGGCCCGTGGGGCTGCTGGGAAGAATGGCAGTGTGCTGGCAGCAAGGGGAAGGTGGGGAGGGGAGGGTGCTGCGTGGGGTGCTGAACCACGGAAGGGGAGACCCCTCTCTGGTTTGGGAAGTCCCGCCAGCCTGGCAGCACCACCAGCCACGATGCTGCATGTCAGGGTTGCAGGGCTGTCTTCTCTCCTCCCCTCTTACCCAGAATGGCTCTGACCCAGCATGTCTCAGCCTGGTTGTGCGCTGGAATGCCATGGGAACTTAAAAACATCCCAGTGCTCTGGCGCCCCCCGGGCTTGGAGTCAAAGTGTCCGGGGGGCGCCCAGAAGCAGGGATTCCACATGCAGCCACGTCGCACCTGCTGCTTCAGTGGGTGGTGAGCACTGCATTGCTGCGAGCCCAGCCCAGCAGCCTGCTGCCCCGGCAGAGGCTGGCCGTGAGCCGGGGTCCCTGGGGCCCGCTTTCCTGTCCTGGACGGTACCCTTGCCACTATAGGAGGAAGCTTACCATTGGGTGGGTGCTTGGCATGGCCACAGCCACTCAGAAAGGCTGTGGCTGGCTGAGCCCAGGCCTAGCCTGTGCCCGTTCCTGTCCTGCAGGAGGAGGATGTCTTTGTCCGCTGGGTGTCTGTTCTGGGCAACCTGGCCGACCAGCTCTACTACCCCTGCGAGCATGTCGCCTGGGCCGCTGATGCCAAGATCCTCCACGTGGACGCTGCCCGCTGGTGGGCCCTGAGCACAGCTCTCTGGGGCCTCTCCCTGCTCCTGGGTATTGCCAGGTAGGTGGTGCTGCAGGGGACAATGGGCGTGGCCGGAGGCCTGGGGTGGGGCCCTCCCAGGGCTGCAGTGGCCCTGGCATCGGCAGGCTGTCCCCAGCTTGTGGCCAGTGGGCCTTTGCCTCTCCTGCTCTTCCTCCTTTGTGTAGGGCCCCACAGTCTTCATGTGCTGTGGCTGCTGTAACAGGACCACACACTGAGTGGCTTCAGATAAGACATGTTTATCATCTCACAGTTTTGAAATCCAACATGGGTCTGACTGGGTTCAGATGCAGGTGCCAGCAGGGCTGGCTCCTTCTGGAGACTCTAGGGAGAATCTGTCCTCTTGCCTTTTCCAGCTTCTAGTGGCCCCCCACATCCCTTGGCCCCCTTCTCTTTCTTCACGAGACATGCGTCCAGCCTCTACTTCCATCGTCACATCTTTGACCCTTCTGCCTCCCTCTTCTAAGGACCGCTGTGATGACACTGGGCCCATCCAGATAATCCAGTGTCGTCTCCTGTCTCAAGGTCCTTAACATAATCCCATCTGCAAAGTCCCCTTTGCCCCGCCAGGCCCCACGTCCACAGGTGATGAGGAGGCAGACACCTCTGGCGGGGAGCATTATTCTGGCAACCACGCTCAAGAAGAGGAAATAACTCTGGGCCCTGGAGAGAAGCAGCTGGTGTGGTAGCTTTGACCCAGGTCCCCCAGTCCTTCGTTGGTTTCAGCAGATGCCCCCAAATCAAGTGGCCACAGTTTCCAAGTGTATTAAGGGCATGGTTTCTCCTGCACTTTCTCCTCACTGCAGCCTGCTGGGTCGCTTCACTGAGTCCCCTGCTCCAGAGAAGCAGGTCCCCGAGTCCCCACATTTGATGGCAATGAGGGTCTCTCCATTCTGTGAAGGGAGGCATGGCTCCTTGACCTCAGGTGTGGGTGCACTTCCTTTGTCCTTGTTGTGGGGTGTCTCAGGCCTGCTGTCCCTTGTCCCTAGGAAAGGCTTCAGCACTCAGTAGTTCTTACTGCCCTGCCACAGAAGCGCCGATGACACGCTTCTCACCGCCGGTCTGGAGCGTAGAGACGCCCCAATGCTGAAGATTAAATCACCCTCAGTCGACCTCTGGTCCTAGCTCGGAGTCCTGCCCAGCCTGTCCTCTTCCCCTCTGCTGGCCCCGCTTTACTGTCTCGGCTCACTGGGTCCTGGGGACACAGCTCCTCCTCGCTCTCTGAAGTGCCTCTCCGTGGCCGTTACCTTGCCCGTGCCGCGTCTGTGAGCGCAGCTTGCTGGTCTCCAGGCCGTGCCCTTCCCGTGTGGTTGGTGTCCGTGCTGGGCTGCAGCTGCAGGAAGCTTTGGCCCGTGGCCTCACGTCAGCCACCTCCTCAGAGTCCTGTGGTGCGGACATGCCCTGCTGCTGACCTGTGAGCAGCCTGGAGTCCACGCTGTTGTCAGGGTGGTTGTGAACTGTGTCCGAGGCAGCCCTTGTGGATCACCGGAGGAAGCCTGCCCGCACAGACCACTGGGACTCACGGGGTTTCCAGACGCTAGTCTTCAGAAGTGGTCACTAGGCCTTTCTTCTCAGTCTGGAAGCTCCACTGTTCAGTTTCCCGGCTACACGCAGGCCTCCGTGGACAGATGGCGGCTATGCCTGAGGGGCCCTGGCTGGGAACTGAGCTTGTGTTCTCCCTGGAAGGCAAGAATTCCACCACTGACCACCGATGCCACCTGTTTATCGTTATTAGTGGCATGGATGGTGCAAATAGTTAAGCACTTGGCTGACTGAAAGGTTGGAAGTTTGGGTCCACCCAGAGGCCCCTCAGAAGAAAGGTGACTGACTTCGAAAGCTCAGCCAGTGGAAGCCCGTGGAGCACAGTTCTGCCCTGACCCACGGAGCCACTGGGAGTGGGCGCTGACGCCAGGCAGCTGGCTTGCATGTGCGTCAGGTCTGGAGTCACGACGTGGGGAGCGGCAGTAGTTCCACAGTCACAGGACTCGTGTCTGACAAGCAGGTGCAGGTTGGTCACGTCCTGGCTGTGAACTGCACAGTGGGCTTTGCCCTTGGCCGAGGCCCAGCGGGCTCTGCTCTCACCACACTGTCTTCGTCAGCAGCCTCTCACGTTTCTGTCCCTTCCTCCTCCTCACGTCCGTCTTTGGAATTCACTCTCTAGCTGAGTTCATCGGCACCCCTGCACTATAGCGAAGCTTTTCCTTTTACACTGTTGCTTTTCCCTCTTAGTTAAGATGTCTGGGGGCACAGCCCCAGTGTCCCTGGGCCCCTCACGGCATCTCCAGTGCCCCGTGGTGCTTTGCCTACTGACACTCTGCTGGGCTCTTTGGCTGAGGGCCCCACAGAGGAAGTCATGGGGCATGTGTTTGTTGGTTCCATCCTTTTCTAGGGAGTGTGGTTTCCCCATCATTTCTCTGGATGTGGTGGGAGCAGGGGTGTGGGGCTGGGAGCGCTCAGTGTGTGTTGTCTTTGGAGTCCCTGGGTTCCAGAGAATCACTTGAGAGGTTGTTAAAATTCAGATGCCTGGCCAGGTGTGAGAAGTTCTGGCTCCACGGGTCTGGTGGTCCGGGAGTCAGCATCCTTGCCGCGTCCTCCAGGTGGCTCTGAAGCAGACCCACTTACCACACTGCTGCCCCATATCCTGGACCTTCTGGGGCCATGTCACCTGGATGGGTCCACAGGCGGCTCCTGCATGGTGCCCCGGGGATGGGACCAGGCCCTGGAGCTCCCAGGCGGGAAGTCCTGCAGCTGGCAGATTCACACGCTGGCTGGGCCTGGGCCACTAGTCACCCACATGCCTCACAGCCAGGGCCGCAGGTGGCAGGGGCCTAGCAGAATCCCTGGGGAAAGTGGAGCCACCTGCCCACCCTCTGCCTGCAGACACCAGCCTCGGGCCCCGGGCATCTTAGGAAGGTCTGGCCAGTGTGTGTGGTGTGTATTTCTGTGTCTCTCTGTGTTTGTATGTGGCATGTCTGTGCACGTGTGTCTCTGTGTATGTCGGGGGCAGGGATGGTGCGGTCGAGTCTGTTCTGCACATTTAATGGGTGAGGCTGGGACTTGGAGAGAAAAAGCAGCTTCTCCAGGTGTCCTCAGCTGGGAGCACTCTTGTGGGCAGAAGTGGGCAGGTGTGGTGTGAGGGTGTGGTGTGGGCATGCTATGAGGTCATGGAGGGTGTGTCGTTGGTAGCGTGGTTGTGGGGTGAGGGCATAGTGTTCGGGGTGTGGTGTGAGGGCATGGAGTGGTGGGGGTGGACTTAGTGTGAAGGCATGGGGTGGAGGGTGTGTGTTGTTTTGAGGGTGTGTTCTTTTGAGCTGTAGGCCCTTAGCCAGCGGTACGCAAAGGCTGGCTGGGGCCTGGTGATTACACTGGGAGCAGCAGACAGCCCTGAATCTGTGCAGAGGGCCTGGGCAGCTTGGGGTCCATATTTGGGATGAGACCCTGCGCCTGGAGCTCCTGGACAGTGCAGGACCATGGTGGCCGGGAAAGGGAAGTGCCCCTGGGGGACAGTGGCCTCAGTGACCGGGAGAGCCGCTGGCCCTCACACCTCTCCCCCGTCTGCAGGTCCCTGCGGATGCTGCTGAAGCTGAGGCAGAAGCTGCAGAACCCTGCGGCGGCCTTTCCCGGGTACGCTGTCTGGCGGCCTCCCAGGAGCCAGGCTTCCTTCCTCTATGGCCCCAGCCCCGCGGGATCTCAGGAAGCTGCCCAGAGCCCCCACTGTTATAGTGCCACCATGTGCCCGGCCAGGAGCTGGTGCGTAATGGGCGCTAGGTCACTGGTGCAGCAGCTTTCAGGGTGCAGGACCTTTTACAGTTGGGGAAACAGACTAGAGGCCCCGTAGCCAGGAGGCACTGGTGAGGGTTCTGGGGCGGGGCTTTTCCAGCCACACCCCCCAGAGGGAGGAGCTAATCTCCCGAGGCCCTTGTAACTGGTTTATTCTGGGAAAGGAGGTGGCTTTGTTGGGAATCTGGGCTGTCTGGCCTGTAGTTTGCCAGCTCAGGGGTCCCTGTCCCTTTCAGAGACTCTTGAGGCAGCTACACTTCGGGGTGGCAATGATCAAGATGGGACCTGGCTTGGGTCACAGGTCCAGAACCTTCCCACCAAGCAGCCCCTTCACAGTGCCGTTTCAGGGGGACTGAGGTGTGGATTTGACACACCCCCATCCGTGTCCCATACATGCTGGGGCACCCTCTGGGAGTGTGACAGGGACTGATTCCGTGGGCAGGTTGGGGATGGCACCTTGGCCCGAACAGTCCTCCTTAATCACCCGAGACCTGTCGGCACTCCATCCCTGACCAGTGGCTTCAGGTGTGAGTGTGTCCCTCTTGCCCTCTGCAGGCGGCCCCACCAGAGCAGGCGGAAGGCCCTGGAGACACAGATGTGGTCGGAGACACTGACCCTGATCAGCAACCTGGCTGACCTGGCCAACGCCGTGCACTGGCTGCCCCCCGGGGTGCTGTGGGCTGGGTGCTTCCCCTCATGGCTGGTGGGCCTCCTGGGCACTGTGTCCTCTGTCCTCAGCATGTACCAGGCTGTCCAGACCCACAACAGCCAGGCCGACGCCACCAGTCCCTGACTTGGCCAGAGGAGCCAGGGACGAAACTGGAACAGTGAGGGCCCGTGGCCACATGCAGCCATCACCAGGGCGCTGGACTGGGTCTGGAACTGAGCTCAGCAGCGCCCACTGGAGGGAGATGAAGCAGGGAGCACAGAAAGCCCAGCTGGGACTCCAAGCCACCTGACGAGTTGGCAGAGGTGTGAGGCCTCCATCCAGGCCGTGCCCTGGGCTTCCCTCGGCTGGGAGAAGGACCAGCACTGCTGTGGGAGAGGAGACGGAGGCCGTGTGCTCTGCAGGGCGGGGCGGCAGGGGTCTTGAGTAGGAGAAAGGCCAACGGGAGGCCTTTGGGGAGAAAGCCTGGGCAGGAATAAACGAGACCCGTGGGACTGGCGCCCAGCTCAGGAGCGGGGTTATTGTGCTTGCCGGGGCTGCTGGCCGCCTCCATTCCTGCGCCGGCCACTTCTGCTCGGAGGATCCTCCTGTCCTGAGCCAGTGGTTCTAAACCTTCCCGGGGCTGGGAACTGCCCTCTGCAGAAAATGCACGTGGTTTTGTGGTGTTCGCAGATCTCCCAGGGGCCCATGGAGTTGTGCTGAGGAAGTCTGGGAGCATCCTGGGTGCGTGTGCCAGCCTGAAGAGGGGGCACGGCAGGGTCCAGACCAGGCAGGTGGACAGCCCAAGGCACCCTGAAGGGCTGGCACCCCGTGGGCCTGGGCCAGTGGGCTGGCCAGGGTGGCAGATGCAGCGCTGGCCACACATATGCACGCACGGCCTGTGTTCTCTGCTGGCCGCTACCTCCCCCTTCCATCTGATTGCACCCCAGTGTCTCCTGGGGTGGGGCTCCTGACCTGGCACCCAGAACAAACAGAATTGTCATGTGGGGACAGTGTGCAGCTTCCTGTCACGGGGACCTGGCTCTCATCAGATACTCTGATTCCAAAGAAGGTTGGAGACCACTCCTCAAATTCTACCATATGAGCTTGATGGATTTAGTGAGATGGACAAGACAGAGGCAGGTGTCCACCCCAGGAGAGTGGATGAATATACGCGGTGGAACACGCTGCAGGGAGGGGGAATGTGCTAAAGACGTGCAGCAGCAATCGCCAGGCCGAGCGAATGAAGCCAGGACCCAGAACAAGCAGAACCTATCTGTGGGGGCCTG
>NW_006921992.1:272530-300874 GCF_000298275.1 Orycteropus afer afer | reverse complement strand
CAAGCTTGGTAAATTAGAGGTTCAACAAAAAAGCGGAAGGCCTTCAACAAGAGGGACTGACACAGTGGCTGCAAGAGCGGGGTCAGGTATAGCGAGGACTGTGGGGCTGGTGCAGGCCCGGGTAGTGTTTTGTCCTGTTGTGCACAGGGTCGCGATGAGTCGGCGCTCCAGTGCCTAACCACCACCATCTAGTTAACAGTTCTGTTAAATTCTGTTCAGACAGCCAGCGTGCCCTGTGCTGACTGGGCTAGGTCCAAAGCGGGGTGTGGCAGGAGCTGGGGCAGCCGTTGGCCTTGCTGGGCTTGTGGATACGCCCGTCTCTGTTGCCTGCCCTCCTCTTCTCTGGTGAGTGTCTCTGTTCTTTACGACTCAGAGGGGATCAGGGTTAGGACGCAGCCTGCTCTGGTATGACTTTGTTAACAAGAAAACCCCATTTCCAAACAGGGTCCAATTCCTGGCAGCTCTGGATCAGTCCAGGGCTAAAGGGTGACAGTGCCCACACTGTGGTGACCAGCCAATGTCAATCACTGGGAAGACGGGGACTCATAGGCAGTGCAGCCCCACCCAGGGCCCTTCTCTGGGGTGCGTGGTTCAGCCTCCTTAGGTTGGGCTTTGTAGGGTCAGTGAGATCCCTGTGGAGTATGGATGTAAGCGTGGGGGCTGCCCAGAAGCAAGCCGGGGACCCCCCGGGTACTCCAGGTCCATGTGGGGGGAAGGTAGGGCTCTGCAGTCAGGAGGGTTGAAATCTTGGGGTCCCCAGGACAAGCCCAAAGGTGGGGGCCCGAGGGAGCCTGGTCTGGGAGCTGCTTCTCTCAGGAGCTCCTGCAGTCCCCTCACCACCTGCCTCAGGCTGAGTTCAGAAGTGGGCAGCACCAGCATATCCTGAGGGCACCCCAGTCGCTGACCTGCGGGCCCGGGTGGGGCCGCTCTCCCGTAAATCTGATGTAGCCATCCCTAGAACCTTGCCGGCCACTGGCTCGAGGCCCCAGCCTGGTGTTGAGGCTTCCCTAGGTCTTGTCACAGCACAGGGGGCTGTAGGGTGTGTGCTGCTGAAGCCCATGCGAGGGCCCCTCCTGGCTGCAGGCACCTCTGCCCCTACCTGGGGCTCTAACACTTCCCCCCATTTGAGTCGATTTTAAAACAAAACCCCCAAGAGCGTCCCCAGCAGAACTCCTTCTAGACGCTTTATTGCTAGAATCAGGTCAGAAGTCCCGGGGGTTCTGAAATCCCGCCGTGAGGAAATGGCCACCCTCATCATGTCACACTCGTCAGTGGACGAAGGTCACGGTCACGATGAACAAAGATGTGCACGGATTCCACAAATGCTACCGCTTGCTCAACCACTGACTTCACACATACACGTGGACTCGACGATGGATGGGGGGCTGGCGGGAGAAGGTGCACGAACCCAGGCCACTGCGGGCGGTGCGGGCCCCACCTCCAGGCCACGGAGCCTGAGCTCCGAGTGCCACGGAATGTTCTCTTCACAACACAACAGGCATGGAAAGTCAAGTCTAAAGTGCTCTGACACGCTGCGGTACAAAACCAAAAACGACGACGGGGAAACAGGGCCGGGAGAGGTCCACAGTGGGCGCCTGTCGTGGCGCAGCGTCACTGGGGGGGAGGGTTGGGCTTCCCTCCCTCGGGAAGGGCAGGCTTGTTTCTTCCGCTCCCTGCTGGGGCCACCGCCCTGGACATGGCGAGCCACGTGGGCGGGCAGGAGCCGGGGAGAGGTTCTCGGAGGGCCAGGAGGAACCTGGGGACAGGTCAGGGGGATGCCACCCATGTGCTGTGCTCGTGTTGGGAATGGTTCCTTTCAGTTCCTTGTCCAAGACAAGGTGGGATGCTGGCTGGAGGCTGCACCATGGCTCTACATGACTGCTGGCCTGGCTGGTCCCCTCCTGGGTTGGGGCTGACAGAGGACTGGGCTCTCAGGGAAAGTGGTTCTCTGATGAGGTCTCCTGTTGTGCGATGTCCCCGGTCAACACAGTGCCTCCCAGAGACCACTCAGTATAGCCACCCACACTGCGGAGTTTAGAGGGACCTGGCCCCAGGCCTTGGGCAAGCCTCAGGAGGGGCTCTGTTCCAGGCTCAGAGGAGACATGGGGTCCAGAGAAAGGCTGGAGAAGTGCCCCTATCAGGCTTCATCCTTGGCCAGACCTGGTACATGGGCCTGGCCAAGGGGGACATGGGTCCCCCCAGCCCTGACCGTGGGCAGCTTCCTCATCTCCGCAAGGCGGCACCTGCTGAGTAGAGCTGCTGCAAGCTCTGGGTTCCCTCGGCTCGCCACACACACGTCCAGGGTGGGACAGCTCCTTGCTGTCCGGCCCAGGGCCGTCAGAGCTCCAGCCCTGGGTGACAGCCTCAGCTGACAGACCCACGTTCCCAGGCCAGCGTCCTGACACGTGGGGCGCAGAGGTGTCTGGGCAAAGTACTGCCCCCCACTTCCGGATCAGAAGCTCAGTCAGTGTGGTTCAGGACCTGCTTCCGACTCACCGCCGAGTGGTGGCTGTGCCCGTGGGTGTGCCGGACAACAGGGGACGCCCTGCCCTGACAGGGCTCAGCAGGGCCGGGAGAGGACCTGACCTTGAGGTACATGATGGACCCACAACGTGAGGTCTCTGCTTTGAACTCCATCCTGCCGGGCCTGCAGACAGACACGGTCACCCCCTCCACATCCTTTTGAACATGTTTGGCCCCCACTCGGCCCCTCCTCCTCAGACTCAGGTGGGTCTGGCTGGCCCCCCTCCTCCTACGGGCAGTGCCCCACCCACACGGGCTACTGTGCTTTCCTATAGCTTCCTGGCTGAGCTCTGGTCCAGCCTTCAATGAGACACTTTTCTTTTGAGAAGAAAAAAATGTGCAGAAAGGTCCCCAGGCACCGCTGCTAACCCTACAGAAAAAGCCGGCATGTCAGACGGCTGAGCACCAACAGGCCGGCCGTGGACACCGGCAGCGGTGTGCTGGGAGGGGGTGGGAGAGCAGGCGGCCATAGGGACCCCGCAGGGCAGAAGGGAAGGGTCTGCAGGGTCGGCTCCGGCGTCCTCGAGCCACGCCCTTCTAGAAGAAGATGACATCTTCCTTGCTGGCTTCCTCCTCAGCTGGGAGTGGGGTGGCCAGCGGCAGCAGGGGGGACGGTGGCAGGAAGGGGGTGCCCCCACCCAGCCTTGGGGAGACTCTCTCGGGTGGGCTGTCGGCAGGAGCTGGGCTCGGGGGGCAGGGCTCTGGAAGAAAGGGGAAGGGGCTGGGCCATCAGCAATCCCAGTGCGGGTGGGGGAGAAGGTGGTGGTCGTGGAGGGGTGGGCTCACCTAGGGGTGGTGTGGCACTCTGGCTGGCGGGCAGGACGGGGCTCAGCGGGCGGCGGGTACGTGAGGCAGAGTTGTCGTCCTTCCCCTTGAACTTGCCGAGAAGCAACTGCTGCTTCAGGTCGAAGGAGGCTGAAAAAGGGGGGCAGAGGCTGAAAGGGGGAGCAGTCTGTGGAACTTGTTCCACTCCAGACACCAGACGGCCAACCTCAGGGAGGGCAGACTCCAGAGCAGTGAGGGACCCCAGGGGAAAGAGGGGCCTCCCCTTCTCCTCAACACTGTCCTTGAATAATCTGGTGAGGAAGGACCCTAGAACTTGTCCTGTATCTACGGCCTGCTCAGACCTGAACCAAGCTCAGCAGGGCTGACTAGGAAGAGCGCCCACCTGAGGCCAGAAGGGGCCTGGGTGACTCAACACCTGACAGGGAGGGCAAGACAGCCTCAGCCTGTTGGCTCCAGCCAACACCCTCTGCAAGGTCGCTGAGGGTCTCAGAACCGTCCTCTCTAGGGAGGGCCGCTCAGAGGCGCAGGGTTGGCCTTGGGCCAAAGCCCCCTTGCTGGGGCCCATCCACGCTGTGCCAAGGGGCCCTGGGGCTCTGGCTCCACCACCTGCAGGACACTCTCTGAGGGACTTGCTGCGACTGGGCCCCAATGTCCTACTCCGGGACATGAGGCCACCAGAGGTACGCCAGCACACTGGGGGTCATGAGGCCCACGGGCAGACTACTGAGTTTGCTGCCTTGGCTTCCGTTAATTCCTCCTAGTTGCCCTTTCAAAGGAGCCCTGGTAGCACAGTGGTTAAGCACTTGGCTGCTAACTGAAAGGCTGGTGGTTCAAACCCACCAGCCACTCTATGGGAGAAAGATGAGGCAGCTGGCTTCCGTAAAGACGACAGCCCTGGAAACCCCGTGGGGCAGTTGTATTCTGCCCTCTAGGGCTGCTGGGCATCGGAATAGACTCGACAGCAGCGGGTGTGGTTTGGGCTTCGCTTCTGTGAAGACTGTCAGCCTTGGAAACCCTGTGGTGCAGTTCTATTCTGTCCTATAGGGGTGCTGTGAGTGGGTTAGTTGTCCTTTCACCCAGGTTCGGATTCACATGGTCCTGACTTACACACAGCCTCTTGACATGTGGCCTCTAAGTGACCTTCTTGGCCATGACCCATACAGTGTCCCGTGATTAAAAAACCAACCAAAATGTCTCTTTTCCTGTGCACATGCCCTAGAAACCTTTAAACTGGCCACTAAACCTGTCAGCCCATGAACCCTAGCTGAGCCTGCCCTGCTCGCCGTACAGGAGCCCTCTGCTACAGTTCTGGTTTGCTGGTACCTTGTCCCGGGTGCAAGCCCACGGCCCTGCATCCTGAGACCTGTGAGCACTACATCCTGTATTTTCTGGCCTTTCTGTGCGAGTCCCCCTTCTTCGTGTGCACGTGACAGAACCACTGATGCATGACATCCACAGACCCCTTTTGGATCAAAATGAACACTGGGTGGAGCCCACCACACTTGGACTAGCACAGGATGGGAGCGGAGTGCTCGAGTGCCAGCACCAGCTACAATGGCATCAGTACCCCACCGGGCTCACGCTGACTTTTCAAAACCAAGCCCAAAATATCAAGACTGAGCCCTTCATCTATCAGGTCCAATGGGCCCAGGGCTGGGGCGGCAGATGGCCTCAGGCTGCCCAGGCCGCACCATCCCTAAGTGCCGAGGACGGTCTGACCTCTTGCCCCTGACCACCTCCTGGGGTCTGTGGCCTCTAGCAGGGTTTTGGTAGAGGGTCCCACAGACCCTTCTCTCTGAACTGTCAAGACGTCCCTTGCCCTGACCTCAGTCTGAGAGTCAAGGCACGAAAAGGGCCTGGGGTCGTCACTGTGATTCTGCGTCTAGACATACGACTTCCGTGTAGAGGGGACCTCACGGTGCTACCACATTCATGCCATCTGCTTTCTTTTCCAGAGGACACTGGTGTCCTTTCTTTTTATTCATGAGGAGCCCAGATTAAGGACAAGAAAAAGTCTACCATCTCATGGCCAGAGCCCCAGTTCAAGGAGGGAGGGAGGGGCCGGCAGCCTGGCACTGAGCCCGGGCTTCTGGCCCTGAGGCGGTGAGCAGGGCCTGCGGCGCCCGGCGGGCGCTGGGCTCACCTGTGCTGTCCCAGCGCTGTGAGCCCCTGCTCTTGCCCGCCTTGTCCTTGCTGCCCTTGGTGAAGGCAGCCAGCTTGGTGGGGATCTGCTGCTGCACGGCCGCCTGCCGCTGGGTCTGGTTGGTGGTGCTCAGCAGTTGGATGGGCACGTCGCTCTTGGCCAGTCGGCTCTCGGCCGGAGCGCTGTCCCGGCGAGCCGCCTCAGGGCGCTCTGTGGACTCGGGCCCAGCGCCACACAGCTGCATGCTAATCCGTGCCCCTGGCACTTTGGTCAGGCCCACAGGCCCTTCCAGCCCTTCCCCATTGAAGCTGGAAGGGTGGCTCAGGGGCAGGGCCTGAAAGGAGACCACCGTCAGGCACACCCAAGCCCCTGGGTGGGGACCCAAACGCTCTGTCCCACCCGGCTCCTGGTCCCAGGTGCTAAGCTAATGGAAGCCTGAGGGTCTCCTGGCCCCTTAGCAGGAAGTTTCTGTTCTTGGGACTGTTCCTGGGTTCCAGCCTAAAGAAGTCCGTCATTCAGCCCTGCCCTTAAAACACACACACTCCCACTCATATACTCACGTGCTTACTTACACCAACACGGCCTCAATATCCACTCCCCACGCCCCTCCCACTTACCCCGGGGCTCGGCCACACTCACGTGCACTCACATTCACGCACGCGTACACTGAACACCAGAACGCGCTCACACTCCCACCTCAGCGGCCACCTCTGCGGGCAGCGTCGCACCCATCGGCAGCGTGTTGTGTTTCTTGAGCCGCCGCAACAGCTCCAGCCGCTCGCGCTCCTTCTCTACGGCGCGCTGGGCCTCGCGCAGCCGCTCCAGGTCGTGCTGGTAGGCCTGGCGCTGCCGCTCCAGCTCCTCGCGCTCCCGGCCCAGCCGCTCCCGCAGCTGCTGCGCCTCGCCCTCGCGCTCCTGCAGCCGCGCGGCCGCCAGCTCCAGCTCCCGCCGCTGCCTGGCGCGCTCCCGCTCCCAGCGCTGCTGCTCCAGGCGCAGCTGCTCCTGCAGCTTCTGCGCGCCCGCCAGCTCCTCGCGCTGCTTCTCGAAGGTGCGCTGCCGCTCCTGCTCCAGCAGCAGGCTCCCGCGGGTCGACTGGAGCCGCAGCTGCTTTTCGCGCTCCTGGATGGTGGCCCGTTGCAGCTCCACGAAAGTGTCCTGCTGAGCGATGACTGCCTGGGGGTCAGGGCGGGGACCCTTAGCCACAGAAAGTCCAACAACGGCACTCTCCCGCCCTGCGACTCTACCATAACTCAGAAGGCCACCAGTAGGTTCCAAAAGCCCCTCACCTGGAGACTGAGGAGCAGCTGGGACAGTGTCTGGATCCGCTGGACAAGCTGTGGGAGAGAGACACGCTGTTCCCAGCCCCCCCAGCTCATGGTGGCAGGCTCAGGGCCTGGGGAGCCGGGGAGCCCCGCACCTACCTCTGACTCCAGGCCACAGGGGCTGCTGTCTGCATCTGGCACCTGCAGAGACACAAGAGCAGACCACGTGGGGTCTGTCAGCCTGTACCAGCCCCAGGGCCGTGGCTGTTGCTCAGCAGGAGGCAGGGCTCAGGGCCCTGGGTCCTCCCCCTAAGGTCTGTCTGGTCAGGAGTGACGGTGGTGTCTGCAGGGCCCTCCGGTGTCCCGGCGAGCGATGTCATGTGGCTGCCGTATGGGAGGCCTGGAGGTTGGGCACACTCAGCTGCAGCGTGGGGAGGGCGGCTCTGTAGGCGAGGGGGCACCACCTAGCCCTGACTGATGCCCTCTGTCCACCTCACCTTTGACCCTGATGCTGGACAGGGGTGCATGTGGGAGGCTGGGCTTCTGAAGAGTGGGAGGTGAGGTTAGAGCTGGCAGGATGCTTAGAGCTGGTATGACACTATAGCTGGGGACCCGCCTGGCGTCTCACTGTCGATGGTCCCTCTCTATCCCTCCCAGCACTGCAGTTATGGGTCAGCCTCCCACTGACAGAAGGTACGTCCTGTTACGGGCCGAGTTGTTGCACCAAAAAGATATGCTGAAGTCCTAGTCCTCATGCCTGTGACCCTGACCTTGTTTGGAAACGGGGTCTTTGCCGATGTAGTCAGAGAATGCGAGGTTGGACAGGAGTAGGGTGGGTCCTAACCCTGAATCATTAGTTTTAGAAAGCTGGACATGCCAGACACAGCGGTAAGACAGCCTGTGACACAGGAGCGATGCTCCTGTAGCTGAGGCCACCAGCAGCTGGAAGACACAAGGAAGGGTCTAGAACCTTCCGGGGGAGCACGGCCCTGCTGATACCCTCAACTCAAGATGTCCCAGGCAGTGAGAAAAGATATCTCTGTGGCTTTAAGTGGCCCACATTTGTGGTGGTCCCAGCAGCTCACTCCTGCAGACACCCTAATCTGGGTGCGCTGTTCCCAAGATGGAACCGTGTCTGCTGCTGTCCACCATGAGGTGGGAAATCAGACCCAAGCAGGCTGCTCACGGTTGTCCCGGCACCAGGATGACTCAGACCGAGCCTGCACCGTCAGTGCCTATCCCAGGGGAACCACGTACTGCCGAGGGGGCTTCCTCTGGTGCCCATGGGATCTCGCCGGGCTTCCCCTCAGGGATGCTTGCTGGGCCTCGCAAGTCATGGGGCTTGGGGTCATTGCTGCAGACCTTTTTCTTCAAACTGCCGTCTGAAAACCATAGGGCAGGCGTTAGGATTCACAGGTACCCACGGGGGTCTGGAGCCCTCCCGTCAGGCTACTACCAGGCCCATGGTAACATGGGGAGGGGCACGTGTAGGCACAAAGATGTTGGGATGGGGCTTGAGAGGGTCTCAGAGACCAGCAGGGCAGCCACTGCCCTCAGAACAGAGATGACAAACCCCAGGCCACCAGGGCTTTTTGCCAGGGCCAGGGAAAGGAGCAAAGAGGGCTTTGCCAGGAAACTAGAGAAGGGAAAGGTCCTGGGGACCGCCACTGCCAATTCCCAGTGGTGGTGGTGCGCAGGGGAAGGGTGACCACTCACTCTTGCTGCTGGTGCTGTCGTAGCCCCCGAAGGTCTCTGCCCTGCGGGGTAGAGTGCTGATGCTGCTGTCCTCCGCCTGGCCATTGGCACTGCCCAGCTGTTTACAGAGCAGGCTCTGGATGTCCTCAACTGTGGGGAGACAGAGGGCTGGGAGCCGCCTGCAGAGCCCTGTGCTGTGCCCACGGTTGTGGTGCCACAGGGCAGACTGGCCTCTGCCGTGGGGTTTCAGACCCACTGAGGTTGTGAGCCCCTCACCCAGGTCTGCCACCAGGACCTGTCAATTCACGTATAGGTGAGGGCTCCTGGGGGCAGCAATGTCGGGGGACGGGGTACAGTGTTTTCCAGGGCTCCTGCCTGCTGGCTCTGGGTCCTGGGATGGGACGATGCTCTGGGGATAGCACAGACGGGGTCCCGCCCAGGTCCGGCGGGGACACAGGTGGGGATGATGTCGGGGCCATGGAGGGGAGTGGGATGAGGAAAGGGCATACTGCTTGGCAGTTGGGGGTTGCAAGGAAGGGCTGTTGCAACAAAGCCCCCCTCGTGAGTGGGCCAGATGGTGAGGCGGGAGAACTCGCCTGGCCAAGGCACAGGACACATGAGGGTCCTCAGGGGCCACAGGCAAAGGTCATTTGAGAAATGGAGTGAGGCCAGGGGTGGAGTGGGGCAGGACCGGGCAGAGCAGTTTTGGGTCTGCATAGTCTTGTCCTCTTTACCCTGCAGTGGGCATGGAGGGCAAGGCCCTTTGTCTGGAAGAGTGGTGCCAACGCTTGGGCAAAGATGACCAGTGGGTGCTAACAGCTGCCCTGGCACTCAGCACAGCCCAGGGCCGTGCGTGGCCCAGAGAAGGCAGGCCGTGTGTGCGCCAGCGTTCCCTGCCACGGTAGCCACAGTACTTGCACACAGCTGAGCTCAGAGCACCTTCCATAGACACCAACATTGTCCAGCAAACGTGAGGCTGCTGTTGGCTGCCCTTGAGCGGACTGACTCATGGCGGCCCCATGTGTACAGAGCTGAACTGTTCCATGGGGTCGACTGTAATCTCAATGGAAGCAGGTTGCCAGGCCTTTCTTCCGCAGTACCTCCGGGTGTGTTTGAACCACCATCCTTCAGGCTATCAGTCAAGCTTGAGCTATTTACGCCATCTCGGGCCCGAAAATGGGCCTGCTGCTGCTGTCGTCAGGTGCCGTCAGGCTGATTCTGACTCGTGATGACCCCACGTGGCACAGTAGGGGTTTCAGGGCTGTGGCTTTTCAGAAGCTGGTCACCAGGCCCTTCTTTCAGGGCATCTCTGGGTGGGCTTCAGCTGTTAACCCTTTAGCTAGGAGTTGAGTGCTTTACTGCACCCCCAGGGATCCATCATGCTGTGTGCGTTTTTCTGGGGATGTGACCAGTGACCCGCCTTTCACAAAGATCAGGGACCTCCAAAGGTGGGGACACTGTGTTGGTCAGCTCCAACTCTCCAGGGCCCGGCAGTAGGTACCTGGTGAGTGAGTGCTGGACGTGTGGGAGGTGCTTTAGCCCTGCAGGGAGGTTGGGCTGGGCCGTGTCCAGGAATCTTCTGGCTCTAACAGACAGTGGCAGGGTTGGCACTGCTCCTATACACGTCACTCAGCCAGACACCAGCACGTAGGGCTGGGGTGAGCCAACTCACTGTGTGCCTGGCCTGGGGTAAGTTACTGTGCCGTCCCCAAGGAGGCCCCCAGAAGAACCATAGCTGGGTGGGAGGGGGCGGCACCCAGGGCAGGCTCTGGACATAGCTACTTACTCTCCGTCATGGCGGACCTGAGAATCAGCTCCCCCTGCAGGTTCTCAGAAAGGTCTGCTCCCCGGAAAAGGAGCCGAGCCTGGGGGCCCTGGGTGCTGTCCTCGAGCCCACTCATCTCCCACATCTCCAGGAAGATCTGCTGCTTCTCGCTGAGGCTCTGAGTGATCAGCTGGTCCTTCACGCTCAGGCGCTCTGCAGGGAAGCGCAGGGCGGCCCTCAGCCTGCTGGGCCCTCCCACCTGCAGGGCCAGCCTCTAAACCCATGCTCCCAGACACTCAGCCCCAAGCATCACTGCTGCGGAGAGCAGCGGGCCTGTCCTGAGGGGCTGCTCCCATGCACACCTCTGCCCCCACAACCTTCCTGGGAGGTGGGAGTCAGGGACTAAGTGGTAGTCCCCCTAAAAGATACGGTGACATCCTAACCCCAGGACCTGTGATTGTGGCCTTGTTTGGAAATAAGGTCTTTGCAGATGTAGTTAGTTACCATGAGGTCATCCAGGAGTAGGGTGGGTTCTAATCTTCTAAGTGGTGTCCTCACAAAAGAGAAGAGACAGAGAGACAGACGCAGAGACAGAGAGACACAGACAGATAAAGAGACAGAGAGACACAGAGAGAGTTACAGAGACAGAGAAACGCAGAGACAGAGACATTGAGATTGATACAGAGAGAAACAGAGATGCAGAGACAGATAAAGATGCAGAGAGAGAGAGACGCAGCAGACTGAGGTGGAGACTGGAGTGAGGTGTGTACAAGTCAAAGAACGGCAAGGGTGGCCACTGTCTCCAGAAGTGAGGAGAGAGGCAGGGCACAGACTCTCCCTCAGCGCCTTGGAAGGAATCGATCTAGCTGGCACCTGGGGCTTCTGGCCTCCAGGACTGTGAGACTGTACATTTCTGTGGTCACAAGCCACCCCGTTTGTGGTACTTTGTTATAGCGGCGCTTGGAAACTAACACAGTGAGTGGGCTGGGGCATGGACCCTTGTATGAAGTCAGACAGTGGGCAAGGATAAGGCTGTAAGAGGCTGATTATCAGAGGAGTCCCTAGTGGGAAATGGTGAACATGCTCAGCCCCCGACCCAAAGGCTGGAGGTTCGAGTCTACCCCGAGGCCCCTTGGAGAAAGGCCAGGTGATCTACTTCCAGAAAATCAGCCCCTGAAAACCCTGGGAGCCGCTCCCTGTCTGGAGCAAAGACGAGTGAAGAAAATCAAAGATGCAAGGAAACAATCAGTCCAAAGGACTAAAGGACCATGTGAACCTCAGCCTCCATGACCCTGAGACCAGAAGAACTAGATGGTGCCCGGCCACCACTGCTGACAGCTGTGAGAAGGATCACAATAAAAGGCCCTAAAAAGAATGTGGGAAAATGTGGAACAAAACCCCAAATCGTAGAAAGACCAGGCTTACTGGCCTGATAGAGACTGGTAGAAGAGCAGATATATGGCCCTCGGACATCCTTCATGTCTGGAATTGAACTCACCTGTGGCTCAAGTTTCCGCCTAACGACAGGCCATAAGGTGAACAAACAGCCACACCAGGGAGGCACACACCCCTTAGAACAATCAAGGCTATAAGATCAAAAGGGCAGCATGTGCCCAGGGCTAGAGCTCAGAGCTCAGAAGGCAGGAAGGGACAGGAGAGAAGGACCAACAGAAACAGTAACCACAGGGAGGAAGTGGGAAGAGAGCTGCTACACTGTGGGGATTGCAATCAATGTCACAAAACAAAATGGGTAGGAATAGAAAACCAATTTGCTCTGTCAACTTTTACCCAAATCACAACAATAATAATAAAAAAAGCACCAAATAGTACAAAACTAAAAGTACAAAATACAAAGCACAAAACCCTGTGGAGCCACCCGCTCTGACACACACGGGGTGCCACGAGGCGCTGACTCACGGCGGCTGGGTCACGGCACTGGGTTTTCTCACCTCACGAGTCTTCTTAGGCCTCTCCCCTCCAGGTCTTCTCCCTTTCACTCCTTCCTACAGGTCTCAGGGTTTCACACTCTCCACTGTGGCTGGCGGGACTTGGTTATCATACCTGCTTACTGTGGGTGGCCACTGCCCATATACCGCGTTCAACAAAGGCAAGCTCTTCTACTTGTGCCAATAATTCTTCAGTGGATTCCACTGGGTTTTCTGGTAATTGATCTGGTAAATGATCAACTGCAACAAATCTCTGTGGTCTCCAATCCAGTTGTTGTTATTGTTAGGTGCTGCTGAGTCGGCTCCTACTCATAGTGACCCCGTGGACAACAGAACAAAACACCGCCCGGTCCTGCGCCAGCCTCACGATCCCTGCTAGACCTGAGCCCACTGTCGCAGCCAATGTGTCAGTCCATCTTGTTGAGGGGCTTCCGCCTTTTCGCTGACCCTTCACTTTACCAGTTCTGGTAATTATGTCTAATTTCTGTTTTGTCCCTTGCTACCCTGGCTGAACATTTCAGAATGAAAACAGTGATGAGTGTGGGCAGATCACTTGGCTCCTGATCTGGTGGGAGCGTCTCCAGTGTTTCCACTCTTCAGGATGATGTCAGCTTTTGATTCAAGGTGCTAAGTAGTTCATGACAGCTCGCAGGCTGAGCTGGGACAGCACGGAGAGCTCCTACCCTCTCAGGGGGTCGGAGCGAGGACAGGGTGGGGGCAGTGTCTGGCTGAACAATCAGATTCCCAAGGAGCCCAGGGGCCCTGAACCCCATGCTCCCCATTTCCAACAATCCCCAGGGAGGGCCCTGTAGCCTCTGGAAGGTGTCTGCCTCATGACACAGCCTTGTTCCAGACACTCGGCCAGACACGAGAACACAAGGCTGCCCTCAGCAAATGCCCTGTCATCTGGGCAGGGGTTTGTGCTGGGGTCCGTCTGGACTGGTCAGACTGTGCTGCTGGCCTAAATGATCAGGTCTGTCTAGGCAAAAGGGAATATACCCATGACCATACATAAGTTTGGCAGACGATATTTCTACATACATATTTGTAGGTGCTACAAGAATGTCCATATAAATAGCACTACCAGGGCCAAAGTTCTGATAACTTCTCATGCACAGCCAACCACACTGAGGGAGCAGGCTGCTGTGCCTGTGGGCTCGAGACCATGGTCACAGGAGGCATCAAGCACAACTGGCATAACATACTACACAAAATCTTTGGTTTACATCCTACTTTGGTGAGTAGCAACTGGGGTCTTAAAAGCTTGTAAGCAGCCATCTAAGATGCAACAACTGGTCTCTCCTCATCTGAAGCAAAGAATGAAGAAAACCAAAGATGCAATTGGTCCAAGGGACTAGCAGATCATGCCTCAGTCTATATGACCATGACACCAGAAGAACTAGATGGTGCCCAGCTACCAGTGTCGACCACTTGGAAAGGGCTCAGTGGAGATCCTGGATAGAGTGGAAGAAAAATGAGGAACAAAACTCAAAATCATTAAAAAGACCAGCCTTACTGGTCTGATAGGGACTGGAAAACCCCCAAGACTAGGGCCCCTAGTCACCCTTCAGGCCTGTCACTGAATTCATTCCCATGGCTTCCAGCCAGATGACAGACAGGTGTATAAGGTGAACATTTACTTCAGGTAGGTACACTCCTTAGAATAATCAACCGGAGACCAGAAAGGCAGTATTTGTACAGGGAGACAGCTCAGAAGGCAGAAATGCATAGGAAAGAAGGACAGAGGGAAGAGGTAACCACAGGGAGGAAGTGGGAAGACAACTGTTACACTGTGGGGAACTGCAGTCACTATCATGAAATAAAATGTGTATGAACTGCTTTATGGAAAAGGAATTTGCTCTGTAAACTTTCAGAAAAAAAAAAAAAAGTGCCACCGTCTGTGGTGCTGTCCAGCCCCAGGACAGACACATCCCCGTTGCTGGGCTCACTGCTGCCCCCCTCCCCCGTGGAGTTGGCCCAGAACTGGGCAGGTGGGCATGGAGGTTCCAGCTGACCCCCCTTACCTTGGAACTCCTTCAGTCTCATGGCCCGGGCCTCAATCATCTTCCTTTCCTCTTCAGCCTCACTGAAGGGCCCCTCCTCCTCGTCTGAACAGCTGTGAGGAGACAGGAAGTAATGGGGATGCCTCACAGGCCACCTGGCCTCTGAGAGTGGACCTTGAAGGTTTATCTGCACAACTAAGTACAAGTGCAAGTTGGTGAGTGAGGTGACTTGCTAACAGTGCAGAAGAAACGAGGACGGGAAGGGAGAGAAGCCCATGCGCTTCTGCCCAGCCCCCGTGCAGGCAGCAGTGGGCACTGACTAACACATGGAACCAGGCTATCGTAACACTCGGCTTCAACTTGGAGGAGGATGCTGACAAGCCATTAAACTAGCGGGCTGATGGACCAATAGACAACGGACTGTTGATGGACCAACAGGCCAATGGACTGATGAACCAACAGGCTGATGGACTGACAGACCAATGACCAATGGACCCATGAGCCAATGGGCTGATGGACCAATGGACAGACCAAAAGGACGGAAAGATCAATAGACTAGTTGACTGATGGACCCCTCATTCACTGGGGATCTGCTGGGCAACTCCAGCTGAGCTGAGGCTGGGAATGGTATTGAGGGAGCTGCAAGCAGGCTCCGGTTTCAGGAGGCCTCTGGTGTAAGGAGAGGGAGTGGGAGGCTAGTTGAACACAGGGGCTGGGTCACCTGTCCTGCCTGTTGGTCAGATGGACCAGAAGCCAGGAAGGGGACAGTGGGGCCAGGCAGCTGGCATCCTGAGGGAGGCTCAGGCCAAGGAGAGAGGGCAGGCTGCACCACCCGCTCCAGCAGGCCAGCCTCCAGGCTGGGGGGAGGGGATAGCCCTCCGAGTCGGGCAGACAATCCACGGATACAGAAAGGCCCAGGTTGGAACCGTTGTTGGAAGGAGCTGGCAATGGTGCTGCCTGGTCCTGTGAGGTTGGGAGGCACCGAGCACAGGGGTGGGGTGAAGGAGAGAAGCACTGCACCGGGCAGGTCAGGGTCAAGGACAAGGTCAGAGCAGGAGGAGGCCCACCTCTCCACAGCTCTGCGGATATGGGCCATCCAGGTGTTGCGCTCCTCCTTGGAGCCTGTGTAGATCTCATACATCTCCGGCCCCTTCAGGGAGGCGCTGATGAGGAACATGGCTTTCTCCTCGTTGGCCACTTCCCGCACGATGAGCTTTTGCAGAGACACGACAGGAGGCTTTGAGTCCTGCAGGGCAAACGGTAGCATAGCGCCTAAGGCACTTGACTGCTAACCAGAAGGCTGGCCGTTCAAACCCACCAGCCACTCCTCAGAAGGAAGGCTGGGCAATCTACTTCCATAGTGATACCGCCTCAGCAGCCCAAGGAGGGGTCGCTATGAGTCGGAGCTGACTTGACGGCTCATAACAACAACAATAACAGGGCAAACGGGGTGCAGAGGGTCACTCTCATCCAACCACAGCTGCATGCTGGCAAGAAATGAGTGGGGGCAAGGGTTGAGAGGGGCAGTCACATGTCTACTTATGTTCACTCCAAGCAGAAACGTCCTGCGGTCATAACAACAGAGTCGCTGGGGGCTCAGGGGTGGAATTCTCGCCTTCCGTGTGGTTCGGCTCTGGCCAGTGCTCCTCACGTGCAGCTCCCACCCGTGTGTTTGTGGAGGCTGCGTGTTGTTAGGATGTGGAACAAGTTTCAGTGCAGCTTCCAGACTGACTCCACACAGCTAACAGCTACAACCACGACAGCAGGAGCAGCAGCTGCCAACCTTAACTGGTCTGAGTTGGGATTTAACAACTGTGTGAGACAAACGATCAGCCAGACAGCCTGGCCCAGTTTATGAGGCTGGAAGGAACAGGGGAGGGTTGGGAACTTCTAGAGAAGCGATTTTATACATTTGAGAAAGGTATATACTGTTGTTGGCTGCTGTTGAGTGGGCCCCAACTCATGGCGACCCCACGCACCAGAGAATGGAATGCTGCCCAGTTCTGTGCTCCACGTGGTCGGCTGCAGATCAGACTGCAGGGATCCACGGGGGTTTCATGGCCTGATTTTTGGGAGCAGACAGCCAGGCCTTTCTTCCTAGTCTATCTTAATCTGGAAGCTCTGCTGAAGCCTGTTCAGTGACTTAGCAACACACACGCCTCCCCTGACGGTCGGTTGGTAGCTGTGCATGAGATGTACCGGCTGCGAATCGAACTCGGCTCTCCACATGGGGGAGAATTCGACCAATGGGCCACCACGGCTGCAGTTAGTCATAAAAGTGGCTGTTCTGTCAAGGTGGACCCCGAAAGCAAACAGGTTACTGGAGGCCCCAGTAGCTGGTATTCACTGGGAAGGGGCCTTATGCCCTCCCCTGCACTGCTGGATGTTGGAAGGCCCTGAAGTCATGCTAGGTGCCTGGGGGAGGACGCCAAGCCCAGGTAGACACAAGGCTGAGAGAGGGGGTGGATGGAACCCCAACCTGTCTCTGAGTCTGCCGTGCAGAGTGGGGTGTGGTTGCTAAAGCTCCCACAGCCAGGTGGGGTTCTGAGGTCCCAGGACACAGCTCATGGGGCAGCACTTCCTTGACCTTGGGGCCTCAGCAATAGAGCCAGCAGCTCCCTGGGCAGAAGGAGTGGCTTTCTGTAAGGACTCTGGGGCCTGTGGGCACGGTGTGGTGCTTGGGAGAGGAAGAGCCAGGGAGACACCCAGCACCCACTGCCACTGAGTCGATTTCGACTCACAGCAGCCCTAGAGGACACAGCAGAACTGCCCCGTAGGGATTCCAAGGCTGTCAGCCTTCACGGAAGCAGACTGCCTCATCTTTGTCCCTCGGTACCGCTGGTGGGTCTGAATCTTTTCATTAGCAGCTGAATGCTTTAACCACTGCACCACCAGAGCTCCTTCAGTAAGACACAGAGATTGAAATGGAAAAGGATGCTTGGGTAAGAACCAGAAGCTGCCTATCAGCCTCACTGTTTATCAGTCAAGGAGGCAGGCAGGACCCCATCTGATTGGCTCCTCAGACCGCAATGGGCCTGGGACACACGGACACACGGGGTTGCTCATGGATACACACGTGCAGCCACTCTCACCTCTGGCTGCTCCCTCAGCCATTTCTGCCCAGGATGGCCATGAAGCAAATGCCCCGCCAGCAGGACGGAAAGGGACAAGGACTTACCACAGAAGCAAAGACGTATTTCTGGTCCTTTTCTTGTAGCAGGAGGAGGACATCCGTCAGTAGGACAGCAAGAACATCTAAGGAGAAAGCAGGCCAACTGAAGACAGGCTTAAGGGCTACCACCGGGGACTGTCCCCAGGCAGGGAAGCCCTGTGGAAGGGAGATTGCAGACGCTGCGACATCACGAGGGCTCCTCCCTACCTCAGCCCTGCCCATCATCTGCTCGGCTTTCAGCAGCCAGCCCCAGTTACGGGCAGAAGTAAGCTCTGCCGGGCCCCTCGGAGCCTCAAGTTCAGGACCTGTGGAGCCACCCGTCCCTTTGGACTGCCCTCTTGGTGCCTGCTGAGTCTTGATCAGATTTCTCAAGTGGGAACTGACCCCGCTGTGTTCCCCACTTCCAGGGCTTGAGCCACTCGACTGCCTCCCGCCTCCTCCCACAGTGACGTGTGCCTGTGGCAGGCACTTGGGGCCTGCTCCTGCAGGAACATCTGGTGCCCTGCAGTCTTTGCACTCAGTAAGCAGCTCTGTTGGATTTCCTATTAGAACACTCGTGTGGCAGGATGGTTCATGTTATTTTCCCAGGGGAGCCTCTTCCAACACGTGCATCCAGATTAGATACTCTTGCATGGCTTCTTTAAAGAATTTCCCATACTTTTAACTATTTATTTTTTGTTTACTTATTTCTCTCTTTGTCCCATGATGACTGAGCCCAGCCACGCCCACCGTCACAGAGTTGATTCTAACTCACAGCCACTCTAGAGGACAGAGTAGAACTGCCCACAGGATTTCCAAAGGCTGTAATCTATATGGGAGCAAAGCCCAAACCAAACCTACGGCTGTCCAGTTAATTCCAACTCACAGTGCCCCTATAGGACAGAGTGGAACTGTCCCACAGGGTTCCCAAGGCTGAAAAGCTTTATGGAAGTAGATTGCTTCATCTTTCTCCAGTGGAGCAGCTGGTGGGTTTGAACTGCTGACCATTTGGTTACCAGCCAAATGCTTTGACCACTGTACCATCAGAGCTCCTTCTGATGACTGAAGCAGGGACCCATCTAAAATGATGTCCACTCCCGTCTTCGTGCCTGGCACACAGAAGGTTATTAATTATGTTTGCTGGGAGCCCTGGTGGCATAGTGCCTAAGGCATTTGACTGCTAACCAGAAGGCTAGCGGTTCAAACCCACTAGCCACTCCTCAGAAGGAAGGTTGGGCAATCGACTTCCATAGTGATACCATCTTGGAAATCCAAGGAGGGGTCGCTATGAATTGGATCAACTTGACGGCAGTGAGTTTTTTTGTTTTGTTTTTGGATACATGTCTGCTTGAGTTAAGAAGACACCTGTTCTGTAACTTAGCCACCTGAAATACTCCCCCAAAGATCTTCCTTAAAGATGCTGATGGCAATGAACACGTTGCTATGGACTGAACTGTGTCTGTTCACAGTACGTGGCAGCCTCCTGACCCCTCCCCGGTGGCTGTGATCCCATCTGGGAATAGGGTCTTTACTATGGTCATGAGGCCGCATCAGTGCAGGTGGTGCCTTAAACTACTCGAGAGATCAAAGAGAACATCAGGCACTGGGACGAGTGTGGGAGAGACAGATGCCGTGCAGAGACTGCCAAGGAACGCCGGGGCTGGAGAGGCGGAGGCAAGGCCCTCCCCTAGAGGCGACCAAGAGCCTTCTGCTACAGCCGGTGGCCTGCGTTCAGACCGCTGGCCTCCTGAACTGGAAGAAAACACATTTCTGTTCACTAAGGCCACCCCTTGTGGTGCTTCTGCTACAGGAGCACTAGGAGGCTAAGATACACACATTAAGCTGTTTCTGGAGGCTTAGAGCGGACTTAGGGGTGAGTCCTGAGCGCTCCCTGGCCTGGAACTGTAATGTGAGCTTGTCAGTGAGGTTTAGGGCACACGCTGAGCAGTGGGTGGGATGCTTGGGATGCTGAGGTCAGCAGCCTTGGTGGTGTTTTCTACCCCCATGGGGGGCCTTCTGTGGAATGGGCTTCTGTTGGCCCGAGGAAAGGGGCCCACGACTATGTGCAGACTGCAGCTAAGCCTGGTTGGGACCTCGGGGCTTCTGGCAAACCTGGGGTGTCACGATGCTAAGGCTTGGGTTTCTATTTGGAAGCCAACGTCTCATTGTGCCCTCTGCACCCAAAGGTGCTCCTGGCTCGTACCACATGGTTCTGAAGACCAGAGAATGTGCGTGCTGACACCACTGCCTTGTTCCCGCCATGGCCCAGGCTTCCTGTGCTGATTCGGACTCAGCACATAACCTCCCTTTGGCCGTGAAGTAGCCAGAATGTAGGGGCTCTGTGTTAGCAAGTGCCATTCTACCGATTCAAGATGTCACCCACCAATCCAAGATGGGGCCTGATGACCCAGGACAAGTGTTCACAAATCCAAGAGGACACCCACTGATGCAAGATGGTGTCTAGTGATTCAAGATGCCACTCACCAATCCAAGATGGTGCCCACCGATCCAAGAAGAAACCCACTGATCCAAGATGGTGCCCACCGATCCAAGAAGAAACCCACTGATCCAAGATGGGGCCTGATGATTCAGACAGTGGCCACAAATCCAAGAGAATACCCACTGATGCAAGATGGCACCTACTCAATTCCTTAAAAAGTTCGAATTAGAAATACTGCTTGATCCAGCAATCCCATTACTAGGTATATATTCTAAGAAGTGAGAGCCAGGACAAGAACAGACACATGCACACCCATGTTCAGTGCAGCACTATTTACAATAGCAAAGAGATGAAAACAACCTAGCTGCCCATCAACACAAGAATGGATAACCAAATTATGGCACATACACACAATGGAATACTATGTAACAGTAAAGAATAATGTAGACTCTGCAAAACACCGCGTAATGTGGATGAACTTGGAGGACATTATGCTGAGTGAAATAAGTCAATCACAGAAGGACAAATACAATATTAGCTCATTACTGTAAGAGTAAAGGAAAGATTTATATATGGAAGGAAACTTTCTTTGTTGGTTACCAGGGGTGAGAGGGAAGGGAACACTGCAAAAATTAAAAAAGTGCCACCTGATTCAAGATGCTGTTCACCAATCCAAAATGACACCCACCAATCCAAGATGGCACCTACCAATCCAAGATGGTGCCCACTGACCCAAGATGGTGCCTACTGATTCCAGATGCTGCTCACCAATCCAAAATGACACGCTTCAATCCAAGACGGCACCCGCTGGTGCGAGCTGGTGCCCGCTGGGGGTGGCCAGGGGTGGGGCTTTACCTTTCAGGCGCCCTGACATGGTCTTCCAGCACAGCGTGCCCTCCAGGTAGAGCTGCCGCTGCAGCATGTCCTCCTTGCGGAAGGTCAGCCCGTTCTTGAGTTTGCTGGAGGACTTCAGGTCCATCTTCCCTGCGATCTCCCGGAGGCGCTGGCCTTTCTCGTACTCACTGACCTTGGCATCCACTTGTGAGATGATGTCTTTGATGAGGTTCAGGGCCTGGGTCAGGTCATCATAGTCCTCGGTGCCAGCTGCCACACATAGCAGAGTTAGAATTAGTGCCCTTCTTTGTCTGAGTCAACAGACATTTAGGTTTTGCCAGGACAGAGAGTCTGTGTAACGCACAGATGAGACACAAGCCAAGCGACAAAAGCTGCCCTGCATGGCCTGGACAGGGCTGCATAGCAAACATAACTCCCCCCGCCCACTAGCACTTCACAAAAGCCTCCCCCCACCTTCTGCCGTGGCCAGGAGCTGGCTCCTCCCTGTCCAGGGGCAGGGTGGCTATGTCTGGGGAACATGCTCATCTCACAGTGCCCTGGGGCCAGCATTCCCCTGGCCTCTCGGCTGGACTGCGTGCCCTTTCTTGACTCCAGGCACAGCCCTCCTATGTGACACTGAGGTCCCCTCTGTGCCTATCTGCGTCACCCAGGAGTGGCTTTCAAAAGGGCTCTGTCTCCATCCATTCATCCATTCCGTGGATAGTGACCAAATGCCTGCTCTGGCCCAGCTGGCTAGAGGCTAGGGGATGCTGTTGTTGGGTGCCGTCAATTAGAACTCATTGTGACCCTCTGTGACAGAGGAGAACTGCCCCATAGGGAGTCATTTGTATAGAAGCAGACCTCCAGGACTTTCTCCTGTGGAAGTGGTGGGTGGGTCTGAACCGCCAACCATCCAGTTGGCAGCCAAGAGCTTAACCATTGTGCTACCAGAGCTCCTTAGGGCTGGGAGATGGTGGGCAAACCAGACCCGGCCCTGCCCTTGTGGCTCTGCCCACCAGACCCATGCCCTGGGGAGCACAGTGGGCTCTGGGTAGCAGGGCCTCAACCGAGAAGCACTGGATGAAGCTGCACGGGGAGAAACTTGGGGGCTACCCCATCCACTGCTAACACGAGGCACAGCACGGACTGCCTGGCAGTGCTGGGGGCTGGCGCCATACCTGCCGTGTTCTGAATAACCCGCTCCACCAGCACCGGGTACTTGGTGATGCGCTGAGTGACCAGCAGGATGCACTCCTGAACGCCCAGCCGTCGCACAACGGCGAAGTTCCCAATTTTCTATGAAACGAAAAACAGCACAGCACGCTGCCATCTCATCACTTGCCCGAACAGTTCATGATGGGCGACCAAGGCCGGGGCGCCTTCCTTTCCCTGCTCCAGGGACGAGGACAGGAGCAGGACTACATAGGGACACACACACCAAATACCTGAGAGCAGGGATCACCTGGTGTATACAAGGTCAGCAAAGCAAAGTGGAGTAGGTGCTGTGTGAACAAGGGCCCTCAGAACCCAGGAGGAAACAGAAGCAGAGTCGCGATTCTAAGTCGGGGCAGGTACTGGAGCTACCTGTGGAGCTGTCCAGCACACACACACACACACACACCCCCAAACACACAGTCAGAAAATCCCAAACCTGGCTGACATCTGTACACACACACACACACACACACACGGAAAAGCCCAACTCTGGCTGATACCTGCCCAACACACTCTCACCCCCACCCCAACCCCCACCAAGAATCCCAACCCTGGCTGATACACGCACACACACACACCAAGGGAAAAGCCCAACCCTGGCTAACACCTGTACACACACACATAAACACACACAGAGCTAAAGGGACAGGGAGGCCACATGTTCTGACCTCCTCTAACCCCACAAGAGGAGGGCAGAATCACTATCAGCAGCCCAAGGCCTATTCCTGTGAGGCCAGACATGCTGCCTCCCTCCAGCCCTTTCACCAACCCTGACACCAACCGTTGCTCCTGCAGCACCCACCACCTCTCTGCTGGCCTCAACAATTCATTGCAATGGCCACACAGAACTCACAGACACCACTCACAGATTGTGGGGTTTGCTAAGGAAGCAACAGACTACAACTCAAATTTAGGAACATGCTCAGGGTTCAGTTCCTTGGCCAGGACAGTTTCCCCTCTGCCATGCCCTCAGACCTGCCTCTGTGGCCCTTGGCCATCCGGTCTGGCCTCTGCCTTGGTGGGTCGGCTAAGCCTGTCGCTCTGTCTCATGCCTCTTGGTTCTGCTGCTGCCGTCTCTCAGCTGGGTGTCTCTCTCAGTAATGGGTCTGTCTCTCAGCCATGGGTTGGACTCCCAGCCACACATCTCTCTTAGCCAGCAGTGACAGAAATGACCCCTCTCTGCCTCTAGGAAGACTCACTTTAAGTCTGCCAGAGTGGCAAAACCAAGCAATCCCAACACCAGAATTCCACCCATGGATCCATGGATAGTGACAAATGCCTGCTCCGGTCCAGCTGGCTAGAGGATAGGGGATATTGCTGAGAAAGAGCTAACTTCCTAGAAAATTGCTTTGTGCTGCTCGCAACAGAAATACCCCACGTGGATAACTGTAACAATCAGGAGCTACTTAGGTGCTAATGGCAAATTCAACCACCAAGTTTGCAAAGACTATGGCTAGAAAGGCCATACTATGTAATCTACTACACTGCACACACACACACACACACGGAAAATCCCAACTCTAGCTGACACCTGCACAAATACACACACACACACACTCTCTCACATGGAAAATTCCAACTGTGGCTGATACCTGCCCAACACATACTCTCACACCCCTACACACATTCACACATGGAAAATCCCAACCCTGGCTGGCACCTGTACACAGATACATACACACTCTCACACCCATACACACATGGAAAATCCCAACCCAGGCTCTCTCTCTCTCTCACACACACACACACACACACACAGAGGGGAAGACCCTAATCCTGACTGGTGCTGGTCAGAACCTTCTAGAACTAGATGGAGTATGTGCCTTCTGAACTGGTTCCCTGCTGGCTTCCAACATGCACCTCTGTACCTCTGGCTGAGAAGCAAAGAGGCCATCATCTGAAGTCACCTCTCAGTGGGACAGGAGAGCAGGAGGGCGCCTTCTAGAACACAGCACACATTATGCTCTTCTCTGCCCCTGCTCTCGTGTGTGTTTGGGGAAGGCCAACCGTCGCCCGCAGCCAGTCCTGCAGAGGGCTTGGGGGCAGCCGTGGACGAGGGCCTCCCGCACGGAGGCCCGTATGTGTCTTTCTGCTACATCAGAACTCTCCCACCCTCCTGGCTTTCCTGCTCAGGCCAGTGCATCGCCGGTGAGCGCAGGCCACACAGTGACCCTTGCTTTCACTTCCAACCACTGCAACTGTAACAGAACAGAGTCGAAAGAACACAGAAACTCTTAACTTCCAACCCGTAGCTGCTGAATAGCAGCACAGAATAGAGAGGCCTCTGGCTCAGACAACAGGTGACAGCTGTTGGTCTGGATTCACGTGCCCTCTGTTGCTAGGTGCCGTTGAGTCAGCCCGACTCATAGTGACCCCACACACAACGGAACCAAACACTGCCCAGTCCTGAGCAGTCCCTGTGATGGGTTGTAGATCAGACCGTTGGGATCCAGTTTCACCGCCTGATTTTGGAAGGAGATTGCCAGGCCTTTCTTCCTAGTCTGTCTTAGTCTGGAAGCCCCACTGAAACTTGTTCAGCAACCCAGCCAGGCACAAGCCTCCATGAATAGATGGTTAGTGGCTGTGCATGGAATGCAGGGGCTGGGTGTGGAACTGAGTGGCCCGCACAGAAGGTGCTCGTTCCACCACGAGGGCTGCCGAAACGGTGGGTACTGCTTCAGTTAAGTGGGTGTCACCCTAAGGGAACTCTGTAGGCCAGGGGAGGTGGGGTGGGGGACTCAGGCTGTGTGAGGTGCTTCTGGCTCCAAGCTTTGAGCACCTGCATGGGTTGGGGAGAGGTGTGAGCACCTGCGTGGGTTGGGGAGAGGTGTGGCACGTGTCCCATAGGCTTGCTGGAGCAAACCTGAGCCCATGAGGGAGGAGACAAAGATTTACAATGGCAGAGGAGTTCCCGGGCAGCACAGTCAGGCACTCAGCTACACATACACACACATACACATGACAAAGCTAACAATGTGAACCCACCCACGGGTGCCTCAGAAGAAAGGCCTGGTGACCCACTTCTGAAAAATCATCCTCTGAAAACCCCCTGGAGCCCAGTTGTGCTCTGACACATGGGGTGCCGGGAGTCAGTCAGCCCGACAGCAGCTAGTTCACTACAGCAAGTACTCAGTGGAGAGAGGCGGTGATGAGGTGGCACAGGGCGGCCCCTTGAAATGACCCTGGCTTGTCATCCAAATAGTCCGAGAGGTGCTGGCAAGCAGGCTCCACACCAGGGCCTGCACGGGCCACGTGGGTGCCAGGGGTGAAGGAAGAAACCACTAGATACTTGTTGCCCCGATTTGCTTTACATCCTAGGATTCTACATAAGATTTCATGGACCAAGGGCCTTGGGGTCGAAAACAAAACAAAAACTTGAACATCACTATATCCTACAGTCCCAAGGTCCCAAGAGTGTACAGTTCTGCAGCAAAATCCTACAGCAAAGAGAATAAGCTTTTATTTATTTATGTTTTTACCTTGATCAAGTTCTGAAATTTCTTGTTTTGCTGCATCAGCAACTTGTAATGACTGACGGCTTCGTTGTGGCCGCTACAAAAGATGCCGTATTTTTCTTTCATTCTTTCTCCATTTTCCCCGGAAAACTAGTACGAGAAAGAACGAGACATTACCATACTGATGAGGAAGGCCAGCTGTTTACAAGTGTGGGGGCCTCTTTGAATTGGGCTCCTCTGATGCTGCTGATGTAACCCCTGCACTGACCCGTAAATTCACTTCCCTCCCCAGCACGTACCCTAACAGGGAGGGCTCAGAACAGGGAGGCTAATTCCAGGGTCTACCAGAAGGATTAGAGGGTGCCCGGCCACTACTGCTAACCGCTCTGAAAGGGATCACAATAGGAGGTCCTGGATAGAGTGGGAGAACAATGTGGAACAAAACTCAAAATCAAAAACAGACCAGGCTTACTGGTCTGGTAGAGCCTGGTGAAACTCCCGAGACTATGGCCTCAGACACCCTTCAAGCCTGTAACTGAACCCACCCCCGTGGCTCAACTTTCAGTCAAACTACAGGCCTGTAAGGTGAACAGTCACAGCAGGGAGGTACACACCCCTTAGAACAGTCAGCCATATGAGAGCAGAAGGGCAGCATCTGCCCAGGGATAAGGCTCAGAAGGCAGGAAGGGACAAGAGAGAAGGATGAAGGGCAGCTGGGAACATGGGGTGGGGGTAGGGGGTGGGACGAGTGCTGTCACTCTCCAGGGACTGCAAGTCAATGTCACAAAACAAAATGCACGTGAATCACTGAATGGAAAACCAATTTGCTCTGGAAACTGTCACCCAAATCACAATTTAAAAAACAACAATAAGAAAGGTGAAGAGAGAGCTTTCGGCTTAAGGGTTTCGCTGTGTCTCAGATGCTGAAAACGTCCTAAAACCTTTCAACAGAAAATGTAAGCTGATGAGTGTCTGCAAAATTAAAGACCAAAGTGGTTCATCACGCTGAGTGAAGTAAGCCAATCACACATACACAAAAACCAATCTCACTGCCATCCAGTTGATTCGACTTGTAGTGACCCCTCCTTAGGTTTCTGAGGTGGTATCACTACGGAAGTAGATTGCTCAATCTTCCTTTTGAGCAGTGGCGGTGGGTTTGAACTGCCAGTCTTCTGGTCAGCAGTCAAATGCCTTAGGCACTACACTACCAGAGCTCCACAGAAGGACAAATATTCTATGAGTCCACTATTGTAAAAAGTCAAGGAAAGGTTTATATATAGAAGAGAACTTTCTTTGTTGGTTACCAGGGATAGGAGGGGAGGGGAGGGAAAATTCCTAGACAGGTTCAGGAAAAAAGATTATTGGTGGTTACCAGGGATGGGAGGGAGGAGCAAAGGGGAAGGTTTTGTTTGCTGGGCACTGAGTTTGTGCTCATGGTGGTGGAATATTTTGGAAAAGGATAGCAATAATGGTGGCACAACATGAAAAATGTCATCAATGTCTCTGAGCTGTAAATGGGGAACTTTTTACGCTGGTGAATGTCTTCTTGTGTATGTTTTCACCAAAATAAAAGTTGAAAAAAAAAAAAAAGAGCCAAGAGGTGAGGGTGTTCTACACAGTCCTGACGAGCTAGGCCGGCGCTCTACACCACAGGGTGGTGCTACTCCTTGCCGCAGCCGCCCAGATCCCACGGCATCCACACCCTGCTGCGGAGCGCTTGTTCACAGGCTGCACGACTCATGGTCGCAAACACAGGTGGCAAGACCAAACATGAAAAGTGAGCAACCAGACAAAATCACAGACGCACACGGCACTGATTGGCGTGGGCGGGTCCGCGTGCTCGTCAGGCCTCTGTGTTCAGCGCCTTAGCTAAGCTCACGGCCGTGAGGGCCAGCACGCCTCCTTCCTGTGGGCAGCGGGCACTCAGGACATGGTGGGGGGTGGGGGAGACACAACGGGACAGGGACGTGCCGTGCGCACCCGGCACCTGCATGCACTTTGACGGCCCCACCTGCTGCACCAGGAGGTCCCCGATTCTCTGGATGATGTAATTGCGGTCACTGCCCTCCTCCAGAGACTCCTGGCGGCGCTCCTTCAGCCGGGCAAGGAAGTGGCTGTGCAGGCCCAGCAGGTCGTCTGCGCAGGGGAAGAGGCGGCTGACGGCCTGGCTGCTGAACTGCAGCTCCTCACGCAGGGCCCGGGAGTACACCCTCAGCATGATCTTGAGCGTGCGCACGTGGTGCACCTCCGTCTGCATCAGCTCTGTGGGGACGCGAGGGAGAACTCACACGGAGGTGGATACCTGGCACTCGGCCCACGCACACAAGGCGCCACCTAGGAGCACCCTCCCTCGGGGTGCCAGGGCCTTCCATCCTCCTAGATCCTAGCCTAAGGGGCAGGAGGGGGAGTGACAGAGGGAAGAAGAGGACCAAGGAAGTGCACTGGGGCCTCTAAAACCTAGTTATGTGAAGCAGTCTGGCTGCTTTTAAGCAGAAGGTGTTTGGGGAACTGTTCTCTGCCTGCCAGACTCCCCCATTAACGTGCTCATGTCACACACAGCCTAGACCAGATACAGGGAAGAGCAGAGATCAAGGCAGGGTTATAACTCACTGTCGGAGATAGAAAGGCTGTATTTTGTGCTTGAGTTTGTCTGTCGTCAAGGTCAGGGTTAAGGACTGCAGCAGAGGGGGCCAGCACCACAGAAAGCGCCCGTGTGTGCCTGTGTGACAGTGTGGGGAGCAGCTCGCCAGGTCTTGTCTCCTATGAAGCCACTGGGTGGGTTTGAATTGCCAACCTTTTGGTTAGCAACCAAGCACTGAAGCATTGTACTGCAAGGGCTCCGTGCTGATAAAACTAGCTACACACAAAACCCCACCATAAGCAATGTTGAATATCAAAAGACAAACTGCAAAAAATACTTGTAATTTATATCGCAGACAAAAGGCTGACTGCTCCAATTCATGAAGAAGCCTCAAATATGATTAAGAACAAAATTACTTCACCAAGGAGGATATTCAAGCGGCCAACAAACACATGAAGAAATGCTCACGATCATTAGCTATTAGAGAGATGCAAATCAAAACAACAATGAGATACCATCTTGCTCCAGCACTAGTAGCAAAGTTC
>NW_006921992.1:269921-270900 GCF_000298275.1 Orycteropus afer afer | reverse complement strand
AATGACATGAGACAAAGTATATGTGAACTGCTGTATGAAAAGTGAATTTACTCTGTAAATCTTCACCCAAATCCTAAAAAAAAAAAGAACAAAATTAATCAGGAGGAAGTGGGAGGGGAGCTGTTGCATTATGGTAAATTGTGGTCAATGTCATGAGACAAAAGTGTATATGAACTGCTGTATGGAAAGTGAATTTGCTCTGTAAATTTTCACCCAAATCACAATGAATAAATAAATAAAATAAAAACACATATGTTAAAAAAAAGAACAAAATTAATAAGCAAATAGAAAAAATAGGCAAAGAATTTGTACAGAAAAGGGAATATAAATAACTCCCAAGTATAGTAAGATGTGTTCAACCCAGCTCATAAGAGACATGCATAATAAAACGACACTAAGATATCCCTTTGCCTGCTGGACTGGTGAAAACACACCCCGTGGTCCCATGATGGAGGCCTGGACAGTCTCGCCCAGTGCTGGTGGAACTTGGGTCACATGGCCCCTCTGGAGGTCAAACTGTCAGTATCTATCAAAATTACAAACCCATATACTTTCTGACTTGGCAATCCGTTTCTGGGAATTTCTCCTACAGATACGCTTGTACACAGCCAAAATCAAGCACCTCCAAAGTGATTTGCGGCAGCTTTGTTTCCCATACCACAAAGGAGGCAATGAAGGAAGGATACATGTACAATGGGAGACCAGACAACCAGTGACCAGAGCGCCCTCACGTGGAAAACCTCCAAGACTGGAACAGGAAGAAGTGAGGAGGGGGGCAGAACAGGGAGCAACTGCTTAACTTGTCGGGGATTTCCTTTTGGGGTGATGGGAATGTTCTAGAATTAGAGAGTAGTGATGGCTGCACAACACTGTGACCGTACTAAATGCCACTGAATTGTACACTTTACAGTGGTAAATTTTATGTGATGTACGTTTTACCGTAATTTCAAAAAAAGAAGAGAGAAAGGGGCAGAGCGCT
>NW_006921992.1:266252-268761 GCF_000298275.1 Orycteropus afer afer | reverse complement strand
AAAAAAGGAGAGGTATTTACTGCAAGGCCCACTTTAGTAATGGCCTAAGTGTTTCTGCCAGGCCAGAGGAGTTCTGGTGGCATAGAGAACAAGGGAGAATGAAGATAGAATGATTCCCTTCCATAAAGAGTCTTGGAAACCCAAAGAGGTCGCTGTGAGTTGGAATCAACTCAGCAACGAGTTGGTCTGGTTTTTTAGGTTAAGTGTTCCCAACCCACTGCCTTTAAGTCAACTCTGCTGCACGGAGGCCACATGTGCACACAGTAGAGCTGGTCCATAGGATTTTCAAGGCTGTGACCTTTGGAAGCAGATCTGTTTTCTGAGGAGCATCTGGGTGGGTTTGAACCGTCAAACTTTTGTTCAGTAGTCGAGTGCTCAACCGTGTATGCCACTGAAGGACTCCGCTAAAACACTCAGCACATCGTTTACACCACTATTTATAAAACCGTAAAACACAACACGGGGGAAAAGCCCATTCACACTCTATCGCCACCAAGCAGAAGGAGGAAGGACTAACAGTAGAGATTTGGAAAGAGTTCTGTGATGTAAAAAAGGCATAAAATGTTGAGTGTGATCCCAGTGTTGGTATTTTAATTCCTTGAATTCTAGGGCAGCCATTTCAAATCATAATTTCAAAGATTATGTAAGAATGTGGCTTTAGGATTGGAGGAAGACTCATTAACAACCCGTGATATACAGATGACACAACTTTGCTTGCTGAGAGCAAGACCTGAAGCACTTACTAATGAAGACCAAAGTCTACAGCTTTCCGTATGGATCGCACCCCAACATAAAGAAAATGAAAATCCTCACAACTGGATCACATCATGATAATGAACCACATCATGATAATGAAGTTGTCAAGGATTTAATTGTACCTGGATTCACAATCAGTGACCGTGGAAGCAGCAATGTGTTGTAGTGGGCAAATCTGCTGCAAAGACCTCTTGAAAGTGTTAAAAAGCAAAGATGTCACTCTGAGGTCTAAGGTGCCCCTGACCCAAGTTACGGTCTTTTCAATCACCTCATATGCCTGTAAGGAGCTCTGGTAGCTCAGTGCCTAAGGCATTTGACTGCTAACCAGAAGGTTGGTGTTTCAAACCCACCAGCTGCTCTGCGGAAGGAAGACTGGGCAATCTACTTCCGTAAAGATTTACTGCCTTGGAAACCCAATGGGAGTTGCTATGAATCGGAATTGACTCAATGGTGTTGAGTTCGGTTTTGTTTTGAGTTTCATATGCATGTGAGAGCGGGACAATGGATAAGGAAGACAGGAAAACTCATACACTTGAATTGTGGTGTTGGTGAAGAATGCTGACTGTACCATGGACTGCCAGAAGAATGAACAAATCTGTCTTACAAGAAGCAATGATGGCCAGACTTCACCTCAGGTACTTTGGACATACTATCAGGAGGGACCAGTCCCCGGAGAAGGACGTCATGTCTGGTAAAGTAGAGAGTCAGCAAAAAGCTGCAGGAACACGCTCAAGTATAGAAACGGCAGTGCAGGACTGGGCAGTGTTTCGTTCTGCTGTACGTGGGGGCACCAGGAGTTGGATCTGCCTCAATGGCATCTAACAACAACATGTGAGATATAAAAGCTTCACAAGAACAGCATGTTTGCTGCATAGATATTTACGCACGCCGCCCAAGACGAGAGAAAGGTACAAACGAGACCAGTGGTGTTCCTGTGGGGAGATGTGGAGACACTTCTCACCTCTGTGATGCCCTTGGAGCTGCCCTAAGCTAAGTGGGCCGTGTGGTCTTCCTGGTGCCCTCTCTGCCCCTCTGCATTAGGTGATCAATAAACTGATGTGTGCCATCTCTGGGCCATTCCACCGGCAGAAGTCCCCAGAAGCAGGGCATGCACAACAACAACAACAAAAAGGACCCAGTACTTCCTATGGACAGGGCGCTGTGCCAGGCCGACACTGCTAAGGCTAAAGATGGTGGAGACAAAGTGTGAGGTGTTCAGAGGAGGGAGGAACACTGTGTGTGGGCCGGGATGGCGGAGGAAATTCTAGAAAGGGACAGAACTGAAGGGGAAAGGGACTCTATCAGGAGGCAGCAAAGGAGTGGGATTCTGGGAAGGCCACAGGACTGTGTTCAGAGATATGTGGTCCCGAGTGTGCCAAGCCCTAGGCCACCAGCCACGAGGGGGCCAAGGCGGTCTATGGGGGTCCGGTGGGTGTGACGCTGTGGCAGAGGGCTTGCCCAGAGGGAAGTATTGAGACTGTATCTCTGCGGGACCTCTGGTTTGCCTCTGGGACCCGAGAGGGAGTGCTCACTGGTTCTCCTCCTGTTCGGTAGCCCAGCTGCTCTGGCCCAGGCAGAGTGCTCTGTATCTGGACAGTGAGAAGGCTGTGCTAGCGGGCTTGCCAGAAACTTCCACAGGGGTGTAAAGTGCCTTTACGTTGACTCTCAAGGAGCCCTGGTGGTGCAGCGGGTTTGGCACTCGGCGTCTAACTGAAAAGTGGGCGGTTCAGACTTACCTGGCAGCCCTGTGGGA
>NW_006921992.1:265151-266132 GCF_000298275.1 Orycteropus afer afer | reverse complement strand
AGTGCCTCCACAGGGACATGCAGCCAGCCTTGGGGGAGCGGTTCGTGGAGGCAGAAGGGAGCGAAGCCCCAGAATTGACAATTGGCTGGAGAGCCTCAGGCACCAGCACCGCTCCCTCGGGCAGGTCCCACTGCCAGTAAGCTCAGGACTCGGCCTCCAACTCATGGGCGATCACCTGACTTATGGGGTTAAGAGGCTGGGGCGGCGCCTGGCACAGGTGGGGGACCTCACACCTGCAACGGTCATTCTCATTCAGAAACTCCCCACCAGAGACCGTGACCTAACACCCCATCTCAGAAGGAAGCGGCTGCTCCTGGCCAGGCTCTCCAACAGGAGGGGAGCCCTCCACGGAAACAGTGTTAACCATGGCTGAGAGAGGGTGGAGCGTGCCTCCAAAAACTGCCCGGAACCACCGCCAAGGCGCCCTGGTGGTGGTGCGACAGTTAAGTGCTCGGCTGCTAAGAAGGCTGGTGGTGTGAACCCGACCAGCAGCTCTGTGGCAGGAAGGCCGGGAGACCTGCTTCCATAAAGATGGCGGTCCAGGGCGCCCTGGGGGCCTGTCACACGGAGGCACCGAGGCAGAGCTGACTCAACGGCATCTCTAGCAACAGAACCACACGCAGCCCTAGGGTGTCGGGGGACCCCTGGGACAGCTGGGGCAGGGCTGCAGAGTGACCGGCGAGTGTGTCTCAGGGTCACCACGTGGGGGTGGAGACACCCAGCTCAGTGTGGGTCACACCCAGGCCACCCTCACCTGGCAGGGCCTATCACAAAGCCACTTCTGCCACCTCTTCCATGCCCCTCGGTGGGGAGTATGGAAGACAGCAACACAGTCTCAGGGGAGGTCAGGTGGGACCCAGTGCCCAGGTGGAATTATAAAAAGAAAGCAAAGAAGTCACCGGAAGGCTGGCGTGGTGTCCCAGGACTCTCACCGTACAAGACATCCTGCCTTTTCACCACCTCTCGCTTTTGCTGCTTCAC
>NW_006921992.1:260141-263616 GCF_000298275.1 Orycteropus afer afer | reverse complement strand
GTCCTGGGCAAAGCAAGGTGCTCTGATTTAGGGCCAAGCGCAAGAACATTCTGGAAGGGTGTGAAGCAACAGCACACTGGCTCCAAATGGCCGAAACACACCCACAACGCCTCACCTTGGAAAAGCGGGGAAGGGCTGAATGTTGGAGGCAGGTGCTAACGGGCATGTCACCACTCACCACAGGGCAGCCTGTCAACAGCTCCCGGGATGGAGACGGGGACAGGGCGGGGGGTGCTCGTCACCTACGTTTGCAACCAAGAAGGGAAGCGGCTTACCCAAGTCGCGCCCCTGTTCCAGCCGGGCTCGGTGCTGGTGTTGCAGTCCCCTTCTGCGGGACCGTCATGCCGACATTCCTGGGCAGGGCTGGGCTGCTGTCGGGGGACAGGAGGGTGCCCCGCGGGCGCTCCTTCAGCGAGGCTGCGACGGAGGCAAACACAGAGTTGGTGCTCAGAAAGTGTGCAGGGCAGCGGAGGGTGCCTGCCCGGAAGCCCCTCTCGGGCTGCGGCCGCAGCACGGACAGGACCCTGGAGGTCAGCAGCTCGTTATCTAAGAAGACCTTCTCATTCCACTTCCGAGGAAAAGAGCCGTAGAAGGACAGCTCCGGGCGGCCCGGGAGCGTGCCGCTCTGCTGGCTGCCTCTGGGGTGTGTGTTCCCCATGTTCACGTTCAGGGCGCTGAGCTGGTGCGCCGCCGCGTCACGCTGTTTTTATACCTGCGCTGTGATCCTTCTAGAAATGTAAAGCTGCTTCCTCCCTGTATTGGCTCAGTCGGCGGGTCTGTGGGCAGGAAATTGGTCCCCCCGTGACCGCCTGGGGTGGTCACTGCACGGTGTTTTCTCCTTCGGTCCACTGTAAAAGCCTACACCTCTCAGTCTTCATCACAGGCACTAAAAGGCAAGGAGCAGTGACCGTTCCCTGTAAATCATTCGCGATCGTGACATCAGGAGCCCTGCACCTGCTAGGGTTCCTGCTGGCGCAGCAAAGATGACCACAATTAGTCCACGGGCTGATGGCAGCGTGACTCAGAGACCCAGAGCCCGCCGTGGAGCGGCTCACGGCCCTGTGCACAGCGCTCTAAGCAGCACCTCATTGCCAAGGTGGGCAGGGCACTAATCCCATAATTGAACACAATTACTCACGCAGTAATTATAAACCAATCTGCAGATGGTGCCACAAAGGGTGGTTTCCACCGCCCGGTGAGTAACCTAGGAGTCCCTGTGGGGTGTGAACGGTTTCCGCGCACAGCAGCTGAGAGGCTCAGAGTTCGAGTCCACCCAGAGGCACCTGGGAAGAAAGGCTACTTCCTAAAAAATCGGCCTGGAGAACCCGGTGGATAGTCATGCTGTGACACGGGGGGCTGTGATGAGTCAGGACCGACTCTGCGGAACGGTGGCGTGGCAGTAGCTCGTTAAGCGAAGAGCTCAGACTGCAGGATACTCGCTGCTGCGGAGTGCCATTGATCGATTCCCACTCACAGCGACCCCACATGGAAGAGCGGAACTGGCCCACAGGGCCCCAAGGTCATCACCTTTATGGAAGCAGCCATCAGGTCTGTCTCCCATGAGGTACTGATAGGCACAAACTGCCAGTCTTCCAGTTAGCAGCAGAGCGCTGAACCACCGTACCACCACGGTTCCTTGTAGGAGGCTTGTCCCCACCAATTAGCCTTCCCACAGATGAAAGTATGCAACCCTTAGAAGGCTAAGTGACTACGAGCTGAGTGTTTTTGCTCCTAGTTGAAAAGTCAACCATTTAAACGAGACCTAACTGAGATGGGCTGCTATGGCCGTTCATTCTCAAGGTGCACCTCCACCTGAACGCTCTGCTCCTGGCCAGGATGAACAGGAGCCTTAGGAAGAAATCTGGAATCTCTGGGTGCAGGTGGTGAAGCACTCAACCAGTGACCCGAAGGTGGGTGGTTTGAACCCAACCTGGGGTGCCCCAGAAAGGCCTGGCGACCCACTTCTGAAAACCCTATGGAGTTCTCTGCGTGTGGGGTCACCACAAGTCAGCATCAACTTGCCAGCAGCTAACAACATTGTTTTCCCAAAGTGCACCTGCTACTAAAAAGAACTCGGCGGCGGCCTTCCTGGCCCGGCCCCCACGGCCTAACGCGCCCAGCCAGTGGTTTCTCTAGTTGGGGATGGCCATGCCTGCCCCGAGGGTAGAGTGCTCCACGCGGGAGCTTTTCTGGGGGTTGACACTCAGTGGGCTGCATGCATTCTGACACAGGTGGAAAGTTCAGGAGACTGCCAGTGTGCTCATGGGTGTGTGTCAGAACTTCCCAGCGGGAGAAGGCTGTGGACTGTGACATTAACCTCTAAACTGGGTGACACACCAATGACTGCACGTGTTCTCCAAGCTATGCCTTCTTTTTACTTATTGTGGTGAGAATATACACCATAAAACATTCACCAATTCAATGATCTCTGCGTGCACAATTCAATGACACCGATTACACTGCTCGTGTGGAGCAAACCCTGGTCCTATCCTTTTCTGGATTAATCCATCACCATGACCAGAAACTTGCTGCCCCTAAGAAATGACGCCCCTCTCTCTCTGGCCCCCCACCCCCAGGAACCACTAATCACCCTTGGTATCCACATAGTTGCTCATTCCGCATCAGTGGGATCAAACGGTGCTTGTCCTTTGGCGGCCGTCTATGGGATCAAACGGTGCTTGTCCTTTGCGGCCGTCTGTGGGATCAAACGGTGCTTGTCCTTTGGCGGCCGCCTGATTCTGTTCAGCACCACGTTCTCGAGGCTCCTGCATGGTGTGGTGTGCACACCCACTCATGCCCTGACGGGCATTTCAGTGGTTCCACCCTTGGCTCTCGTGATGGGTGCTGCGTGAGCACTGGAGCCCAGGTTTCTGCTTGGGCTCCTGCCTTCACTCCTGGGTGTGAGCGGTGCATTCTTTACCACAGCTCACCACCAGGGAGGTGACGTTTCTCCAGCTACCTCAAATACCGGGAGGCCATGATAATAAGGGGCTGTCACCACTATGACAATAGGCAAAAACAGTGAAGATGTCACTCATACACAAAAGGCCCTCTAAAAGACAAAAGTCAATCATGATTTCCTGCCATTTTTACACCACACCCACCAACCTCCCCGCGATCTAGGCAATTCTGACATAAACACGCACATCCTGCTAACTAATCAGCTTTTGGGCGCAGCTGGCTGAATGTGCCTGCCGACCAACGTCTTGCCCAAAGTCGACTGGGTTCTATGTTAAGCAGAGGCCACAGAAGCAAAGGTTACCACAGACACCAACTGAGAATCAGAGAAACGCTGACTCCCAGGAATCTGATGAGTGATCAGGAGCACGCAGTCTAGGACCCAGACTAACGTCTCCTTCGGTGACCTGTAGTCCCTGGGTGGGCAAATGGTGAACACACTTGGCTGCCAACCAAAAGGTTGGAGGTTCGAGTCCACCCAGGGGTGCTCAGAAGAAAGGCCTGGTGATCAACAGCC
>NW_006921992.1:252970-255566 GCF_000298275.1 Orycteropus afer afer | reverse complement strand
CTCGGAAACCCAAGGAGGGGTCGCTATGAGTCAGGGCTGACTCGACGGCACATAACAACAACAACAACAACAAGGGTATATATTCAGAGACCTAAAAATCACGCAGACAGACATATGCATACCTATGTTCACTGCTGCTTTATCCACAACAACAAATAAACAGAAAACAACCAAATTCCCCCCGATGATGAATGGACAAGCACACTGGGGTGCATTCGTATGAGGGAATACTACACAACCATGAAGAATGACAAGTCTGTGAAACATCATATGGATGGACCTGGAGGTCATAATGCTGAGTGAAGTAAGTCAAACTAATAAGCACAAATACTGTATGATCCCTCTTTCATGAGAAGACGAGAATAGTGCTCATTGGTGGTTACCAGGAAGGGGGTGGGGAGTAGGAAGTATGCTTTGTACAGTAGAGACAAGCTACTCTGGTGTTGAGAAAGTGGCACTGATGGTGGCTGTAGTGAGCACAGCACAACCACAGTGATAATAAGCATTTGGGCACATTGGGCGGGTGCCGGCAAACTGGAATACAGGTAGGTACAGGTGCATACACTGATGAGAATGGACAGAACTTCTATAAAACCAAACCAAGCCCCTTGCCACTGAGTCAATTCCAACTGATACCAACCCCCACTGGGTTTCCGAGGAGGTAAATCTTTATGAAAGTAGATTGCCCAGTCTTGTTTCCACAGAGTGGCTGGTGGGTTTGAATCACCAACCTTCTGGTTAGCAGTCAGATGCCTTAGGCATTATGCCACTAGAGCTCCAGAACTATCTATGGGTAAATGTAAATACAAATATGTGGGTGCAGGCATGTATATTCATTGAAGACACAAATACAGATACTCCTTAATCATAACCAAGGAGCTCTGGTGACGTAGTGGGTAAGGCATTTGGGTGCTAACCAGAAGGTGGGTGGTTCAAACCCACCAGCTGCTTGGTGGGAGGCAGATGAAGCAATCTACTTCTATAAAGATTTACAGCCTTGGAAACCCAATGGGAATCGATGTAAGTTGAATCAACTCGATGTCAGTGGGTTTGGTTTGGTTTGGTTTTTGGGTTTAGTCACAACCAAACACTTTCCAACCTTGTTTTCTGGGTTGGAAGACTTAGGACCATAGTGTCATGGGACAACCCAGTCAACTGGCATAATGTAGCTCACAAAAATCATGATCTGAATCTTAGTGAAGTGAGAAGCATCTGGGATCTTAAAAGCTTGTGCATGGTCACCTAAGGCACAGCTAGCTAAGGGTCTCTACATACCAGGAACCAAACAGTAAGAACTCAAAAAAACCAAACTCACTGCCATCAAGTTGGATCCGACTCACAGCAACTTCTCCTTGGGTTTCCAAATCAGTATCACTACGGAAGTAGATTGCCCAACCTTCCTTCCAAGGAGTGGCTGGTGGGTTTGAACTGCCAGCCTTCTAGTGAGCAGTCAGATGCCTTAGGCACTATGCCACCAGAGCTCCGTCATAGCCGACATTATTCTTGCTCACACCTCAGCGGTCATCACTGCCAGATGCACGAAGCTAATGCACAACAGTCAGACTTTTACTATTGTAAATGCAAAATGTCAGACAGTGAGCTAGTCGGTAAGTGAGGAGTAACCAAAGCCAAAAACCTACTGCCATCAAGTTGATTTCAATTCACAGTGACCCTGCAGGACAGAACACAACTACCCCATGGCATCTCTAAGGCTGTAAATCTTTACAGAAGCAGACTGCCACATCTTTCTTCCACAGAGCAGCTGATGGGTTCTCGAACCCCTGACCTTTCAGTTAGTGGCTGTGTGCATAATCACTGCACCACCAGGGCTCCCTAAGTGAGAAGTGGTAAATATGTTAAAAACTTTGAAATTTTTTTTTTTTCACAAAAGTTGTTGAATGAGAAGTGACTGTATTTTAGAAGTCCTTTGTTAAGATGAAACCTTGTTTACCCCCACACACAGGGTCTAACTTATTACACACAGACTTCCAAAGAGTAATGAAGCTGACCTTCCATTTTGGAAGGGGAATTACAGGAAGGTTCAATGATGGACATTCAGCAGCAAGGGGACCTGCTGAAATACATTAGGCTTTTTCCTTTGGCGCATTCTATCCTCCAAGCTATTTCAGACTTTTAAAATTAGAGGTGTATAGTCACAAACTGAGATTTTCTGTAACGTATACAGCCATGGAAACAACTGATTCGCCAGGTCACAGGGCACTGGCTCTGCCTGGGGGTCTAGAGGTCTGTCTGTGTGAGCAGGGAAAGCCTCAGACCCCCTCCTGCCAGTCGTCTTATATCTGGATGGAGGGTCCAACCCGTCAAACTTGTGTGAGACTGCTGGTGGGACTGTGAAACTGTGCAGATGCTTGGAGAAAAGCCTGGCAGTTCCTTAAATGGTTGAACAGTCAGCATGTGACACAGTCACCCCCCTTCCAGGTATCCGGCCACCCCAAAACCTGTATACACAGTGCTGTTCAGAGCAGCATTATTTCAAATAGCCAACAAGTGGCACAACCCAAATGTCCATCAACAGAAAACTGGATAAGCAATTTGCAGTCCATTCATACAATGGAATATTGTTGTTGTTGTTGTT
>NW_006921992.1:243950-252315 GCF_000298275.1 Orycteropus afer afer | reverse complement strand
AGGCTGGGGCTGGGGGAGGTTGGGATGGGTGGCACCGAACGGTGTGGGGTTTCTTCCTGGGGTTTTAGAAACTCCCGTGGTGACGCTGCATTCAGAAAGTACCACTGAACCGTGCACTTTAAACAGGTGAAGGGCAGGCTTTGCGGTTGACGTCTCAGTCAAGCTGTTCCCCAGCAAAGCCACCTTTCCGCAGGAGGGGAACAAGGCATGTGACTTGCAGGCCAACCTGCGGTCCGCGTTAGTCATCCTGTCCTTGGATTGGGATGAGACAGGGGTAAGTATTTATCCTGACGTTATGTTCCCCTGCACCCGACAGCCACAGAGGGGCAGGTCCGTGGTGGCGGGGTGTGCAGATTCGCGGCCCCAACAGAGCTGAACCCAGCACTGCCTCGCTCTCTGCCTGCCCACAGAAGCTACTGGGAGCCTAATTAGCACTGTCTGGCCACCTCTGAGAGGGGCCATCGATCGGCAGGCGCCTGGCCTGCGGCAGCCAGCGACATGCCACAGAGCTGTTTCTACGAGGGCACTCAGAGGCAAGAAGGATGAAAATCAGACACCAGTGGTGCAAAGGGAAAAAGTGCTTTTGCCATAAGGTTTAAAAGAAAACACAACGTGCTGGTTCTTAGCACAGACAGCAGCAGCCTGCTCTCAGAAGGACTATTTCCACCTGTTCTGTCTTGGTCCCTGCAATACAGAGAATTCCTGGAAGCCGATTAGACAACCACACAGACGAGACATTGTTCTGATTCTCTCCACATGACTTATGTGGGCACAGGAGTCTCTGGTGGGGCAGTTAACGCTTGGCTGCTGAGCGTCCAGGTGGGAGGCACCTTGGAAGAAAGGCCTGGTGATCTGCTTCTGAATAACAAGCCAGGGAAGCCTATGGGGCACAGTTACATTCTCTCACACCTGTGAGTCAGGGGTGACTTGATGGCAACTTTTTTTTTTTTTAGTTTGAATGAAAGATCCCATGTGACAGCATTCGGATTTAAAGGGACTATTCTCTTGCCCAGTTTTGCTCCTCGGGTACAAAGTGATCATGAATCCTTGGAGTCACAGGCTGTTCTCCTCTGATACGCAAGGATAACCCCCAACAACTCCTGTAGGAACCACAGGGACCCCCAAAGAAACGACACCCATGAGATTTAACGTTGAAGGTAACTGTATAAACATTAGGAGCTCTGGTGGCATAGTGCCTAAGGCACTTGACTGCTAACCAGAAAGCTGGTGGTGCAAACCCACCAGCCACTCCTTGGAAAGAAAGTTGGGCAATCTACTTCCATAGTGATACAGCCTCGGAAACTCAAGGAGGGGTCGCTGTGAGTCGGATCTGACTTGAGGGCAGTGAGTTTGGTTTTTGGTTTGGTATAAACATTAAGTGACCATCTTATCAGTTTTAAATCCTCTCTAGCCTAGAGAACAACCCCAGGTCGCGCAAATGGTAAATGTGCTCAGCTGCTCACTAGAAAGGGAGTGGTTCAAAGCCACCCAGAGGACCGCCGAGGAAAGGCCTGGCAATCTCCTTCCAAAAAAACCAGCCATTGAACACTGTGGAGCACAGTTCTACTCTGACACACTTGGAATCACCACGAGTTGCAGTCAGCTTGACGGTGACCTCTTTGTTTTTCATTGTCTAGAAGCACACTGGCTTCTAGAAAGATCTACTTGTGAGCAAGAGTGTCACATTATAAACTGCAGTTTCCTGCTGCCTCTCGGTGGTAAAGCAACTAAAAAGATCTTCCAAAGGCCGCTGGGCTGGCCCTGGGAGGAAGGTCCCCAAAGCCTTCTGAAAAGGGCCGGTGGTGGCAGAGAACAAAGGTCAGCCCAAAGCCCCGCATCTGGAGGCGGGCGTGCCCTCCCACTGCGTGGAGCAGCTTCGGCAGGTCCGCAGGTCGGCCTCGCACTGAACTGGGCCTCCTGTCAGACTGAGCAGGGGATTGGTCCCTGCCCCCGCGTTTTGTTGGAGGGAAGATCGTTCTTTCAGGCTGAGAGAGCTGCCTTAGTCTGGAGAGTTCTAGCAAGCACTAGCCACAGGCAAGTGTTCAGGAGACAATTAGGAAAAGTGAAGACAAAACGAAGCGTTCAGTTCACAGCTCCCGGCTTTCAGCCCTAAGACACAGGCTCGATCGATGACAAGTCAGCGCATTGATTTCTCTGCCGGTTCTGATGCTGCCCAGCAAGAAGGGATAAAGACGATCAAAGCGCAGGACGGAAGAAACCCTTCAACTCACGCCTCAGGGGACCAAGGCGAAGAGGTGAGAGTAAGAGGCATGCTGTATTTTAGAAGGAAAGCGTACAGCAAAAAGTGTTGTTTCCTGAACCTGATGGTACCCGATAAAAAGTACCCAACCCCCACCCCTGCAGGTCAAACCCAGCAAACACCTTTTTATACAACTGGGGTCTTATGACTGTGCATGTGTGGCTGCAGAAAACTTAGAAAACACCAAAAGGTATAAAAGAAAAAGAACCCATAGTCCCAGGGGAAAAAAAGGGCCATCGCATTGACTCCAATTCAAGGCCACTCGATGTGTGTCACGACAGAGCTGTGTGCGTCACAGGCCTTCAAGGCAGGGCTTTCCGACGTGGACAGATTGTCAAGGCTCTCTTCTGAGGTTCTGCTCCGTACATGTGAACCTCCAACCTCTTGGTTAGGAGCCGAATGCTTAAGCTTTTGCGCCACCCAGGGAGCTTCCTGCCTGCAGTAGCCACTAATGAATGTTGATTTCTCTACATCTGCCTAGACTAGGTGTTTCACCTAGGCGGATCACACGCTATCTGACCCTCTGTGATTAGCTTATTTCAGTCAGCGTGATGTTTTCAGGGTTCACCCACCTCCACGAGAGGTATCAGGACTTCATTTCTCTTTATGGCAGAGTTCTGCAGGACACCTTTGCAATTTTTTGGTAATCTAACATCACTGCAAGATAAAACGTTCAATAAAAGTCAAATGCAGTCTCAAATGGTTAGCTAGGAAACTTAGGGGCCAGCGAGATGATGTTGGTGGGGGAAGAACAACTTGGAAAAGGAGGGTGAGAATGGTCACAGAACCTGAGGAATGTAACCACTGTCACCGGATTGCACTTGGAGAAACTGTTGAACTGGTGATGTTTTCCCGTGTATATTCTCAATGACATCTTTACAGATGTAGATTCCTCATCTTCCTCACACTTTCAAAAGGAAAAAAAGAGTTAAATGCAAGATGAACTGAGGCTTGCTAACAGCAAAAGGATCATTTAAAAAGAGAGGTGTGTGTGTGTGGGGGGGACTGAGTTACGTTGGGAGCCAAGAAGAGCCAGGCCCTGCTGCGCAGGGGCAGTGGGTCACAGAGAACCCCAAGCACTCAGGGGCCAGCGGGATGCCCACAGACCACCACTTGTCGGAGAGGAAAGGCCACTCCTTAACTGCAACTTTCCAGCAGCCCTGGTGGCACAATGGTTAGGTGCTCAGCTAGTAACTGAAAGGTCGGTGGTTTGAATTCACCAGCAGCTCCTTGGGAAGAAGCCCTGGCGATCTGCTCCAGTGAAGATGCCAGCCTAGGAAACCTTACAGGGCGGTTCTACTCTGTCACAGGGGCCGCTGTGAGTCGGAATCAGCTGCACGGTCTTCCTATCGCGTATCATTTCCCTGTTATAGATATTAAATGCCTTCCACCTTCACATGCATTTCAGAGAGGATGGTGAAGGCAAAGTTTGGCCATGTTTTCTGGCGTTAGGTAGTCATTCCCAAACGGCTTTTCCAAGGGACTGCACCAATGGGGAGAACTGCATAGAAAAATAAATACAAGAAAAGAAAACTCTAGAAGGTGATTGGACACAATGGCAACTAATTATAACGGAGTGGGATGATGGGTATTCTCCCACAATTTCCTGCTTTCCAAACTTCCTGTAATGGTCATAGGACTGGTCTAATTAAAAAAAGAAGTTAACATTAGGGGGAGCTGGATGAAGGTTTTGGGGGACTCCCTCACAATCTTTTGAACTCCCTTGTGGATCTGAAAGTATTCCAAAAATTACAAGTTAAAAAACAAGAGCTCAGTGAGCATGGGAACAATTCCTGATGCCACCAAAAGTCAACAGTGTGGCACCTTTCCCGTGGCCTGCTTCCACTAGGTTATACACCAGGTGGTGAGTTGACGGACTCACAGTGACCCGCGTGGGTCACGGTAGGGCTGGGCTCCAAAGGGTTTTCCAAGGCTGTTTTCAGGAGGAGACCACCAGGCCTTTCTTCTGAGGCACCTCTGAGGTGGGGGCTTGCTCCTGCAGCCTGTGTCAAGCAGCTGCGCACTTCATCTGTCTGCATAACCCAGGGACTGGCTCATAGGAGACCCGTCAGTTACCTGAGTGTCTTCTCCAAGTGTGGAGATGGAAAGCAGGGTACATGCTGCATGGTGGTGCTCTTCCCAAACTAAGGATTTGGATGCTTCGCCTCCAGAACTGGAAGCAAATCAATTTCAGTTCTTTGTATCCACCCACTTGGGGCTGGTGTTGCAGCAGCCCTGGGAGACTGAGACAGGCGCCTACCTCATGGGGCTCTTGGGAAGATTAAATGAGCTAGTAAACCTGCAGAGTCTAGGATGAAGCAAGGGGTCAACGGGGAGCCCCTGCCCCTACCCCTAATGACACACACACACCTAACAACGTGTTCCTGAGAGCAGCCAAGGCCACGTGACAGGTTAGAATACTCTCATACCTTTTAGAGAGTGGTTGGCGGCTTGGAGGAAAAGTCCTCCCCTTCCATGCTGGAGACCTGGGCTCAATTCCTGGCCAATGCACCTCGTGCAGAGCTGCCACCTGTCTGCCTGTGGAGGCTGGCATGGTGCCAGGATGCGGGAAGAATTCCAGCAGAGCTTCCAGATGAAGACAGACTAGGAAGAAAGGCCTGGCAACTGACTTGTGAAATCCAGTCAGTGAAAGCCCTCTGGATGACAAAGGACCAGTCTGCAAGGGATCAAGAAGATGGTGCAGGACTCCATCCCACTGTGCACGGAGTCACCAAGAGGCAGGGCCAACCTGATGACGGGGAACCACAGCGAACCCTAAAACTCTGGGAGACTGGAGGAACTGTGACTTTGCCGAGCAAGTGCACTGCAAGTTTTCCAAACAGATCTGTATGTGACTCATGCACAAGAGGTCACTGCTGCTCATGGGCCATGGGTCCTTCCAAAAAGTCATTTGTTTCGCCAGTGCTCATGGCAGCACTGTTCACAAATGGAAGGTGGAAACAACTGAAACACCCATCAACAGATGACGGATGCACACAGTGTGGTCCGTATGCATAAGGGAATGCGGAGTGAAGTCCTGACACACGCCACCCCGTGGAGGAACGTCAGGAACATCATGCTGAGGGAAAAAAGACAGCCGCAAAAGGACAAACACTATATGATCTCCCTGATATGAAATAAGCAAATCTATAGAAACCAAAGACTGCGAAGTGGTCACCAGAGGTGGGAGGGAGGGAGAGGAGGAGTTTTCCTCAGGGGCACTGAGTTTATGTTAATGGTGGTGGGATGATGTGGAAATGGTTAGTAAGAATGTGTGCTCAACTTGAAGAATGTAACCACCATCACTGAATCGTACGTGTGTAAATTGTTGGGATGGCATATGTTTCATGACGTATTGCATGAGTCACACACAGATCTGTTTGGAAAACCCGCAATGCACTTTGCTGTGGGAGTCATGGTGTCTGGCTGAGACCTGCCCCCTGTCCTGGAGAAGCCCAGGTGAGCAGAAAGCATCATTCTGCCTGGAAGAGTGGGTCCTGGAGGATGGGTCATGGTACATGCACAGGAGTCATCAGGGGAGGGAAAGAAAGAGGGAGGGCCACTCCAGGGAGAGAGCAGTGGGCAAAGGCAGAGGTGGACACGAGGTAATGGCACAGTTAAAGCACTGGGGTGCCGTGTGAGGATACGGGTGGGTACTTGCTATGTGCCGTCAAATCAGACCTGACTCATAGCAACCCCTCCTTGGGTTTCCGAGGCAGTATCATTATGGAAGTAGACTGTCCAGCCTTCCTTCTGAGGAGTGGCTGGTGGGTTTGAACTGCCAGCCTTCTGGTTAGCAGTCAAGTGCCTTAGGCACTTCCCTACCAGAGCTCCTAAAACAACAAACTCACTGCCGTGGTTAAGGCATTTGGCTGCTAACCAAATAGTTGGTCGTTTGAACCTACCAGCTGCTCCGTGGAGCCTTGGGTGGGCAGTAGGGAGAGAAAAGCCTGGCAGGAGAGGAAGATCCAAAGCCAGTCTGGGGTGGAGTGTGTGGCATTTGTGTGTCCCTAGGGCACTTTCAGGTCCCTGGGTGGCACCAAAAGTTTGTGCTTCACTAACCTGAAGGCTGGTGGCTCAAACTTGCCCAGGGGTGCCTCAGAAGAAAGGCCTAGCTATCTGCTTCTATAATGATCACTGCCAAGAAAACCCTAGAGAGCAGTTTTACTCTGTCACACACGGGGTTGACATGGATCCAAACTGATTAAATTGCAATGGGTTTGGATTTTTGGAAGGTGCTTCTACATCCTGACAGGGAGCCACAGAGGGATTTTTAGGCATGGGGTGGGGGGGAACCCTGCCAGTGGCACGTGGTCAGCCCCGAGTCTCATGATGGTGAAGGTGCAGTGCACACAGGTGATTACCGGGGGAGCTGAGAGACAAGACTGGCAGGGTCCCAGTTCAGCACTCTGACGCGAAATGACAAGGTCCTTAATTACGGCTGAGAGCAGAATGACAGGGACAGGGTTCAGGGGCAGGACCTGGTGCCCTGTTAAATATGGGGAGGATGGAGGAAGCCAGGATGACTCAGATGATGGGTTTGGGCCACGAGGTGCTGCTTGGACTGAGGTGGGACCTAACAGAAGGAAGGGAGGGGGCACAGAGGTAGGAAAAGGACAGCTGAGTTCTCAGTATGGACAAGGCCCACCCAAGACACCCCAGAACATCCTGTACTAGAAGTCCTGGGGCAGCTGAGAGTATGTCTGCAGTCAGGACAACACTCAAGGCTGGGAAATGTCTACTCAAGGGCAATCCACGTGCAGAAACAGCCCCGAGATGGGTGTCCACAATCCTGTTGCTGTGATGTTGGAAGCTCCGCCACTGGGATTTTAGCCAATGAAAACCCATGGATGACCTAACACGGTTCATAAACAAAACGTGCTCAACATAGAAAATCATATGGAACAAAGAAATCTGCAACACCACAAGAAAACATACAACAGAATGACCGCAACAAATTCATACTTGTCAGTAATTACACTGAATGTCAATGGATTAATGCACCACTCAAGAGATGGAGAGCTGCAGATTAGATAAGAAAAGGCAACCAATCAATATCCTGTCTACAACAGATACACCTTAGAGACAAAGACAAAAATAGACCAAAAATCAAAGGTTGGAAAAAGATTTATCAAGCAAATGACAACCATAAAGAGCAGGAGTAGCAATACTTATTTCTGATAAAACTGACTTGAAGACAAAACCACCATAAGGGACAAGGAAGGACATTATATAATGATTAAAGGATTGACCAAGAGGACATAACCATTATAAATATCTATGTACCCAATGAAAGAGCCCCAAAATACATAAATCAGACTTTAACAGAATTGAAAAGACAAATAGTACAAAAAAACCAAACCAAACTCATTGCCGTCAAGTCAGATCTGACTCATAGCAACCTCTCCTTGGGTTTCCAAGGCGGTATCTCTACGGAAGTAGATTGCCCAATCTTCCTCCTGAGGAACGGCTGGTGGGTTTGAACCACCTGCCTTCTGTTAGCAGTCAAATGCCATAGGCACTATGCCACCAGAGCTCCTACAGTCATAGTAGGAGACTTGAGGAGACTTTAATACACCACTTTCAATGAAAGATAGAACTGGAAAGAAACTCCACAAAGATGCAGAAGAACTAAACAATACAATCCACCAACTTGACCGTATAGGTATCTACAGAGCACTTCACCCAACAAAAGCACAATAGCCATTCTTTTCCAGTGCACATGGAACATTCTCCAGGATAAACCATATGTTAAGCCACAAAATCAGCCTTCATAAATTTAAAAAACATTGAAATACTGCAAAACATCTTCTCAGATGACATATTATAAAATTCAAAATCAATAATAGGAAGATCAATGGAAAAAAAGCAAACACATGGAAACGAAATAATACTCTCCTTGAAAATGACTGGATAATACAAGAAATAAAAAATGCAATTAAAAATATCTTGAATCAAATAAGAATAAAAACACAACATATCAAAATCTTAGGAGCTCTGGTAGCATAGTGCCTAAGGTGCTGGACTGCTAACCAGAGGGCTGGTGGTTCAAACCCACCAGCAACTCCTTGGAAGGAAGATGGGGCAATCTACTTCCGTAGTGAT
>NW_006921992.1:227392-243182 GCF_000298275.1 Orycteropus afer afer | reverse complement strand
AAAAGGAAAACTACAGACCAATATCCCTCATGAATATAGATGCAAGAATCTTCAACAAAATCCTAGCCAATAGACTCCAACAACATATCAAGAAAATCATTCATTATGACTAAGTGGGGTTCATATCAGGTATGCAGGATGGTTCAACATTAGAAGAACAATCAACGTCATAAATAAACAAAGGAGAAGAACCACATTATCATATCAATTGATGCAGAAAACGCATTTGATAAAGTCCAACACCCATTCCTGATCAAGACTCTCTGCAAAATAGGAATAGAAGGGACATTCCTCAACATAAGGAAGGGCATCTATGCAAAACCAATAGCCAATATTATTCTCAATGGAGAGAGACTGAAACCATTCCCCTTGCGAACAGGAACTAGACAAGGATGCCCTCTATCACCACGTCTATTCAACCCTGTACTGGAAGTCCTAGCCAGGTCCATAAGGCAAGAAAGGGAAATCAAAGGCATCCAAATTGGTAAGGAAGAGGTCAAAGTATCCCTATTTGCTGATGATATGGTCCTATACCTAGAAAACTCAAGAGACTGAGACAAAAACAAAACAAAACAAAACAAAACAAAAAAACCCCAAACCAACTACTGGAACTAATTGAGAGATTTAGCATAGTAGCAGGATACAAGATCAACACACAAAAAACAGTTGGATTTCTCCACATCAGCAAAGATATTGATGAAAAGGAAACAAGGAAATCAGTACCATTTACAACAGCTCCCCCCCCCCAAAAAAAAACCCCACACATTTGGAAGTGTATGTGGAAATTACAGAGATAAACTTAAACCTAGAATTCCAAGTGCTGTTCACAGCTGTAACAAATGGACAATTTTGGTGGTATCACTGAATTTGGAGTTTTGCTTTCTTTTTAATCAATGTGTGTTTTGGTTCCCTAGTGCCGCTCTGACAAGGATATCCCACAAATCAGATGGCCTTAACAAGCAGGAGTTTATTCTTTTACAGTTTGGAGGCTTTAAGTCCAAGTTCAAAGCGCCAGGCTCAAGGGGCTGGGTGAAAGCCCCTCAACCTTGGGGTCCAGCTCTGCCTCCTGCTCCCGGCCCACTGGAGCTACAGGCATTTCTTCACTCAGACAGCTGCTGGCTGCTGAGGCTGACAAGCCCAAGGTTGACAAGTAAAAAGGCACAGTCCCGATGTTACCAAACCACATAGCAGGCCATTAATCTAAGTCCGATGAAAGTCCCAAGGTGGGCAGAGCATGGCAGGGTGCTGAACGACATGGCTACATGCAGGGTCCAAGTGTGCCATAACCTAGAGACCATTACCGAAGAAGCTGCTTTTTCTACATAGGAATCAGACCACATAGCCAAAGCAGCTACTCAGCTGCTCACAGTAGATTCCACCATGGAGTTGACTGCCAGTCTCATCATGGGGAATACTATATCCAGCTGCCCAGCCACTCAACCAGCCCAGCCAAGCTGACACACAAACTTAAACACCACAATGTGTATGTATTATAGTACCTAGTTGCAATAAAAGTAAATATGCATTACTCTAAAAAACAAACCCATCCGGGTGGATCAGCATAGAATGGTATCAGATACAGTGCAGGAAGATGAGTCCCCAGGTTGGAAGGCACTCACAACACACAGTGGCCACAACCACGGGCTCGGGCAGACCGACAGGCACAAAGACGGCGCAGGACTGGCAGTTGTTGCATTCTATTGCATGTGGGGCTGCCGGGAGTGGAGGTTGTTAGAGAAACTGACAGCGTCAGCAACAAGATGATAGCCAAACTCTTGTTGTTATCACAGCTGGAGATGACAACCCCGGGGAAGGTCAAGTTCATGGGGGCAGAGGCAGGATCTGAAAGTCCCGGTGGCTGAAACAAGTGGCTGAAGCCAGTAAGATGGAATTTAGTGTGACAAATGTTGAGGTTCCGTGCTTGGGAATGGGGTTCTCCCCCTCGGCACTACAGACACTGGGACACTGGGGCTGGCTTGTTCTCTGTGGTGGGGGCTGAGCAGCACCCCCGGTCTCCACCCTCTAGATGCCAGTAGCACCCCTACATCAGCTGTGACCACCACACGTCTCCTGACATTGCAGGTGTCCTCTCTGATCAGCATCTACGTAAATACCGGAGCCCCAGCTGCCGTCGAAAACCCTCTGACGCACAGCGCCCCTGTCCATCACAGGATGTGCTCCGCAGGGCCTCTAATGGCTGTGTTTTCAGAAGCAGATTGCCAGGCTTTTCTTCTGAGGCAGCCCTGGGTAGACTTGAACCTCTGGCCTTTGGTTCACAGCCGAGCATGTTAACTGTTTGTACCACCTGGGAATGCCACATAAATACAGGATGTGAAACAGGACCAAATGATCCCAAAACAAAACACCAAACCCACCGCTGCTGAATCAACGTGGACTCATGGCGACCTCATGCGTGCAGCGTAGAACTGCGCTCCATTGTTTCCTTGGCTGTAAATTTACAGTAGCAGATTGCCAGGCCTTTCTTCCACAGAGCCATTGGGTGGCTCTGAACCACGAACCTTTAACTTAGCAGTTGAGTGCAAACCGTTTGGAGCACCCACCCTATGCGAGAACAACTTGGGGATTTCTGCCTAGTTTAGTAAACACGGGGTTTGGATATGAGCACGGCAGATGCACGCTGAAGCAGCTGCCCTTAATGGATCCACGCTACTACCTGAGCTTCTCCATCAATGTTTGCAGCTAGGGCCTGGGTGCAGCCGTCAGCCCCCAGCTGAGGGATGGACTTTGTCAGAGCCACTTCTGTTTGTTTCCAAAGCCCGGGAAGCCAACAGCACCTGTTGTTATCAGCAGTGCGACGGTAAACCAAAACCAAACTCACTGGCATCGAGTTGGTTCTGACTCATAGTGAACCCTCCTTGGGTTTCTGAGGTGGTATCTCTATGGAAGTAGATTGCCCAACCTTCCTTCTGAGGAGTGGCTGGAGGGTTTGAATCACCAGCCTTATGGTTAGCAGTTAAATGCCTTAGGCACTGCACTACCAGAGCTCCCAATGTGATGGTACATCATGATTAAAATGCTGTTTACATCCATGAACCACAAGGCCAGAACATTAGTGTTCCTGTGATGTGAAGGCAGATGCTCTGGACAAACTTAAACTAAACAAAGCCAAACAGTAGCCATGTAAGGGAGGGTGAGGTAATGCCAACAACAACTAGGTCAGAGACCATCTGTGGGAGCCTGGGGGGCTTGGGCTTGGGATGGCCCTGGGTGTCTTTAAAATTCCCATTCCACCTTCAATGAAAACTGGAGAGCAGAGTCCATAGAATGGAAGACTCAAATGGTTAAGTACTACTTACCAAAAGGCTGGTGGTTTGAACCCACCCAGAGGCACCTCAGAAGGCAGGCCTGGCGGTCTGCCTCTGAAAGGTCACAACTGCAAAAACCCCCGTGGACTCGGTTTTGCCCTGCACACCTGGGGTTGCCATGTGCCAGAACAGACTCAGCTACGAGTGGTTTACTGGCTAAGCAAGAAAGGTGGCAGGGAATTCAATCCTCAGGAGAAAGGCCAGCCTTGACTCAACACCCAAAGACCAGCAAATTAAAGACTTTAAGTTAAAACAGTATGTTTAAAACATAACCGTTCTAGATGACTTCTAGCTTTTGCGGCCGTTTTCCCAGTGTTGGCGATCTCTGTGGACTCAGTAGGCCATAGGAGAAGCTCCTTCAGGCACCACACCGCCTGCCGTGTGGCATGTGCTCCAAACCCGAGTGGTGACAAGGTAAGGGCCACCTGTGTATGTTCAGGGTTGGGAACCCTGCAGCTCAGTAACAAAGCCCCAATTCCCATGGGACCGTCACCTGCCCCATCACACCAGTGCTCACGTGGGCTGCTGGAACACTCTCCGTGAGCAGGCCTGGACCGGATGAAGTCACAAGTTAGGGCAGAGGTCACTCCCAGAGGTGGCTCGGCAGATCGGCGGGTCCCAAGTGCGAGGGGGTTTGGAAGAGGCGGGATCTAAGAGCAAGAGCAGGGGTGCAAGAGGCCCACCAGGAGCTGGCCCACACCAAGGGGAGGGCAGGGAGGTGCAGCACTCAGGGCCGGGGCCAGGAAGGGTGCGGGGCCTGAGGGGCGGAGCAAAGCAGAGTGATTAGGAGGTGGACCAGGCTCCCCAGGCTGGAAGAGGCTGAGGTGCACCCTGCGGGTGGGGGAAAAGACACATGGATATATGCTTCCTATAAGGTGGGGAGGGATGCAGAGATGCAAGCTGGGTGTAATCCAGGCTGTGTGTGGGCGGTGCCAGGCACTGATCCCGGGGCCACGGGAATCAGCAAAAGGAGGGGTCTAGACCAGGGATGGAAGTTTGGGTGTAAAGATCCCTGAGGCCAAAGAGTGGGGATGGCAGTGCTGGGGAAAGTTAGGGGGGAGGGGAGGGAGGAAATCTGATGAGACAAGAAGAGGCAGAATTAACTGTCCTGAGGGTCCCTGCTTTGTTGAAGGTAGTCCTGGTTCCGGAACCACCTTATGGCATTAGATGGGTTGGAGTGTCTGTGTGTGTGTGCTGTGTTACAGCCACTGGCTGAACCTGTTATCATTCGTATTGTAAACTGCAGTCCCCGTGTGGCGTCCCCAAGGACCACACGCATCCAGGTCTCCATCCGGTACTCACTCATGGAGCTGTTAACTTAGATGAGTGCTTCTCCACTGGGGGAGCATCCTACATCCTCAGCCATACCGGACAATGCCTGGAGACGCTTGTGGGCACCAGCACTGGGGAGGGGGTGCTACTGGCATCCAGGGGGGAGAGGCCAGGCATGCTGCTCAACACCCTACAGTGCACAGGACGGCCCCTGCCCCTGACCACAGAGAACGACGAGGCCCTGGACGTCAGCAGTGCTGAGCTGGAGAAGGTCTGCTTTAGGCCCAGGCATGGGCTGCAGAGGCTCAGTGGTTGGATTTTCACCCTCCATGTGGAGCCCCAGGTTCAATCCCTGTCTGTCCATGGAGGGACCTGCCTGTTGCTAGGCTGCTGAGCAGGTTTCAGCAGAGCTTCTGGACTCTGACGGGCTAGGAAGAGAGGCCTGGCACCTAACTTCTGAAAATCAGCCACTGAGACACGGCAGCGTTCCGTTGTGTTGTGCACGGGGTCTCCAGGAGTAGGGGCTGGCTGACAGCAGCCAATGATGATGGCGACGGGAACCAAAATGCTCACTGCACACAGGTCTGTCCTGCTGGCTTCAGCCAACTGTTCTTTTTTAAAAATTTTTCATTTTAAGAGTTTATTTTACATTCAATGTTACGTGTACATTTAGTTTCACTCCCCATTTACCATCCCCAACCCTAACCCAGTCTTTTCCCCTCCCTGTGTAGTAACACTCCCCCCACGCCACCCTCCGTGCCCCTCGTAGTTACGCCCTCCTGTGTGTCCTGCATTTCCTCCGTAGGAATGTTGCCCCTCTGGTGCCCCTTGGTCGATTGCTCCAAGGGATGCATTTCCATAGAGTATGTGGGTGCGTCACCCTGGGTTGAGTGGTCTGCATGTACATCTTGTTAACTATTGGGCTGAGAGCTAGCCCCTGGGAGTGAGTTTTATTCCAGGTCCAGAATGTATCCCAGGGCCATAGTATTGGGGGTCTCATCAGACTTCCTCTGACCAGTAATTCTGGTCATTATTGAGTTTTTGGATTTTGTTCCACATTTTTCCTCCACTCTATCCAGGATCTCCAGATTTGATTCTTTTCTGAGTGGTTGGCATTTGTAGCTGGGCACCATCTAGTTCTTCTGGTCTCAGGGGCCATCGTGTCCTAGGGCTGATTGCATCCAAATGCCCTTGGTTTTTTGCATTCTTTTTTGCTTCCAATGATAGGAGACCATTAGGTGCATCTTAGATGGCCGCTTGAAAGCTTTTAAGACCCCAGTCGCTACTCACCAACGTAGGATGCAGAACAAGGCTTTCATGTATTTTGTTGCTGCTGCCACTTTCCGTCCTGACTCTGCCCCCCAGTGAACCCGGCCTGCCGGCCCCTTGGTTGGCAGCTCCAGCTCTGATGAACAAGCTGCACCCTTATCTTCCTAAATTATAAGTTAAGCAATAAATCAACACGAGGCAGAGAACAGACTCCAGGGCAGGCTCCGTCTGGGGTGACGTGGCCCCTAATTAACACCCTCTGGGAGCTTTCATTCATCTAGCCATGAACCTGGCAAAAGGATTATTATCTCACAAACATTTTAGTATCTCTGTGCCTGCTTGTCCTGCCTCCAAAAATGTCACACAGGAACTGACTCGCTGCTGGCCACACATTCAACCCCATTTCCCACATCTGCCAGCTGGGCTAATTACTCATTTGCCAGAAAAGGAAACGAGGTTAAAATGACCTGTTGTCTCTTGCGGCTGCCAGGCCTCAGACTTCAGATGCCATTTTAACAGCCCCACTCTTTACAGTGGTAGGGGTCCCCAGGGGTGCAAATGGTGAATAGCTAGTGTGCTAACTGGGAGGAGCTCTGGTAGCATAGTGGCTAAAAGCACTTGACTGCTAACCAGAAGGCTGGCGGTTCAAACCCACCAGCCACTCCTCGGAAGGAAGGTTGGGCAATCCTACTTCCGTAGTGATACTGCCTCGGAAACCCAAGGAGGGGTCGCTATGAGTCGGGGCCGACTCGACGGCAAACAACAACAACAACAACAACAGTGTGCTAACTGAAAGGTTCGTGATTTGGGTCCACCAAAAGGCGCCTTGGGAGGAAGAGCTGGTGACCGGCAGGAAAATCAGCCAGGGAAAAGCCTATGGGGCACGGTTCTGTCCTGACGGCAGCTGGGTTGGTACAGGGTGACGAGAGGAGGATGGTGAGTTCTTCTGTCTCCAGTCAGAGGACAGCATGTCTCCACCCTTCTTCCCTCAAGGCCTGGAAACAAACACACATGCCAGACTCCATCCAGCCTCTGGGAACGGGTGACCACCTTGGAAGTTCCAAGGAGCCTGAAGTGGAAGAGGCTCCCGGTGTTGCAGTGGCCGGAACGTCAGTGCTACTGGAGTTTCTCATGAACCTGAAGTGCATTCCCCACAGGAGAAGATAAACACCACAAGGCAGGTAAGAACTTCTCTGTCCTGTGTGACCTGCCGACGGGTGCGTGACCTGCCGACTGGTACCCATGTGCCCCTCCTCCAGGCCTCTGCCTCTTAGCACTCACTCATCAAAATCCCCTTAGCAATAGCAAAGAAGGTTAATAAAAATATGGGAACAAAAACTAGTCCTCTTGGTGTCTGGAACAGTCCCCACAGCAGGGGCTAGGGAGAGGTCTCCGGTAACCCTCTACCAAGGTTGAACTAGTAAGAAACCGACTTCTTGTTAGTTGTCATCAAATTGGCTGCAACTCATGGCAGCTCCATGTTCAACAGATCAATACAGTGCCCAGTGCCGCACTGTCTCCACCCTCGTCGGGAGGCCCGAGCTCACTGTTGCGGCCACTGGGTGTCGAGTGCCTTCCAGCCCAGGCGGCTAGCTTTCTGGCACTGAACCCGACAGTGCTCCGTTGGGATCCACAGGGTTTTCACGGCTAATTCTTGGAGTAGATTTCCAGGCTTTTTCTTCCTAATCAGTCTCAGTGTAGAAGCTCCACTGAAACCTGTCCGTCTGGGGTGACCCTGTTGGTGTTTGAAATACTGGTGACAGAACTTCCAGTATCACAGCAACATGTAAGCCACCACAGTGGGACAGACACTGGGCAGGGGGAGGAAACCTACGAAAGGATGAGACTGACTCCTGGTAGAGACGGCCTTTCCAGTGAGGAAACAACAGCTAACAACAGCAAGGACTATTCTAATTACGTCCGTAATCAACTTTGGTGTTGTCAGATGTGCAGTGAGCTCCAACTCAGCGACCCTGCGTGCAACAGAATGAAACGCTGCCCAGTCCCATGCCAGCCTCACAATCCCTACTATGCCTGAGCCCACTGGGGCAGCCACTGTGTCAATCCATCTTGTTGAGGACCTTCCCCTTTTCCGCTGACCCTCCACTTGACTGAGCATGATATCCTTCTCCAGGGAATGGTCCCTTCAGACAACATGACCAAAGTAGGTGAGACAAAGTCTGACCATTCTTGCTTCCAAGGGTCATTCCAGCTGCATTTCTTCCAGGACAGATTCAGTTGGCACTCACCCCAAAAGCAGAACCAGGGCTTTCCTAGCAATTACCCACCCCCTTTGCTTGGATTTCACTCAATTTTCTGGGTCAGGAAGGAGGTACCTTCAATGTTGTCATAGATATTTGAGACCCTGAAAAACATATGTCTTGTGAATTAAAAAACCAGTTGCTGTTGAGGCTGTCCCTGACTCCTGCCCACCCCATGGGTGTCGGAGCAGAACCATGCTCCACGGGGGTTTCTGTTGTTGTAGTTGAACTTCCTGTGATTTGGGAGAAATTCTACAGCGCAGATTTGTTTTACATTCAACAGTTTCCACAGGGTTTTCAGTGGCTGATTTTTCAGAAGTAGCTTGCCAGGCCTTTCTTATGCAGTGCCTCTGGGTGGACTTGAACTTCCAGCCTTCTGGTGAGCACCGAGCGAGTTAACGGCACCCCCCCCCCAAGGACTATGTGTTTCTTATTGAACTGTGTCACCATCTGTCCTTCAGTGTGCTGTACTGTGGTGGCTTGAGTGTTGCTAGGAGGCTGGAGGCTGTGCCACCGGTATTTCAAACCCCTTTAGGGTCATTCATGGTGGACAGTTTTCAGCAGAATTTCCAGACTAAGACAGACTAGAAAGAAAGGCCAAGGCAATCGCCTTCTGAAAATCAGCCAACGAGAACACATGGATTACAGAACACCGTCCGAGGCTTCAATGCACTTAACTTTTAATGACGCATCACTGTCAGGAGGGACCATTCACGGGAGAAGGACGTCATCATGTCTGGTAGAGTGGAAGACCAGCCAAGGCAAAGAAAACTCTCAATGACATGGACTGATACCATAGCCACTCAGTGGGCTCAATCGTACCAATGACGCTGAGGGTGGCCCAGGGCCTGATACCGTTTCATTCTGTTACACGTGAGGGCACCGTAAGTCTGAGCCAACTCAGTGGCCATGACAAGAACCCTGGACCAGCGGGGCTCAGGGGTGGCTGGCTTCCCTCTTTGGTGCCTTTTAAACAATTCCGTTAATTTTATTGGCTGTCCAGGACTCGGGACGGCGTGGCTGAAAAACCTCTGAAGGGAAACACTTGATTCTGAAAAGAATCGGAGATCCTCCAGAAAACCTCACTGGCCTTGTTTCATCTACTTATCGTTTCAAACCATGAATGCAGGGAATAAAGAAAATGTCACCAGAGATGGCTGTGAAGAGGACAGAGGAAACCAAACCCTCGACAGAGGCCACTCTGACAGCAGATACAAAGCAGCCTCCTGTGACAGGCAGCGGCCAACACAAGAACAGGTCCAACAACACGGGGGAAACCTGTCTGCCTCCAACCGGCCACCCAGGGAAATCGCCCAAGGGCGCTGTATCCCCATACAGGGCCGACTGAGATGGTGGCAGGCTTGGGGGGCTCAGAAAGGCCTGCCTGAGGGAGCCCCTGCTCTGAACGCGTGTCCGCGGAGGCCTCGGAAAGGACAAGCTTTCCAGAGCAGGGCCTGCAGCTCCTTTAACCTGGGGGCACCCAGGCCCCTTGTTCTTGCTCAGACTCGCAAGTTTCACCTGCTGTTGTTGATGCCCTGTCCTTGAGTCCCCCCGACTCATGGTGACTCTGTGCAAACGGAAGGACAAGCTGCCTGGCCCTGGGCTGATGCCGTGATCGGTTGCGGAGCTGACCACTGTGATCCACAGCGGTCCCGATGGCCGATTCTGGGACGCTGACTGCCAGGCCTTTCCTCCCAGTCTACACTGGTCTGGAAGCTCTGCTGAAACCTGTTCGGCATCACAGCAACACGCAAGCCTCCGTGGAGAGACAGGCGGTGGCTGCGAGAAGGGACACTGCGTGGGAACTGAACCGAGCCTCCCACACAGAAGGGAAGAATTTGCCGCTGAGCCCCCTGCCTCCCAAATACCACTAGAGACAGCTGTTGTTAGCTGCTGTGAGGTTGATTCCCGCTTACGGCCCACAAAATGCCCCGTGGCACAAGGCGAGAGCTGACGTGAGCGAGGCCGCCAAGCCCCATGGGGAGGCAGAGCTGCAGCCTCCCGTGAACTCACACACTCGCCAAGGGGCAACTGTCCCCTTTACCTGTGTCTCTCATCAAATTGATAAAAATCAGAGTCATGGCCATCTGGAGTTTCCAGAAACAGAACTGTAAATATCATTAGTCTGTCGCAGGGTGTGTTGGGAGCTCTGGTGGTGTAATGCCTAAGGCATTTGACTGCTAATCAGAAGGCTGGAGGTTCAAACCCACCAGCCACCCCTCAGAAGGAAGATTGGGCAATCTACTTCTGTAGAGATACTGCCTTGGAAACCCAAGGAGGGGTCGGTGAGTTGAGTCTGACTTGATGGCAGTGAGTTTAGTTTTTTTTTGGTATGGCGAGGTCTGCAAGCTACAGTCTGTAAGCCAGGCAGCTTGTGGGACTTTGTTGTACCTGTCTTTGCAAATAAGTTTTTTTTTTTTTTGTTATAGCACAACTGATATATTTCAAAGGGACAAAAATTAGTATCATTTACAGTATCTTAAGATAAACTGCCCTTGAATGGGAGCTTCCTTTCCAGTACTTTGAGGTCTACAAGACGTTATCTAGAAAATTTACTACTGTGGAAAATGAAGACTGCTTAAATTGAATGGGGGAGGGGAGGGCCTGTGGTTTTTCTTTTTGATTAATTGCTGTAACACTGTCCTTCAGGCGGTTGAGGGAGTTTCATATTTTCTTTAGACATCATTAGATGCCGAAGCTCCTGCAGCACACCTTTGATGCCGTATGAATTCTGCCATTTTGCTAGCACTGATATGGCTCTTGGGTCCACCACTCCATTAGAACTATTAACGCCATTCATATTAATTTTTGTTACAAATCTTACAAAGGGGGGTGCTTCTGGGTATTTAGGTCCACATTCTATTTTAAGGCTGTATATCCGGTTTTCATAAATTGTCCGAGCCCGTGGTGGCTGCCATCTTGCGTCGCTGTCGCTCCTGCAAATAAGTTTTATTGCCAAGTTTATAAATAACTTTATTTATTTCAAGTTTTATTGAAACACAGCCAGGCTCATTTGTTTGCATGTTGTTTGCGGCTGTTTTCGAGCTACAGCAGCAGAGGCAGCAGTGAGGAGCTGTGACAGAGACCGTGTAGCTTGCAAAGCCTACACTATTTACTATCTGGCTCTTTACAGAAAAAGGTTGCCAACCCCTTTATTGAATTGGCCTGTTCTGGGAGAGAGGGCCGATTCTCACGGATCAAAGCGTACAGCAGGGCTCGTGGTGTGGTGAGTTCTCATTTCCATCCCTGACATGCAGAGTGAGGAAGCAGCAAAGTGGATAAACTGTGCCAAGTCCTTACAGAATTCCAGAGTCCGAAAACATCCTACCAGGAGCCCTGGTGGCACAGTGCATAAGTGCTCAGCTGCTAACCGAAAAGTCAGCTAGCTGTTCAAATCTACCAGCTGCTCCCCATGGGAGAAAGACGAGGCCGTCTGCTCCCATAAAAACTGTCAGCCTTGGAAATCTATGGGGCAGCCTGACCCTGTCCTACAGGGGCGCTATGAGTCGGAATCAACTTGACAGCAATGAGTTAAACTATCCTGTGGAGTCCCTGCATGGTACAAATGATTAATGTGCTTGGCTGCTAAACAACAGGTTGGAGGTTCAAGTCCACCCAGGGGCACTTTGGAAGAAAGGCTTGTTAATCTCCTTCTGACAAATCAGCCAGTGAAGAAGATCCCTGGAGCACACATGGGGGCACCATGAGTCAGAAACAACTCAACAGCAACTGGTTTGGGTTGGTTAAAAATATCCTATGCCAGGAGTAAACAGGTACAAGGTTGGTTTCTAAGCCTCTCGAGTTTCCTACAATCCTAATGCCGGCTATAATTATTAATGTAAGCCAGCAAGTAGCTCCTATACCAGGAAAATTCCAGAACCCTGCCAAGCCCTTCATTAGCATTCCTTGGACAACTACGAAGGTGTGAGCTTGAATATATTTTAATACATCCTGTGTCTCAAGGTCAGGAAGAAAACAACGTTATGAATTTCAGTAGCATTTACCAAGGCCGGAGCTCATGGTAGTTACTGGGCTGGGCAGGCGGAGCTTGCCTTTTTCCTTCCTAGTCTAACTCCACCACACATTTGTATTGGATGCACGTGGCATCTGAATGCATGGGGAATTAATAGATTTTATAGGCAAGCGGCCAGCCAGTGGGCAGATTTCAATCCTAGGCGCTGATTTACACTTTAGAGCAAATCACATTCCACAGAGGATTTAGTTTTAGAAGCTTTTTAAGGCAGAAACCAGGCATTCTTCTGCAGAGCCCCCTCTTCCTCACCGTCATCAAGGGGTTGCCCTGAGTCTGAACTGGCTCCACACAGACAGCTCTGGTTTGGATTCTGCTGAGGCTGCTTGCCACGGCAAAGGAGCCTTGGCTAGTTGTGACAGAGGCTGTGTGGTCTGCAAAGCTCCTTGTGGAAAATGTCTCAGTAGACATTTCAGAATGCACAAGTGTGCCTTACCCAGCCCTCTCTATCCTCAAGCAACCAACGGACACAGGGAGTCAAACGCCGACACACAGTAACGGTTCCCCAGAGTGAGCCCAAGCAGATATGTATTTTAACTTAAAAAGATTTGGAAATAACTATGTCTCAGAAAGAAAACAAAAATCCTCAGAACTGATCAATAAGCAACATCACAATAAACGGAGACAAGATTAAAGATTTCATTTTGCTTGGATCCACAGTCAACGTCCACGGAAGCAGCAGTCAAGGACTCAAACGATGCATTGCATTGGGTAAATCTGCTGGAAAAGACCTCTTTAAAGTGTTCTAAAGCAAAGATGGTCACTTCGAGGACTAAAGTGTGTCTGACCCAAGCCATGGAATTTTAAATCGCCTCATATGTATGAAAAGCTGGACAATGAATAAGATGACAGAGAAGAACTGATGCCTTTGAACTGTGGTGTTGGCGAAGAATACTGACCATACCACGGACTGCCAGGAGAACAAACAAATCTGTCTTGGAAGTAGTACAATTGGAATACTCCTTGGAAGGGAGGATGGTGAGAGTGTGTCTCTCATACTCTGGACGTGTCACCGGGAAGGATCAGTCCCTGGAGGGCATCGTGCTTGGTAAAGTAGGGGGTCAGTGAAAACGGGCAAGACCTTCAGTGAGTGGACTGACCCCGTGGCTGTGACGATGGACTCAAGCACAGTAGTGACCATGAGGGTGGCACGAGACCAGGTAGAGTTTTGTATACAGAGCCACTATGAGTCAGAACTGCCCCATGACACCTAATGACATGTGTCATAAAGACTCTAAGACACGAACACCAATCACTTGTGGAACAGAAGCGTCCTGTTGTGGGTTGAATCGTGTCCGCCAACCCCCCTCGCTAAATTCCTATCACCCAGAACCCCAGGAGGTGACTTTGTTTAGGAACAGTCTCTGTGGGCGTCATTAAGGGTCTCGAGATGAGGTCCTCTGACTGGTGTCTTTATGAGAGAAAGGAGAGAGAGACGTGCACGCAGAGGAGACAGGACACTCAGAGAGGACACGACCACTAAAGACATCCAATTTGCGAGCAATCATGGGACCGCATAGGACTGGACAGTGTTCGGCTCTGTCGTGCATGGGGTCACTGAGTTAGGGGCCCAACTCGACAGCAGGCAACAATGACAACATCTTCCTAATAACAAGCCGGGCGAAGCCAATGACAAACTTCAAAGTAAAAACTGATGAAATGTGACTTATACTTGTTCTTCAAGTTTATGGAGCAAGCTGCAATAGCTGCATTTTGTTTTTAGTAAAGCCATTTTTAAAAACATCAAAAAAAAAAAAAAGAGGCTAAATTGTGTTCATCTCTGTAAGCCTGGTGCCTCCTCGAGTAATGCCTGGTGGTGATAATGTGCTGAGCATACATGCACGCCCACGCTGCCCAGAGTACGCCCGTGGGCACCCACCCTGACGAGCATGCGCACACAGACACTGCTGAGCGCCCCACGGCATGATCAACAACCTCCCACGTAGGAGGCCGTTTGGTTCTCATTTTCTAGACAGGAACTGAGGTGAGCAAGCTTTAGGCCAGTCAACACCACAAAGGCCGACTGCACTCCTTGGGACAGGCTGTGTCTTGGCACCTTCGTGTTTAGGGTGCCCAGCCCACAGGAGAGGGGACCATGACCGGGCCAGAGGGGTGGGATCATGGTATGTTGGAGGCGCACCGAGGAAGCCTGAGTCAAGGCGAGAGTGTTACAAGCAGCACTGTAGAAGAAAAGGCTGGAAGAGAGGTGGGGTGGGGCAGTCTCTGGGCTTGACGGCTAACCAAAAAGGGCTGGCAGTCTGAACGCTCCCAGGGCTGCTGAGAAGAAAGGCCAGACCATCTGCTTTGCCAGGTTACAGCTGTGAGAGGGAGCCCAGCTCTACTGTGGCCCACGTGGGGTGGCACCATGACAAAATCAACTCGCTGGGAGGTGGCTCGGTGTTCTGTTGTGGGTGGGGTAGAAGACCTCCAATGTCAAGGTGCAAGTTTGAACTTTCATGCAGGAGCCCGGGTGTCAGTTCTCTGTGGCTGCTGACCCAGCACAGCCTGTTCTGTTGCAGCTCTGGAGGCCAGAAGTCTACAAGTAAGGAGTCCACAGGGCCGGCTCTGTGTCTGGAGGCTGCAGGGGAGACTGTTTCCTTGACTTTCTGGTTTCTAGAGGTCACCCGTACTGCTTGGCTCATGGCCACGCATCACTCTGACCTCTGCCTCCATGTGAGTGCCTCTGACCGTGATCCTCCTGCTTCCCTCTTAGAGGGACCTCTGTCATGGCACAAGGAGCCCTGGTGGCTCCGTGGCTAAAGTGCTCAACTGCCAACCAAAAGGTCAGTGGTTTGAACTCTCCAGCCACTCCCCAGGAGAAAGATGAGGCAGTCTGCTTCTGTAAAGATTACAAACGTGGAAGCCCTATGGGAGCAGTTATGCTCTGTCCTACAGGGTTGCTATGAGTCAGAACTGATTTGGAGCACTGGGTTTGGTGATTACATGGGGCCCATCTGGATAATCTCTCCACAGATTCTTAGCTAGACCAGGCAGTGTTTCGTTCTGTTGTATGTAGGGTCACTATGAGTCGGAGCCAGCTTGATGGCACCTAACAATAACAACAACAGATCCTTAGCTTAATCTCATCTTCAAAGGCCATTTTGCCGTGGAAGGTACCACACTGACAGGTTCCAGGGATCAGGACATGGATGTCTTTGAGGGGCTGTTCATCTTTCTGCCGACCACAGTGGGTGTGATGTTTTCACAAAATTGAGCTGGTGGGGAACGGCCGCCTATAAATTATACAAGAGGGGAATGCAGCTGTCCCCCCAACCGCCGGACACCAGGACCTTCTAGACACAAAGCGCTGAGGGTGGGATGAGCGGGGCTGTTGCCTGGTGGGAACAGACAGGAAAGCCAGCAGGAACGCAGGGTCATGGAAACCAGTGGAAGCTTTGCACCACCAGTTACAGAAACACACTGATGAAATCGGGGCGTCCTGTTTGGATTTATATCGTTTTCATTCTGATGGACTTTCCATCACTTGGCTCTGAGTGTGTCTGCCTCTCTCCTTCCTCCCTCTCCCACTGACCTCTGGCGGATATTGGCTGCCTTCAAATATTGTGGCTGGCCTTCCACCTCATTCCCACTCTATCCCAAACTCTGTTGTTGTTGTTGTTGTTGTTGTTGTT